>NC_083339.1:49959606-50275308 GCF_019175385.1 Lycium barbarum | reverse complement strand
TAAGGTCCCTAGATGTGCATTGTCAAAGTTTGAGCGTTTACTTTTTGTTGCTTCCAAAAAATGATTGCAATAAAGCAAGTAGCTTGGAAGTTGTTGATACGCCCAAATTACACCTTTTAAACAGGTATATAGCGATCGTATTTCAAATATATAACCCACCGAAGTTCGGGTCGAATCACACATAGAATAAAATGGAGTCATTCACTTGTTAACTTTAACGCTCAATTATTCGTCATTGAAATAAAACAACTAAACTTCAAAATCTCTATTTTTTCCTTAATGAAATAATCTATAGCCACACAAATGATCAAGATTTTTATTATAGTACAAATCTCAAAAGTCTTGTTTTCTTTCTTAAACTTGATCCAACAAAGATTCCGTATAAATTGGGACTGAGGGAGATCTTTTAAACAAGTTGAAGTGACATGTTATTTTGGTATATTACTAATTTTGGAATCTAACACTTACCCCGATACCAAAATAATACCAGAATTATGTTATAAATATTCACGATATTATTAATTGCAGAATTAATATTTCAACAAATTCAAGTAAAATACAACACAAATTTGTCCCAGAATTTTTATCCGTCATCCCAAAACATTATTTCACTTATTACCTATTTTTTGTAGTAGTTTATGTAAATTAAAATGAAAAACAACGAAAAATATTATCAAAAAATTTCCACTGCAGGGAGTCGAACCCGGATCCCTGATCATTTCTATGAAACCAGTGGGAATTGCCAGTGCTACAGAGGAACCTTTCAGCCTTATTATTGAAACAAAATAATCTGATAAGGAAAGAACTACCGAATATTATAATAACCTCATTTCTTTGGATTGAAAAAAGGCACAATACATTAACACACACTCAAATTTGGTCTCAGGTGACGACTAAGCTCCAACTTTGGTAGTACACATATAGACACCACAACTTGTCCACATTGTGCCACATGGACACCGGTGCTAACGTGGCACTGGCATGACATATTAATTTTGGAGGTGTCTAGATGATCATTTTATAAGTTGGACTTTTCAACTGACACAGTAGAGATGAGTTAAGGTGCCTAGATGTGCATTGTCAAAGTTTGAGCGTTTACTTTTTGTTGCTTCCAAAAAATGATTGCAATAAAGCAAGTAGGTTGGAAGTAGTTTATACGCCCAAATTACACCTTTTAAACTGGTATATAGAGGTCGTATTTCAAATATATAACCTACTGAAGTTCGGGTCGAATCCCACCGAGAATACAATGGAGTCATTCACTTGTTAACTTTAACGCTCAATTATTCGTCTTTGAAATAAAACAACTAAACTTCAAAATCTCTATTTTTTCCTTAATGAAATAATTTATAACCACACAAATGTTCAAGATTTTTATTATAGTACAAATCTCAAAAGTCTTGTTTTCTTTCCTAAACTTGATCCAACAAAGATTCCGTATAAATTGGGACTGAGGGAGATCTTTTAAACAAGTTAAGTGACATGTTATTTTGGTATATTACTAATTTTGGAATCTAACACTTATCCCGATACCAAAATAATAACATAATTATGTTATAAATATTCACGATATTATTAATTGCAGAATTAATATTTCAACAAATTCAAGTAAAATACAACATAATTTTGTCCCAGAATTTTTATCTGTCATGCCAAATCATTCTTTCACTTATTACCTATTTTTTGTAGTAGTTTATGTAAATTAAAATGAAAAACAACGAAAAATATTATCAAAAAATTTCCACTGCAGGGAGTCGAACCAGGATCCCTGATCATTTCTATGAACCATGCGGGAATTGCCGATGCTACAGATGAATCTTTCAGCCTTATTATTGAAACAAAATAATCTGATAAGGAAAGAACTACTGAATATTATAATAACCTCCTTTCTTTGGATTGAAAAATGGCACAATACATTAACGCACACTCAAATTCGGTCTCAGGTGACAACTAAGCTCCAACTTTGGTAGTACACATACAGACACTACAACTTGTCCACATTGTGCCACATGGACACAGGTGCTAACGTGGCACTAGCATGACATATTAATTTTGGAGGTGTCTAGATGATCATTTTATAAGTTGGACTTTTCAACTGACACAGTAGAGATGAGTTAAGGTGCCTAGATGTGCATTGTCAAAGTTTGAGCGTTTACTTTTTGTTGCTTCCAAAAAATGATTGCAATAAAGCAAGTAGCTTGGAAGTAGTTGATACGCTCAAATTACACCTTTTAAACAGGTATATAGCGGTCGTATTTCAAATATATAACCCACTGAAGTTCGGGTCGAATCCCACAGAGAATACAATGGAGACATTCACTTGTTAACTTTAACGCTCAATTATTCGTCATTGAAATAAAACAACTAAACTTCAAAATCTCTATTTTTTCCTTAATGAAATAATTTATAGCCACACAAATGTTCAAGATTTTTATTATAGTACAAATCTCAAAAGTCTTGTTTTCTTTCTTAAACTTGATCCAACAAAGATTCCGTATAAATTGGGACTGAGGGAGATCTTTTAAACAAGTTGAAGTGACATGTTATTTTGGTATATTACTAATTTTGGAATCTAACACTTACCCCGATACCAAAATAATACCATAATTATGTTATAAATATTCACGATATTATTAATTGCAGAATTAATATTTCAACAAATTCAAGTAAAATACAACACAATTTTGTCCCAGAATTTTTATCTGTCATCCCAAATCATTCTTTCACTTATTACCTATTTTTTGTAGTAGTTTATGTAAATTAAAATGAAAAACAACGAAAAAAATTATCAAAAAATTTCCACTGCAGGGAGTCGAACCAGGATCCCTGATCATTTCTATGAACCATGTGGGAATTGCCAGTGCTACAGAGGAATCTTTCAGCCTTATTATTGAAACAAAATAATCTGATAAGGAAAGAACTACTGAATATTATAATAACCTCCTTTCTTTGGATTGAAAAAAGGCACAATACATTAACACACACTCAAATTTGGTCTCAGGTGACAACTAAGCTCCAACTTTGGTAGTACACATACAGACACTACAACTTGTCCACATTGTGCCACATGGACACCGGTGCTAACGTGGCACTAGCATGACATATTAATTTTGGAGGTGTCTAGATGATCATTTATAAGTTGGACTTTTCAACTGACACAGTAGAGATGAGTTAAGGTGCCTAGATGTGCATTGTCAAAGTTTGAGCGTTTACTTTTTGTTGCTTCCAAAAAATGATTGCAATAAAGCAAGTAGCTTGGAAGTAGTTGATACGCCCAAATTACACCTTTTAAACAGGTATATAGCGGTCGTATTTCAAATATATAACCCACCGAAGTTCGGGTCGAATCCCACAGAGAATACAATGGAGACATTCACTTGTTAACTTTAACGCTCAATTATTCGTCATTGAAATAAAACAACTAAACTTCAAAATCTCTATTTTTTCCTTAATGAAATAATTTATAGCCACACAAATGTTCAAGATTTTTATTATAGTACAAATCTCAAAAGTCTTGTTTTCTTTCTTAAACTTGATCCAACAAAGATTCCGTATAAATTGGGACTGAGGGAGATCTTTTAAACAAGTTGAAGTGACATGTTATTTTGGTATATTACTAATTTTGGAATCTAACACTTACCCCGATACCAAAATAATACCATAATTATGTTATAAATATTCACGATATTATTAATTGCAGAATTAATATTTCAACAAATTCAAGTAAAATACAACACAATTTGTCCCAGAATTTTTATCCTTCATCCCAAATCATTCTTTCACTTATTACCTATTTTTTGTAGTAGTTTATGTAAATTAAAATGAAAAACAACGAAAAAAATTATCAAAAAATTTCCACTGCAGGGAGTCGAACCAGGATCCCTGATCATTTCTATGAACCATGTGGGAATTGCCAGTGCTACAGAGGAACCTTTCAGCCTTATTATTGAAACAAAATAATCTGATAAGGAAAGAACTACCTGAATATTATAATAACCTCCTTTCTTTGGATTGAAAAAAGGCACAATACATTAACACACACTCAAATTTGGTCTCAGGTGACGACTAAGCTCCAACTTTGGTAGTACACATATAGACACCTACAACTTGTCCACATTGTGCCACATGGACACCGGTGCTAACGTGGCACTGGCATGACATATTAATTTTGGAGGTGTCTAGATGATCATTTTATAAGTTGGACTTTTCAACTGACACAGTAGAGATGAGTTAAGGTGCCTAGATGTGCATTGTCAAAGTTTGAGCGTTTACTTTTTGTTGCTTCCAAAAAATGATTGCAATAAAGCAAGTAGCTTGGAAGTAGTTGATACGCCCAAATTACACCTTTTAAACAGGTATATAGCGGTCGTATTTCAAATATATAACCCACTGAAGTTCGGGTCGAATCCACAGAGAATACAATGGAGACATTCACTTGTTAACTTTAACGCTCAATTATTCGTCATTGAAATAAAACAACTAAACTTCAAAATCTCTATTTTTTCCTTAATGAAATAATTTATAGCCACACAAATGTTCAAGATTTTTATTATAGTACAAATCTCAAAAGTCTTGTTTTCTTTCTTAAACTTGATCCAACAAAGATTCCGTATAAATTGGGACTGAGGGAGATCTTTTAAACAAGTTGAAGTGACATGTTATTTTGGTATATTACTAATTTTGGAATCTAACACTTACCCCGATACCAAAATAATACCATAATTATGTTATAAATATTCACGATATTATTAATTGCAGAATTAATATTTCAACAAATTCAAGTAAAATACAACACAATTTTGTCCCAGAATTTTTATCTGTCATCCCAAATCATTCTTTCACTTATTACCATTTTTTGTAGTAGTTTATGTAAATTAAAATGAAAAACAACGAAAAAAATTATCAAAAAATTTCCACTGCAGGGAGTCGAACCAGGATCCCTGATCATTTCTATGAACCAGGTGGGAATTGCCAGTGCTACAGAGGAATCTTTCAGCCTTATTATTGAAACAAAATAATCTGATAAGGAAAGAACTACCTGAATATTATAATAACCTCCTTTCTTTGGATTGAAAAAAGGCACAATACATTAACACACACTCAAATTTGGTCTCAGGTGACAACTAAGCTCCAACTTTGGTAGTACACATATAGACACCACAACTTGTCCACATTGTGCCACATGGACACCGGTGCTAACGTGGCACTGGCATGACATATTAATTTTGGAGGTGTCTAGATGATCATTTTATAAGTTGATCTTTTCAACTGACACAGTAGAGATGAGTTAAGGTGCCTAGATGTGCATTGTCAAAGTTTGAGCGTTTACTTTTTGTTGCTTCCAAAAAATGATTGCAATAAAGCAAGTAGCTTGGAAGTAGTTGATACGCCCAAATTACACCTTTTAAACAGGTATATAGCGGTCGTATTTCAAATATATAACCCACTGAAGTTCGGGTCGAATCCCACAGAGAATACAATGGAGACATTCACTTGTTAACTTTAACGCTCAATTATTCGTCATTGAAATAAAACAACTAAACTTCAAAATCTCTATTTTTTCCTTAATGAAATAATTTATAGCCACACAAATGTTCAAGATTTTTATTATAGTACAAATCTCAAAAGTCTTGTTTTCTTTCTTAAACTTGATCCAACAAAGATTCCGTATAAATTGGGACTGAGGGAGATCTTTTAAACAAGTTGAAGTGACATGTTATTTTGGTATATTACTAATTTTGGAATCTAACACTTACCCCGATACCAAAATAATACCATAATTATGTTATAAATATTCACGATATTATTAATTGCAGAATTAATATTTCAACAAATTCAAGTAAAATAAAACACAAATTTGTCCCGAGAATTTTATCCGTCATCCCAAAACATTCTTTCACTTATTACCAAATTTTTGTAGTAGTTTATGTAAATTAAAATGAAAAACAACGAAAAAAATTATCAAAAAATTTCCACTGCAGGGAGTCGAACCCGGATCCCTGATCATTTCTATGAACCAGGTGGGAATTGCCAGTGCTACAGAGGAACCTTTCAGCCTTATTATTGAAACAAAATAATCTGATAAGGAAAGAACTACTGAATATTATAATAACCTCCTTTCTTTGGATTGAAAAAAGGCACAATACATTAACACACACTCAAATTTGGTCTCAGGTGACAACTAAGCTCCAACTTTGGTAGTACACATATAGACACCACAACTTGTCCACATTGTGCCACATGGACACCGGTGCTAACGTGGCACTGGCATGACATATTAATTTTGGAGGTGTCTAGATGATCATTTTATAAGTTGGACTTTTCAACTGACACAGTAGAGATGAGTTAAGGTGCCTAGATGTGCATTGTCAAAGTTTGAGCGTTTACTTTTTGTTGCTTCCAAAAAATGATTGCAATAAAGCAAGTAGCTTGGAAGTAGTTGATACGCCCAAATTACACCTTTTAAACAGGTATATAGCGGTCGTATTTCAAATATATAACCCACTGAAGTTCGGGTCGAATCCCACAGAGAATACAATGGAGACATTCACTTGTTAACTTTAACGCTCAATTATTCGTCATTGAAATAAAACAACTAAACTTCAAAATCTCTATTTTTTCCTTAATGAAATAATTTATAGCCACACAAATGTTCAAGATTTTTATTATAGTACAAATCTCAAAAGTCTTGTTTTCTTTCTTAAACTTGATCCAACAAAGATTCCGTATAAATTGGGACTGAGGGAGATCTTTTAAACAAGTTGAAGTGACATGTTATTTTGGTATATTACTAATTTTGGAATCTAACACTTACCCCGATACCAAAATAATACCATAATTATGTTATAAATATTCACGATATTATTAATTGCAGAATTAATATTTCAACAAATTCAAGTAAAATACAACACAATTTGTCCCAGAATTTTATCCGTCATCCCAAAACATTATTTCACTTATTACCATATTTTTGTAGTAGTTTATGTAAATTAAAATGGAAAACAACGAAAAAAATTATCAAAAAATTTCCACTATAGGGAGTCGAACCCGGATCTCCGATCATTTCTATGAAACTCGTGGGAATTGCCAGTGCTACAGAGGAACCTTTCAGCCTTATTATTGAAACAAAGTAATCTGATAAGGAAAGAACTACCTAATATTATAATAACCTCCTTTCTTTGGATTGAAAAAAGGCACAATACATTAACACACACTCAAATTTGGTCTCAGGTGACGACTAAGCTCTAAATTTGGTAGTACACATATAGACACCACAACTTGTCCACATTGTGTCACACGGACACCGGTGCTAACGTGGCACTGACATGGAATATTAATTTTGGAGGAGTCTAGAGAATCATTTTGTAAGTTGGACATTTCAAGTGACACAGTAGAGATGAGTCAAGGTGCCTAGATGTGCATTGTGGAAGTTTGAGCGTTTACTTTTTGTTGCTTCAAAAAATGATTGCAATAAAGC
Source organism: Lycium barbarum (assembly GCF_019175385.1). Lineage (NCBI taxonomy): Eukaryota > Viridiplantae > Streptophyta > Magnoliopsida > Solanales > Solanaceae > Lycium > Lycium barbarum. Next base: position 50,267,831 of record NC_083339.1, on the reverse strand, counting down.
AAGTAGCGTGGAAGTAGATTATACGCCAAAATTACACCTTTTAAACAAGTATATAGCGTTTGTATTTCAAATATATAACCCACCGAAGTTCGGGTCGAATCCCACAGAGAATACAATGGAGACATTCACTTGTTAACTTTAACGCTCAATTATTCGTCATTGAAATAAAACAACTAAACTTCAAAATCTCTATTTTTTCCTTAATGAAATAATTTATAGCCACACAAATGTTCAAGATTTTTATTATAGTACAAATCTCAAAAGTCTTGTTTTCTTTCTAAACTTGATCCAACAAAGATTCCGTATAAATTGGGACTGAGGGAGATCTTTTAAACAAGTTGAAGTGACATGTTATTTTGGTATATTACTAATTTTGGAATCTAACACTTACCCCGATACCAAAATAATACCATAATTATGTTATAAATATTCACGATATTATTAATTGCAGAATTAATATTTCAACAAATTCAAGTAAAATACAACACAAATTTGTCCCAGAATTTTTATCCGTCATCCCAAAACATTATTTCACTTATTACCGATATTTTTGTAGTAGTTTATGTAAATTAAAATGGAAAAACAACGAAAAAAATTATCAAAAAATTTCCACTGCAGGGAGTCGAACCCGGATCCCTGATCATTTCTATGAACCAGGTGGGAATTGCCAGTGCTACAGAGGAACCTTTCAGCCTTATTATTGAAACAAAATAATCTGATAAGGAAAGAACTACCGAATATTATAATAACCTCCTTTCATTGGATTGAAAAAAGGCACAATACATTAACACACACTCAAATTTGGTCTCAGGTGACGACTAAGCTCCAACTTTGGTAGTACACATATAGACACCACAACTTGTCCACATTGTGCCACATGGACACCGGTGCTAACGTGGCACTGACATGGAATATTAATTTTGGAGGTGTCTAGATGATCATTTTATAAGATAGGACTTTTCAACTGACACAGTAGAGATGAGTTAAGGTGCCTAGATGTGCATTGTCAAAGTTTGAGCGTTTACTTTTTGTTGCTTGCCAAAAAATGATTTTAATAAAGCAAGTAGCTTGGAAGTAGTTCATACGCCCAAATTACACCTTTTAAACGGGTATATGTAGCGGTCGTATTTCAAATATATAACCCACTGAAGTTCGGGTCGAATCCCACAGAGAATACAATGGAGACATTCACTTGTTAACTTTAACGCTCAATTATTCGTCATTGAAATAAAACAACTAAACTTCAAAATCTCTATTTTTTCCTTAATGAAATAATTTATAGCCACACAAATGTTCAAGATTTTTATTATAGTACAAATCTCAAAAGTCTTGTTTTCTTTCTTAAACTTGATCCAACAAAGATTCCGTATAAATTGGGACTGAGGGAGATCTTTTAAACAAGTTGAAGTGACATGTTATTTTGGTATATTACTAATTTTGGAATCTAACACTTACCCCGATACCAAAATAATACCATAATTATGTTATAAATATTCACGATATTATTAATTGCAGAATTAATATTTCAACAAATTCAAGTAAAATACAACACAATTTTGTCCCAGAATTTTTATCCGTCATCCCAAAACATTCTTTCACTTATTACCTATTTTTGTAGTAGTTTATGTAAATTAAAATGAAAAACAACGAAAAAAATTATCAAAAAATTTCCACTGCAGGGAGTCGAACCCGGATCCCTGATCATTTCTATGAACCAGGTGGGAATTGCCAGTGCTACAGAGGAACCTTTCAGCCTTATTATTGAAACAAAATAATCTGATAAGGAAAGAACTACCGAATATTATAATAACCTCCTTTCATTGGATTGAAAAAAGGCACAATACATTAACACACACTCAAATTTGGTCTCAGGTGACAACTAAGCTCCTAACTTTGGTAGTACACATATAGACACCACAACTTGTCCACATTGTGCCACATGGACACCGGTGTTAACGTGGCACTGACATGGAATATTAATTTTGGAGGTGTCTAGATGATCATTTTATAAGTTAGGACTTTTCAACTGACACAGTAGAGATGAGTTAAGGTGCCTAGATGTGCATTGTCAAAGTTTGAGCGTTTACTTTTTGTTGCTTCCAAAAAATGATTGCAATAAAGCAAGTAGCTTGGAAGTAGTTGATACGCCCAAATTACACCTTTTAAACAGGTATATAGCGGTCGTATTTCAAATATATAACCCACTGAAGTTCGGGTCGAATCCCACAGAGAATACAATGGAGACATTCACTTGTTAACTTTAACGCTCAATTATTCGTCATTGAAATAAAACAACTAAACTTCAAAATCTCTATTTTTTCCTTAATGAAATAATTTATAGCCACACAAATGTTCAAGATTTTTATTATAGTACAAATCTCAAAAGTCTTGTTTTCTTTCTTAAACTTGATCCAACAAAGATTCCGTATAAATTGGGACTGAGGGAGATCTTTTAAACAAGTTGAAGTGACATGTTATTTTGGTATATTACTAATTTTGGAATCTAACACTTACCCCGATACCAAAATAATACCATAATTATGTTATAAATATTCACGATATTATTAATTGCAGAATTAATATTTCAACAAATTCAAGTAAAATACAACACAATTTGTCCCAGAATTTTTATCCGTCTATCCCAAAACATTCTTTCACTTATTACCATATTTTTTGTAGTAGTTTATGTAAATTAAAATGAAAAACAACGAAAAAAATTATCAAAAAATTTCCACTGCAGGGAGTCGAACCCGGATCCCTGATCATTTCTATGAACCAGGTGGGAATTGCCAGTGCTACAGAGGAACCTTTCAGCCTTATTATTGAAACAAAATAATCTGATAAGGAAAGAACTACCGAATATTATAATAACCTCCTTTCATTGGATTGAAAAAAGGCACAATACATTAACACACACTCAAATTTGGTCTCAGGTGACGACTAAGCTCCAACTTTGGTAGTACACATATAGACACCACAACTTGTCCACATTGTGCCACATGGACACCGGTGCTAACGTGGCACTGACATGGAATATTAATTTTGGAGGTGTCTAGATGATCATTTTATAAGTTAGACTTTTCAACTGACACAGTAGAGATGAGTTAAGGTGCCTAGATGTGCATTGTCAAAGTTTGAGCGTTTACTTTTTGTTGCTTCCAAAAAATGATTGCAATAAAGCAAGTAGCTTGGAAGTAGTTGATACGCCCAAATTACACCTTTTAAACAGGTATATAGCGGTCGTATTTCAAATATATAACCCACTGAAGTTCGGGTCGAATCCCACAGAGAATACAATGGAGACATTCACTTGTTAACTTTAACGCTCAATTATTCGTCATTGAAATAAAACAACTAAACTTCAAAATCTCTATTTTTTCCTTAATGAAATAATTTATAGCCACACAAATGTTCAAGATTTTTATTATAGTACAAATCTCAAAAGTCTTGTTTTCTTTCTTAAACTTGATCCAACAAAGATTCCGTATAAATTGGGACTGAGGGAGATCTTTTAAACAAGTTGAAGTGACATGTTATTTTGGTATATTACTAATTTTGGAATCTAACACTTACCCCGATACCAAAATAATACCATAATTATGTTATAAATATTCACGATATTATTAATTGCAGAATTAATATTTCAACAAATTCAAGTAAAATACAACACAATTTGTCCCAGAATTTTTATCCGTCATCCCAAAACATTATTTCACTTATTACCTATTTTTTGTAGTAGTTTATGTAAATTAAAATGAAAAACAACGAAAAAAATTATCAAAAAATTTCCACTGCAGGGAGTCGAACCCGGATCCCTGATCATTTCTATGAACCAGGTGGGAATTGCCAGTGCTACAGAGGAACCTTTCAGCCTTATTATTGAAACAAAATAATCTGATAAGGAAAGAACTACCGAATATTATAATAACCTCCTTTCATTGGATTGAAAAAAGGCACAATACATTAACACACACTCAAATTTGGTCTCAGGTGACGACTAAGCTCCTACTTTGGTAGTGCACATATAGACACCACAACTTGTCCACATTGTGCCACATGGACACCGGTGTTAACGTGGCACTGACATGGAATATTAATTTTGGAGGTGTCTAGATGATCATTTTATAAGATAGACTTTTCAACTGACATAGTAGAGATGAGTTAAGGTGCCTTGATGTGCATTGTCAAAGTTTTAGCGTTTACTTTTTGTTGCTTCCAAAAAATGATTGCAATAAAGCAAGTAGCTTGGAAGTAGTTGATACGCCCAAATTACACCTTTTAAACAGGTATATAGCGGTCGTATTTCAAATATATAACCCACTGAAGTTCGGGTCGAATCCCACAGAGAATACAATGGAGACATTCACTTGTTAACTTTAACGCTCAATTATTCGTCATTGAAATAAAACAACTAAACTTCAAAATCTCTATTTTTTCCTTAATGAAATAATTTATAGCCACACAAATGTTCAAGATTTTTATTATAGTACAAATCTCAAAAGTCTTGTTTTCTTTCTTAAACTTGATCCAACAAAGATTCCGTATAAATTGGGACTGAGGGAGATCTTTTAAACAAGTTGAAGTGACATGTTATTTTGGTATATTACTAATTTTGGAATCTAACACTTACCCCGATACCAAAATAATACCATAATTATGTTATAAATATTCACGATATTATTAATTGCAGAATTAATATTTCAACAAATTCAAGTAAAATACAACACAATTTTGTCCCAGAATTTTTATCCGTCATCCCAAAACATTCTTTCACTTATTACCTATTTTTTGTAGTAGTTTATGTAAATTAAAATGAAAAACAACGAAAAAAATTATCAAAAAATTTCCACTGCAGGGAGTCGAACCCGGATCCCTGATCATTTCTATGAACCAGGTGGGAATTGCCAGTGCTACAGAGGAACCTTTCAGCCTTATTATTGAAACAAAATAATCTGATAAGGAAAGAACTACCGAATATTATAATAACCTCCTTTCATTGGATTGAAAAAAGGCACAATACATTAACACACACTCAAATTTGGTCTCAGGTGACGACTAAGCTCCTACTTTGGTAGTGCACATATAGACACCACAACTTGTCCACATTGTGCCACATGGACACCGGTGTTAACGTGGCACTGACATGGAATATTAATTTTGGAGGTGTCTAGATGATCATTTTATAAGTTAGACTTTTCAACTGACACAGTAGAGATGAGTTAAGGTGCCTAGATGTGCATTGTCAAAGTTTGAGCGTTTACTTTTTGTTGCTTCCAAAAATGATTGCAATAAAGCAAGTAGCTTGGAAGTAGTTGATACGCCCAAATTACACCTTTTAAACAGGTATATAGCGGTCGTATTTCAAATATATAACCCACTGAAGTTCGGGTCGAATCCCACAGAGAATACAATGGAGACATTCACTTGTTAACTTTAACGCTCAATTATTCGTCATTGAAATAAAACAACTAAACTTCAAAATCTCTATTTTTTCCTTAATGAAATAATTTATAGCCACACAAATGTTCAAGATTTTTATTATAGTACAAATCTCAAAAGTCTTGTTTTCTTTCTTAAACTTGATCCAACAAAGATTCCGTATAAATTGGGACTGAGGGAGATCTTTTAAACAAGTTGAAGTGACATGTTATTTTGGTATATTACTAATTTTGGAATCTAACACTTACCCCGATACCAAAATAATACCATAATTATGTTATAAATATTCACGATATTATTAATTGCAGAATTAATATTTCAACAAATTCAAGTAAAATACAACACAATTTGTCCCAGAATTTTTATCCGTCATCCCAAAACATTATTTCACTTATTACCTATTTTTTGTAGTAGTTTATGTAAATTAAAATGAAAAACAACGAAAAAAATTATCAAAAAATTTCCACTGCAGGGAGTCGAACCCGGATCCCTGATCATTTCTATGAACCAGGTGGGAATTGCCAGTGCTACAGAGGAACCTTTCAGCCTTATTATTGAAACAAAATAATCTGATAAGGAAAGAACTACCGAATATTATAATAACCTCCTTTCATTGGATTGAAAAAAGGCACAATACATTAACACACACTCAAATTTGGTCTCAGGTGACGACTAAGCTCCTACTTTGGTAGTGCACATATAGACACCACAACTTGTCCACATTGTGCCACATGGACACCGGTGTTAACGTGGCACTGACATGGAATATTAATTTTGGAGGTGTCTAGATGATCATTTTATAAGATAGACTTTTCAACTGACACAGTAGAGATGAGTTAAGGTGCCTAGATGTGCATTGTCAAAGTTTGAGCGTTTACTTTTTGTTGCTTCCAAAAATGATTGCAATAAAGCAAGTAGCTTGGAAGTAGTTGATACGCCCAAATTACACCTTTTAAACAGGTATATAGCGGTCGTATTTCAAATATATAACCCACTGAAGTTCGGGTCGAATCCCACAGAGAATACAATGGAGACATTCACTTGTTAACTTTAACGCTCAATTATTCGTCATTGAAATAAAACAACTAAACTTCAAAATCTCTATTTTTTCCTTAATGAAATAATTTATAGCCACACAAATGTTCAAGATTTTTATTATAGTACAAATCTCAAAAGTCTTGTTTTCTTTCTTAAACTTGATCCAACAAAGATTCCGTATAAATTGGGACTGAGGGAGATCTTTTAAACAAGTTGAAGTGACATGTTATTTTGGTATATTACTAATTTTGGAATCTAACACTTACCCCGATACCAAAATAATACCATAATTATGTTATAAATATTCACGATATTATTAATTGCAGAATTAATATTTCAACAAATTCAAGTAAAATACAACACAATTTTGTCCCAGAATTTTTATCCGTCATCCCAAAACATTCTTTCACTTATTACCTATTTTTGTAGTAGTTTATGTAAATTAAAATGAAAACAACGAAAAAAATTATCAAAAAATTTCCACTGCAGGGAGTCGAACCCGGATCCCTGATCATTTCTATGAACCAGGTGGGAATTGCCAGTGCTACAGAGGAACCTTTCAGCCTTATTATTGAAACAAAATAATCTGATAAGGAAAGAACTACCTAATATTATAATAACCTCCTTTCTTTGGATTGAAAAAAGGCACAATACATTAACACACACTCAAATTTGGTCTCAGGTGACAACTAAGCTCCTACTTTGGTAGTGCACATATAGACACCACAACTTGTCCACATTGTGCCACATGGACACCGGTGCTAACGTGGCACTGACATGGAATATTAATTTTGGAGGTGTCTAGATGATCATTTTATAAGATAGACTTTTCAACTGACACAGTAGAGATGAGTTAAGGTGCCTAGATGTGCATTGTCAAAGTTTGAGCGTTTACTTTTTGTTGCTTCCAAAAAATGATTGCAATAAAGCAAGTAGCTTGGAAGTAGTTGATACGCCCAAATTACACCTTTTAAACAGGGTATATAGCGGTCGTATTTCAAATATATAACCCACTGAAGTTCGGGTCGAATCCCACAGAGAATACAATGGAGACATTCACTTGTTAACTTTAACGCTCAATTATTCGTCATTGAAATAAAACAACTAAACTTCAAAATCTCTATTTTTTCCTTAATGAAATAATTTATAGCCACACAAATGTTCAAGATTTTTATTATAGTACAAATCTCAAAAGTCTTGTTTTCTTTCTTAAACTTGATCCAACAAAGATTCCGTATAAATTGGGACTGAGGGAGATCTTTTAAACAAGTTGAAGTGACATGTTATTTTGGTATATTACTAATTTTGGAATCTAACACTTACCCCGATACCAAAATAATACCATAATTATGTTATAAATATTCACGATATTATTAATTGCAGAATTAATATTTTAACAAATTCAAGTAAAATACAACACAATTTTGTCCCGGAATTGTTATCCGCTATCCCAAAACATTCTTTCACTTATTACCTAATTTTTTGTAGTAGTTTATGTAAATTAAAATGGAAAACAACGAAAAAAATTATCAAAAATTTCCACTGCAGGGAGTCGAACCCGGATCCCTGATCATTTCTATGAACCAGGTGGGAATTGCCAGTGCTACAGAGGAACCTTTCAGCCTTATTATTGAAACAAAATAATCTGATAAGGAAAGAACTACCTAATATTATAATAACCTCCTTTCATTGGATTGAAAAAAGGCACAATACATTAACACACACTCAAATTTGGTCTCAGGTGACGACTAAGCTCCTACTTTGGTAGTGCACATATAGACACCACAACTTGTCCACATTGTGCCACATGGACACCGGTGTTAACGTGGCACTGACATGGAATATTAATTTTGGAGGTGTCTAGATGATCATTTTATAAGATAGACTTTTCAACTGACATAGTAGAGATGAGTTAAGGTGCCTAGATGTGCATTGTCAAAGTTTCAGCGTTTACTTTTTGTTGCTTGCAAAAAATGATTGCAATAAAGCAAGTAGCTTGGAAGTAGTTGATACGCCCAAATTACACCTTTTAAACGGGTATTTAGCGGTCGTATTTCAAATATATAACCCACTGAAGTTCGGGTCGAATCCCACAGAGAATACAATGGAGACATTCACTTGTTAACTTTAACGCTCAATTATTCGTCATAGAAATAAAACAACTAAACTTCAAAATCTCTATTTTTTCCTTAATGAAATAATTTATAGCCACACAAATGTTCAAGATTTTTATTATAGTACAAATCTCAAAAGTCTTGTTTTCTTTCTTAAACTTGATCCAACAAAGATTCCGTATAAATTGGGACTGAGGGAGATCTTTTAAACAAGTTGAAGTGACATGTTATTTTGGTATATTACTAATTTTGGAATCTAACACTTACCCCGATACCAAAATAATACCATAATTATGTTATAAATATTCACGATATTATTAATTGCAGAATTAATATTTCAACAAATTCAAGTAAAATACAACACAATTTTGTCCCAGAAATTTTATCTGTCATCCCAAATCATTCTTTCACTTATTACCTATTTTTTGTAGTAGTTTATGTAAATTAAAATGGAAAACAACGAAAAAAATTATCAAAAAATTTCCACTGCAGGGAGTCGAACCCGGATCCCTGATCATTTCTATGAACCAGGTGGGAATTGCCAGTGCTACAGAGGAACCTTTCAGCCTTATTATTGAAACAAAATAATCTGATAAGGAAAGAACTACCGAATATTATAATAACCTCCTTTCATTGGATTGAAAAAAGGCACAATACATTAACACACACTCAAATTTGGTCTCAGGTGACGACTAAGCTCCTACTTTGGTAGTGCACATATAGACACCACAACTTGTCCACATTGTGCCACATGGACACCGGTGTTAACGTGGCACTGACATGGAATATTAATTTTGGAGGTGTCTAGATGATCATTTTATAAGATAGACTTTTCAACTGACTCAGTAGAGATGAGTTAAGGTGCCTAGATGTGCATTGTCAAAGTTTCAGCGTTTACTTTTTGTTGCTTGCAAAAAATGATTGCAATAAAGCAAGTAGCTTGGAAGTAGTTGATACGCCCAAATTACACCTTTTAAACGGGTATTTAGCGGTCGTATTTCAAATATATAACCCACTGAAGTTCGGGTCGAATCCCACAGAGAATACAATGGAGACATTCACTTGTTAACTTTAACGCTCAATTATTCGTCATTAGAAATAAAACAACTAAACTTCAAAATCTCTATTTTTTCCTTAATGAAATAATTTATAGCCACACAAATGTTCAAGATTTTTATTATAGTACAAATCTCAAAAGTCTTGTTTTCTTTCTTAAACTTGATCCAACAAAGATTCCGTATAAATTGGGACTGAGGGAGATCTTTTAAACAAGTTGAAGTGACATGTTATTTTGGTATATTACTAATTTTGGAATCTAACACTTACCCCGATACCAAAATAATACCATAATTATGTTATAAATATTCACGATATTATTAATTGCAGAATTAATATTTCAACAAATTCAAGTAAAATACAACACAATTTTGTCCCAGAATTTTTATCCGTCATCCCAAATCATTCTTTCACTTATTACCTATTTTTTGTAGTAGTTTATGTAAATTAAAATGGAAAACAACGAAAAAAATTATCAAAAAATTTCCACTGCAGGGAGTCGAACCCGGATCCCTGATCATTTCTATGAACCAGGTGGGAATTGCCAGTGCTACAGAGGAACCTTTCAGCCTTATTATTGAAACAAAATAATCTGATAAGGAAAGAACTACCGAATATTATAATAACCTCCTTTCATTGGATTGAAAAAAGGCACAATACATTAACACACACTCAAATTTGGTCTCAGGTGACGACTAAGCTCCTACTTTGGTAGTGCACATATAGACACCACAACTTGTCCACATTGTGCCACATGGACACCGGTGTTAACGTGGCACTGACATGGAATATTAATTTTGGAGGTGTCTAGATGATCATTTTATAAGATAGACTTTTCAACTGACTCAGTAGAGATGAGTTAAGGTGCCTAGATGTGCATTGTCAAAGTTTCAGCGTTTACTTTTTGTTGCTTGCAAAAAATGATTGCAATAAAGCAAGTAGCTTGGAAGTAGTTGATACGCCCAAATTACACCTTTTAAACGGGTATTTAGCGGTCGTATTTCAAATATATAACCCACTGAAGTTCGGGTCGAATCCCACAGAGAATACAATGGAGACATTCACTTGTTAACTTTAACGCTCAATTATTCGTCATAGAAATAAAACAACTAAACTTCAAAATCTCTATTTTTTCCTTAATGAAATAATTTATAGCCACACAAATGTTCAAGATTTTTATTGTAGTACAAATCTCAAAAGTCTTGTTTTCTTTCTTAAACTTGATCCAACAAAGATTCCGTATAAATTGGGACTGAGGGAGATCTTTTAAACAAGTTGAAGTGACATGTTATTTTGGTATATTACTAATTTTGGAATCTAACACTTACCCCGATACCAAAATAATACCATAATTATGTTATAAATATTCACGATATTATTAATTGCAGAATTAATATTTCAACAAATTCAAGTAAAATACAACACAAATTTGTCCCAGAATTTTTATCCGTCATCCCAAAACATTATTTCACTTATTACCTATTTTTTGTAGTAGTTTATGTAAATTAAAATGGAAAACAACGAAAAAAATTATCAAAAAATTTCCACTGCAGGGAGTCGAACCCGGATCCCTGATCATTTCTATGAACCAGGTGGGAATTGCCAGTGCTACAGAGGAACCTTTCAGCCTTATTATTGAAACAAAATAATCTGATAAGGAAAGAACTACCGAATATTATAATAACCTCCTTTCATTGGATTGAAAAAAGGCACAATACATTAACACACACTCAAATTTGGTCTCAGGTGACGACTAAGCTCCTACTTTGGTAGTGCACATATAGACACCACAACTTGTCCACATTGTGCCACATGGACACCGGTGTTAACGTGGCACTGACATGGAATATTAATTTTGGAGGTGTCTAGATGATCATTTTATAAGATAGACTTTTCAACTGACTCAGTAGAGATGAGTTAAGGTGCCTAGATGTGCATTGTCAAAGTTTCAGCGTTTACTTTTTGTTGCTTGCAAAAAATGATTGCAATAAAGCAAGTAGCTTGGAAGTAGTTGATACGCCCAAATTACACCTTTTAAACGGGTATATGTAGCGGTCGTATTTCAAATATATAACCCACCGAAGTTCGGGTCGAATCCCACAGAGAATACAATGGAGACATTCACTTGTTAACTTCAACGCTCAATTATTCGTCATTAGAAATAAAACAACTAAACTTCAAAATCTCTATTTTTTCCTTAATGAAATAATTTATAGCCACACAAATGTTCAAGATTTTTATTATAGTACAAATCTCAAAAGTCTTGTTTTCTTTCTTAAACTTGATCCAACAAAGATTCCGTATAAATTGGGACTGAGGGAGATCTTTTAAACAAGTTGAAGTGACATGTTATTTTGGTATATTACTAATTTTGGAATCTAACACTTACCCCGATACCAAAATAATACCATAATTATGTTATAAATATTCACGATATTATTAATTGCAGAATTAATATTTCAACAAATTCAAGTAAAATACAACACAATTTTGTCCCAGAAATTTTATCTGTCATCCCAAATCATTCTTTCACTTATTACCTATTTTTTGTAGTAGTTTATGTAAATTAAAATGAAAAACAACGAAAAAAATTATCAAAAAATTTCCACTGCAGGGAGTCGAACCCGGATCCCTGATCATTTCTATGAACCAGGTGGGAATTGCCAGTGCTACAGAGGAACCTTTCAGCCTTATTATTGAAACAAAATAATCTGATAAGGAAAGAACTACCGAATATTATAATAACCTCCTTTCATTGGATTGAAAAAAGGCACAATACATTAACACACACTCAAATTTGGTCTCAGGTGACGACTAAGCTCCTACTTTGGTAGTGCACATATAGACACCACAACTTGTCCACATTGTGCCACATGGACACCGGTGTTAACGTGGCACTGACATGGAATATTAATTTTGGAGGTGTCTAGATGATCATTTTATAAGATAGACTTTTCAACTGACTCAGTAGAGATGAGTTAAGGTGCCTAGATGTGCATTGTCAAAGTTTCAGCGTTTACTTTTTGTTGCTTGCAAAAATGATTGCAATAAAGCAAGTAGCTTGGAAGTAGTTGATACGCCCAAATTACACCTTTTAAACGGGTATTTAGCGGTCGTATTTCAAATATATAACCCACTGAAGTTCGGGTCGAATCCCACAGAGAATACAATGGAGACATTCACTTGTTAACTTTAACGCTCAATTATTCGTCATAGAAATAAAACAACTAAACTTCAAAATCTCTATTTTTTCCTTAATGAAATAATTTATAGCCACACAAATGTTCAAGATTTTTATTATAGTACAAATCTCAAAAGTCTTGTTTTCTTTCTTAAACTTGATCCAACAAAGATTCCGTATAAATTGGGACTGAGGGAGATCTTTTAAACAAGTTGAAGTGACATGTTATTTTGGTATATTACTAATTTTGGAATCTAACACTTACCCCGATACCAAAATAATACCATAATTATGTTATAAATATTCACGATATTATTAATTGCAGAATTAATATTTCAACAAATTCAAGTAAAATACAACACAAATTTGTCCCAGAATTTTTATCCGTCATCCCAAAACATTATTTCACTTATTACCTATTTTTTGTAGTAGTTTATGTAAATTAAAATGGAAAACAACGAAAAAAATTATCAAAAAATTTCCACTGCAGGGAGTCGAACCCGGATCCCTGATCATTTCTATGAACCAGGTGGGAATTGCCAGTGCTACAGAGGAACCTTTCAGCCTTATTATTGAAACAAAATAATCTGATAAGGAAAGAACTACCGAATATTATAATAACCTCCTTTCATTGGATTGAAAAAAGGCACAATACATTAACACACACTCAAATTTGGTCTCAGGTGACGACTAAGCTCCTACTTTGGTAGTGCACATATAGACACCACAACTTGTCCACATTGTGCCACATGGACACCGGTGTTAACGTGGCACTGACATGGAATATTAATTTTGGAGGTGTCTAGATGATCATTTTATAAGATAGACTTTTCAACTGACTCAGTAGAGATGAGTTAAGGTGCCTAGATGTGCATTGTCAAAGTTTCAGCGTTTACTTTTTGTTGCTTGCAAAAAATGATTGCAATAAAGCAAGTAGCTTGGAAGTAGTTGATACGCCCAAATTACACCTTTTAAACGGGTATTTAGCGGTCGTATTTCAAATATATAACCCACTGAAGTTCGGGTCGAATCCCACAGAGAATACAATGGAGACATTCACTTGTTAACTTTAACGCTCAATTATTCGTCATTAGAAATAAAACAACTAAACTTCAAAATCTCTATTTTTTCCTTAATGAAATAATTTATAGCCACACAAATGTTCAAGATTTTTATTATAGTACAAATCTCAAAAGTCTTGTTTTCTTTCTTAAACTTGATCCAACAAAGATTCCGTATAAATTGGGACTGAGGGAGATCTTTTAAACAAGTTGAAGTGACATGTTATTTTGGTATATTACTAATTTTGGAATCTAACACTTACCCCGATACCAAAATAATACCATAATTATGTTATAAATATTCACGATATTATTAATTGCAGAATTAATATTTCAACAAATTCAAGTAAAATACAACACAAATTTGTCCCAGAATTTTTATCCGTCATCCCAAAACATTATTTCACTTATTACCTATTTTTTGTAGTAGTTTATGTAAATTAAAATGGAAAACAACGAAAAAAATTATCAAAAAATTTCCACTGCAGGGAGTCGAACCCGGATCCCTGATCATTTCTATGAACCAGGTGGGAATTGCCAGTGCTACAGAGGAACCTTTCAGCCTTATTATTGAAACAAAATAATCTGATAAGGAAAGAACTACCGAATATTATAATAACCTCCTTTCATTGGATTGAAAAAAGGCACAATACATTAACACACACTCAAATTTGGTCTCAGGTGACGACTAAGCTCCTACTTTGGTAGTGCACATATAGACACCACAACTTGTCCACATTGTGCCACATGGACACCGGTGTTAACGTGGCACTGACATGGAATATTAATTTTGGAGGTGTCTAGATGATCATTTTATAAGATAGACTTTTCAACTGACTCAGTAGAGATGAGTTAAGGTGCCTAGATGTGCATTGTCAAAGTTTCAGCGTTTACTTTTTGTTGCTTGCAAAAAATGATTGCAATAAAGCAAGTAGCTTGGAAGTAGTTGATACGCCCAAATTACACCTTTTAAACGGGTATTTAGCGGTCGTATTTCAAATATATAACCCACTGAAGTTCGGGTCGAATCCCACAGAGAATACAATGGAGACATTCACTTGTTAACTTTAACGCTCAATTATTCGTCATAGAAATAAAACAACTAAACTTCAAAATCTCTATTTTTTCCTTAATGAAATAATTTATAGCCACACAAATGTTCAAGATTTTTATTGTAGTACAAATCTCAAAAGTCTTGTTTTCTTTCTTAAACTTGATCCAACAAAGATTCCGTATAAATTGGGACTGAGGGAGATCTTTTAAACAAGTTGAAGTGACATGTTATTTTGGTATATTACTAATTTTGGAATCTAACACTTACCCCGATACCAAAATAATACCATAATTATGTTATAAATATTCACGATATTATTAATTGCAGAATTAATATTTCAACAAATTCAAGTAAAATACAACACAAATTTGTCCCAGAATTTTTATCCGTCATCCCAAAACATTATTTCACTTATTACCTATTTTTTGTAGTAGTTTATGTAAATTAAAATGGAAAACAACGAAAAAAATTATCAAAAAATTTCCACTGCAGGGAGTCGAACCCGGATCCCTGATCATTTCTATGAACCAGGTGGGAATTGCCAGTGCTACAGAGGAACCTTTCAGCCTTATTATTGAAACAAAATAATCTGATAAGGAAAGAACTACCGAATATTATAATAACCTCCTTTCATTGGATTGAAAAAAGGCACAATACATTAACACACACTCAAATTTGGTCTCAGGTGACGACTAAGCTCCTACTTTGGTAGTGCACATATAGACACCACAACTTGTCCACATTGTGCCACATGGACACCGGTGTTAACGTGGCACTGACATGGAATATTAATTTTGGAGGTGTCTAGATGATCATTTTATAAGATAGACTTTTCAACTGACTCAGTAGAGATGAGTTAAGGTGCCTAGATGTGCATTGTCAAAGTTTCAGCGTTTACTTTTTGTTGCTTGCAAAAAATGATTGCAATAAAGCAAGTAGCTTGGAAGTAGTTGATACGCCCAAATTACACCTTTTAAACGGGTATTTAGCGGTCGTATTTCAAATATATAACCCACTGAAGTTCGGGTCGAATCCCACAGAGAATACAATGGAGACATTCACTTGTTAACTTTAACGCTCAATTATTCGTCATAGAAATAAAACAACTAAACTTCAAAATCTCTATTTTTTCCTTAATGAAATAATTTATAGCCACACAAATGTTCAAGATTTTTATTATAGTACAAATCTCAAAAGTCTTGTTTTCTTTCTTAAACTTGATCCAACAAAGATTCCGTATAAATTGGGACTGAGGGAGATCTTTTAAACAAGTTGAAGTGACATGTTATTTTGGTATATTACTAATTTTGGAATCTAACACTTACCCCGATACCAAAATAATACCATAATTATGTTATAAATATTCACGATATTATTAATTGCAGAATTAATATTTCAACAAATTCAAGTAAAATACAACACAAATTTGTCCCAGAATTTTTATCCGTCATCCCAAAACATTATTTCACTTATTACCTATTTTTTGTAGTAGTTTATGTAAATTAAAATGGAAAACAACGAAAAAATTATCAAAAAATTTCCACTGCAGGGAGTCGAACCCGGATCCCTGATCATTTCTATGAACCAGGTGGGAATTGCCAGTGCTACAGAGGAACCTTTCAGCCTTATTATTGAAACAAAATAATCTGATAAGGAAAGAACTACCGAATATTATAATAACCTCCTTTCATTGGATTGAAAAAAGGCACAATACATTAACACACACTCAAATTTGGTCTCAGGTGACGACTAAGCTCCTACTTTGGTAGTGCACATATAGACACCACAACTTGTCCACATTGTGCCACATGGACACCGGTGTTAACGTGGCACTGACATGGAATATTAATTTTGGAGGTGTCTAGATGATCATTTTATAAGATAGACTTTTCAACTGACTCAGTAGAGATGAGTTAAGGTGCCTAGATGTGCATTGTCAAAGTTTCAGCGTTTACTTTTTGTTGCTTGCAAAAAATGATTGCAATAAAGCAAGTAGCTTGGAAGTAGTTGATACGCCCAAATTACACCTTTTAAACGGGTATTTAGCGGTCGTATTTCAAATATATAACCCACTGAAGTTCGGGTCGAATCCCACAGAGAATACAATGGAGACATTCACTTGTTAACTTTAACGCTCAATTATTCGTCATAGAAATAAAACAACTAAACTTCAAAATCTCTATTTTTTCCTTAATGAAATAATTTATATCCACACAAATGTTCAAGATTTTTATTATAGTACAAATCTCAAAAGTCTTGTTTTCTTTCTTAAACTTGATCCAACAAAGATTCCGTATAAATTGGGACTGAGGGAGATCTTTTAAACAAGTTGAAGTGACATGTTATTTTGGTATATTACTAATTTTGGAATCTAACACTTACCCCGATACCAAAATAATACCATAATTATGTTATAAATATTCACGATATTATTAATTGCAGAATTAATATTTCAACAAATTCAAGTAAAATACAACACAAATTTGTCCCAGAATTTTTATCCGTCATCCCAAAACATTATTTCACTTATTACCTATTTTTTGTAGTAGTTTATGTAAATTAAAATGGAAAACAACGAAAAAAATTATCAAAAAATTTCCACTGCAGGGAGTCGAACCCGGATCCCTGATCATTTCTATGAACCAGGTGGGAATTGCCAGTGCTACAGAGGAACCTTTCAGCCTTATTATTGAAACAAAATAATCTGATAAGGAAAGAACTACCGAATATTATAATAACCTCCTTTCATTGGATTGAAAAAAGGCACAATACATTAACACACACTCAAATTTGGTCTCAGGTGACGACTAAGCTCCTACTTTGGTAGTGCACATATAGACACCACAACTTGTCCACATTGTGCCACATGGACACCGGTGTTAACGTGGCACTGACATGGAATATTAATTTTGGAGGTGTCTAGATGATCATTTTATAAGATAGACTTTTCAACTGACTCAGTAGAGATGAGTTAAGGTGCCTAGATGTGCATTGTCAAAGTTTCAGCGTTTACTTTTTGTTGCTTGCAAAAAATGATTGCAATAAAGCAAGTAGCTTGGAAGTAGTTGATACGCCCAAATTACACCTTTTAAACGGGTATTTAGCGGTCGTATTTCAAATATATAACCCACTGAAGTTCGGGTCGAATCCCACAGAGAATACAATGGAGACATTCACTTGTTAACTTTAACGCTCAATTATTCGTCATAGAAATAAAACAACTAAACTTCAAAATCTCTATTTTTTCCTTAATGAAATAATTTATATCCACACAAATGTTCAAGATTTTTATTATAGTACAAATCTCAAAAGTCTTGTTTTCTTTCTTAAACTTGATCCAACAAAGATTCCGTATAAATTGGGACTGAGGGAGATCTTTTAAACAAGTTGAAGTGACATGTTATTTTGGTATATTACTAATTTTGGAATCTAACACTTACCCCGATACCAAAATAATACCATAATTATGTTATAAATATTCACGATATTATTAATTGCAGAATTAATATTTCAACAAATTCAAGTAAAATACAACACAATTTTGTCCCAGAATTTTTATCCGTCATCCCAAAACATTATTTCACTTATTACCTATTTTTTGTAGTAGTTTATGTAAATTAAAATGGAAAACAACGAAAAAAATTATCAAAAAATTTCCACTGCAGGGAGTCGAACCCGGATCCCTGATCATTTCTATGAACCAGGTGGGAATTGCCAGTGCTACAGAGGAACCTTTCAGCCTTATTATTGAAACAAAATAATCTGATAAGGAAAGAACTACCGAATATTATAATAACCTCCTTTCATTGGATTGAAAAAAGGCACAATACATTAACACACACTCAAATTTGGTCTCAGGTGACGACTAAGCTCCTACTTTGGTAGTGCACATATAGACACCACAACTTGTCCACATTGTGCCACATGGACACCGGTGTTAACGTGGCACTGACATGGAATATTAATTTTGGAGGTGTCTAGATGATCATTTTATAAGATAGACTTTTCAACTGACTCAGTAGAGATGAGTTAAGGTGCCTAGATGTGCATTGTCAAAGTTTCAGCGTTTACTTTTTGTTGCTTGCAAAAAATGATTGCAATAAAGCAAGTAGCTTGGAAGTAGTTGATACGCCCAAATTACACCTTTTAAACGGGTATTTAGCGGTCGTATTTCAAATATATAACCCACTGAAGTTCGGGTCGAATCCCACAGAGAATACAATGGAGACATTCACTTGTTAACTTTAACGCTCAATTATTCGTCATAGAAATAAAACAACTAAACTTCAAAATCTCTATTTTT
The DNA here is from genome assembly GCF_019175385.1 of Lycium barbarum. Lineage (NCBI taxonomy): Eukaryota > Viridiplantae > Streptophyta > Magnoliopsida > Solanales > Solanaceae > Lycium > Lycium barbarum. Next base: position 50,248,585 of record NC_083339.1, on the reverse strand, counting down.
TCCTTAATGAAATAATTTATATCCACACAAATGTTCAAGATTTTTATTATAGTACAAATCTCAAAAGTCTTGTTTTCTTTCTTAAACTTGATCCAACAAAGATTCCGTATAAATTGGGACTGAGGGAGATCTTTTAAACAAGTTGAAGTGACATGTTATTTTGGTATATTACTAATTTTGGAATCTAACACTTACCCCGATACCAAAATAATACCATAATTATGTTATAAATATTCACGATATTATTAATTGCAGAATTAATATTTCAACAAATTCAAGTAAAATACAACACAAATTTGTCCCAGAATTTTTATCCGTCATCCCAAAACATTATTTCACTTATTACCTATTTTTTGTAGTAGTTTATGTAAATTAAAATGGAAAACAACGAAAAAAATTATCAAAAAATTTCCACTGCAGGGAGTCGAACCCGGATCCCTGATCATTTCTATGAACCAGGTGGGAATTGCCAGTGCTACAGAGGAACCTTTCAGCCTTATTATTGAAACAAAATAATCTGATAAGGAAAGAACTACCGAATATTATAATAACCTCCTTTCATTGGATTGAAAAAAGGCACAATACATTAACACACACTCAAATTTGGTCTCAGGTGACGACTAAGCTCCTACTTTGGTAGTGCACATATAGACACCACAACTTGTCCACATTGTGCCACATGGACACCGGTGTTAACGTGGCACTGACATGGAATATTAATTTTGGAGGTGTCTAGATGATCATTTTATAAGATAGACTTTTCAACTGACTCAGTAGAGATGAGTTAAGGTGCCTAGATGTGCATTGTCAAAGTTTCAGCGTTTACTTTTTGTTGCTTGCAAAAAATGATTGCAATAAAGCAAGTAGCTTGGAAGTAGTTGATACGCCCAAATTACACCTTTTAAACGGGTATTTAGCGGTCGTATTTCAAATATATAACCCACTGAAGTTCGGGTCGAATCCCACAGAGAATACAATGGAGACATTCACTTGTTAACTTTAACGCTCAATTATTCGTCATTGAAATAAAACATCTAAACTTCAAAATCTCTATTTTTTCCTTAATGAAATAATTTATATCCACACAAATGTTCAAGATTTTTATTATAGTACAAATCTAAAAAGTCTTGTTTTCTTTCTTAAACTTGATCCAACAAAGATTCCGTATAAATTGGGACTGAGGGAGATCTTTTAAACAAGTTGAAGTGACATGTTATTTTGGTATATTACTAATTTTGGAATCTAACACTTACCCCGATACCAAAATAATACCATAATTATGTTATAAATATTCACGATATTATTAATTGCAGAATTAATATTTCAACAAATTCAAGTAAAATACAACACAAATTTGTCCCAGAATTTTTATCCGTCATCCCAAAACATTATTTCACTTATTACCTATTTTTTGTAGTAGTTTATGTAAATTAAAATGGAAAACAACGAAAAAAATTATCAAAAAATTTCCACTGCAGGGAGTCGAACCCGGATCCCTGATCATTTCTATGAACCAGGTGGGAATTGCCAGTGCTACAGAGGAACCTTTCAGCCTTATTATTGAAACAAAATAATCTGATAAGGAAAGAACTACCGAATATTATAATAACCTCCTTTCATTGGATTGAAAAAAGGCACAATACATTAACACACACTCAAATTTGGTCTCAGGTGACGACTAAGCTCCTACTTTGGTAGTGCACATATAGACACCACAACTTGTCCACATTGTGCCACATGGACACCGGTGTTAACGTGGCACTGACATGGAATATTAATTTTGGAGGTGTCTAGATGATCATTTTATAAGATAGACTTTTCAACTGACTCAGTAGAGATGAGTTAAGGTGCCTAGATGTGCATTGTCAAAGTTTCAGCGTTTACTTTTTGTTGCTTGCAAAAAATGATTGCAATAAAGCAAGTAGCTTGGAAGTAGTTGATACGCCCAAATTACACCTTTTAAACGGGTATTTAGCGGTCGTATTTCAAATATATAACCCACTGAAGTTCGGGTCGAATCCCACAGAGAATACAATGGAGACATTCACTTGTTAACTTTAACGCTCAATTATTCGTCATAGAAATAAAACAACTAAACTTCAAAATCTCTATTTTTTCCTTAATGAAATAATTTATATCCACACAAATGTTCAAGATTTTTATTATAGTACAAATCTCAAAAGTCTTGTTTTCTTTCTTAAACTTGATCCAACAAAGATTCCGTATAAATTGGGACTGAGGGAGATCTTTTAAACAAGTTGAAGTGACATGTTATTTTGGTATATTACTAATTTTGGAATCTAACACTTACCCCGATACCAAAATAATACCATAATTATGTTATAAATATTCACGATATTATTAATTGCAGAATTAATATTTCAACAAATTCAAGTAAAATACAACACAAATTTGTCCCAGAATTTTTATCCGTCATCCCAAAACATTATTTCACTTATTACCTATTTTTTGTAGTAGTTTATGTAAATTAAAATGGAAAACAACGAAAAAAATTATCAAAAAATTTCCACTGCAGGGAGTCGAACCCGGATCCCTGATCATTTCTATGAACCAGGTGGGAATTGCCAGTGCTACAGAGGAACCTTTCAGCCTTATTATTGAAACAAAATAATCTGATAAGGAAAGAACTACCGAATATTATAATAACCTCCTTTCATTGGATTGAAAAAAGGCACAATACATTAACACACACTCAAATTTGGTCTCAGGTGACGACTAAGCTCCTACTTTGGTAGTGCACATATAGACACCACAACTTGTCCACATTGTGCCACATGGACACCGGTGTTAACGTGGCACTGACATGGAATATTAATTTTGGAGGTGTCTAGATGATCATTTTATAAGATAGACTTTTCAACTGACTCAGTAGAGATGAGTTAAGGTGCCTAGATGTGCATTGTCAAAGTTTCAGCGTTTACTTTTTGTTGCTTGCAAAAAATGATTGCAATAAAGCAAGTAGCTTGGAAGTAGTTGATACGCCCAAATTACACCTTTTAAACGGGTATTTAGCGGTCGTATTTCAAATATATAACCCACTGAAGTTCGGGTCGAATCCCACAGAGAATACAATGGAGACATTCACTTGTTAACTTTAACGCTCAATTATTCGTCATAGAAATAAAACAACTAAACTTCAAAATCTCTATTTTTTCCTTAATGAAATAATTTATATCCACACAAATATTCAAGATTTTTATTATAGTACAAATCTAAAAAGTCTTGTTTTCTTTCTTAAACTTGATCCAACAAAGATGCCGTATACAATTCGGACTGAGGGAGATCATTTAAACAAGTTGAAGCGACATGTTATTTTGGTATATTACTAATTTTGGTATCTAACACTTACCCCTATACCAAAATAATACCATAATTATGTTATAAATATTCACGATATTATTAATTGCAGAATTAATATTTCAACAAATTCAAGTAAAATACAACACAAATTTGTCCCAGAATTTTTATCCGTCATCCCAAAACATTATTTCACTTATTACCTATTTTTTGTAGTAGTTTATGTAAATTAAAATGAAAAACAACGAAAAAAATTATCAAAAAATTTCCACTGCAGGGAGTCGAACCCGGATCCCTGATCATTTCTATGAACCAGGTGGGAATTGCCAGTGCTACAGAGGAACCTTTCAGCCTTATTATTGAAACAAAATAATCTGATAAGGAAAGAACTACCGAATATTATAATAACCTCCTTTCATTGGATTGAAAAAAGGCACAATACATTAACACACACTCAAATTTGGTCTCAGGTGACGACTAAGCTCCTACTTTGGTAGTGCACATATAGACACCACAACTTGTCCACATTGTGCCACATGGACACCGGTGTTAACGTGGCACTGACATGGAATATTAATTTTGGAGGTGTCTAGATGATCATTTTATAAGATAGACTTTTCAACTGACTCAGTAGAGATGAGTTAAGGTGCCTAGATGTGCATTGTCAAAGTTTCAGCGTTTACTTTTTGTTGCTTGCAAAAAATGATTGCAATAAAGCAAGTAGCTTGGAAGTAGTTGATACGCCCAAATTACACCTTTTAAACGGGTATTTAGCGGTCGTATTTCAAATATATAACCCACTGAAGTTCGGGTCGAATCCCACAGAGAATACAATGGAGACATTCACTTGTTAACTTTAACGCTCAATTATTCGTCATAGAAATAAAACAACTAAACTTCAAAATCTCTATTTTTTCCTTAATGAAATAATTTATATCCACACAAATATTCAAGATTTTTATTATAGTACAAATCTAAAAAGTCTTGTTTTCTTTCTTAAACTTGATCCAACAAAGATGCCTATACAAATTCGGACTGAGGGAGATCATTTAAACAAGTTGAAGCGACATGTTATTTTGGTATATTACTAATTTTGGTATCTAACACTTACCCCTATACCAAAATAATACCATAATTATGTTATAAATATTCACGATATTATTAATTGCAGAATTAATATTTCAACAAATTCAAGTAAAATACAACACAAATTTGTCCCAGAATTTTTATCCGTCATCCCAAAACATTATTTCACTTATTACCTATTTTTTGTAGTAGTTTATGTAAATTAAAATGGAAAACAACGAAAAAAATTATCAAAAAATTTCCACTGCAGGGAGTCGAACCCGGATCCCTGATCATTTCTATGAACCAGGTGGGAATTGCCAGTGCTACAGAGGAACCTTTCAGCCTTATTATTGAAACAAAATAATCTGATAAGGAAAGAACTACCGAATATTATAATAACCTCCTTTCATTGGATTGAAAAAAGGCACAATACATTAACACACACTCAAATTTGGTCTCAGGTGACGACTAAGCTCCTACTTTGGTAGTGCACATATAGACACCACAACTTGTCCACATTGTGCCACATGGACACCGGTGTTAACGTGGCACTGACATGGAATATTAATTTTGGAGGTGTCTAGATGATCATTTTATAAGATAGACTTTTCAACTGACTCAGTAGAGATGAGTTAAGGTGCCTAGATGTGCATTGTCAAAGTTTCAGCGTTTACTTTTTGTTGCTTGCAAAAAATGATTGCTAATAAAGCAAGTAGCTTGGAAGTAGTTGATACGCCCAAATTACACCTTTTAAACGGGTATTTAGCGGTCGTATTTCAAATATATAACCCACTGAAGTTCGGGTCGAATCCCACAGAGAATACAATGGAGACATTCACTTGTTAACTTTAACGCTCAATTATTCGTCATAGAAATAAAACAACTAAACTTCAAAATCTCTATTTTTTCCTTAATGAAATAATTTATATCCACACAAATGTTCAAGATTTTTATTATAGTACAAATCTCAAAAGTCTTGTTTTCTTTCTTAAACTTGATCCAACAAAGATTCCGTATAAATTGGGACTGAGGGAGATCATTTTAAACAAGTTGAAGTGACAAGTTATTTTGGTATATTGCTAATTTTGGAATCTAACACTTACCCCGATACCAAAATAATACCATAATTATGTTATAAATATTCACGATATTATTAATTGCAGAATTAATATTTCAACAAATTCAAGTAAAATACAACACAAATTTGTCCCAGAATTTTTATCCGTCATCCCAAAACATTATTTCACTTATTACCTATTTTTTGTAGTAGTTTATGTAAATTAAAATGGAAAACAACGAAAAAAATTATCAAAAAATTTCCACTGCAGGGAGTCGAACCCGGATCCCTGATCATTTCTATGAACCAGGTGGGAATTGCCAGTGCTACAGAGGAACCTTTCAGCCTTATTATTGAAACAAAATAATCTGATAAGGAAAGAACTACCGAATATTATAATAACCTCCTTTCATTGGATTGAAAAAAGGCACAATACATTAACACACACTCAAATTTGGTCTCAGGTGACGACTAAGCTCCTACTTTGGTAGTGCACATATAGACACCACAACTTGTCCACATTGTGCCACATGGACACCGGTGTTAACGTGGCACTGACATGGAATATTAATTTTGGAGGTGTCTAGATGATCATTTTATAAGATAGACTTTTCAACTGACTCAGTAGAGATGAGTTAAGGTGCCTAGATGTGCATTGTCAAAGTTTCAGCGTTTACTTTTTGTTGCTTGCAAAAAATGATTGCTATAAAGCAAGTAGCTTGGAAGTAGTTGATACGCCCAAATTACACCTTTTAAACGGGTATTTAGCGGTCGTATTTCAAATATATAACCCACTGAAGTTCGGGTCGAATCCCACAGAGAATACAATGGAGACATTCACTTGTTAACTTTAACGCTCAATTATTCGTCATAGAAATAAAACAACTAAACTTCAAAATATCTATTTTTTCCTTAATGAAATAATTTATATCCACACAAATGTTCAAGATTTTTATTATAGTACAAATCTAAAAAGTCTTGTTTTCTTTCTTAAACTTGATCCAACAAAGATTCCGTATAAATTGGGACTGAGGGAGATCTTTTAAACAAGTTGAAGCTGACATGTTATTTTGGTATATTACTAATTTTGGAATATGACACTTACCCCGATACCAAAATAATACCATAATTATGTTATAAATATTCACGATATTATTAATTGCAGAATTAATATTTCAACAAATTCAAGTAAAATACAACACAAATTTGTCCCAGAATTTTTATCCGTCATCCCAAAACATTATTTCACTTATTACCTATTTTTTGTAGTAGTTTATGTAAATTAAAATGGAAAACAACGAAAAAAATTATCAAAAAATTTCCACTGCAGGGAGTCGAACCCGGATCCCTGATCATTTCTATGAACCAGGTGGGAATTGCCAGTGCTACAGAGGAACCTTTCAGCCTTATTATTGAAACAAAATAATCTGATAAGGAAAGAACTACCGAATATTATAATAACCTCCTTTCATTGGATTGAAAAAAGGCACAATACATTAACACACACTCAAATTTGGTCTCAGGTGACGACTAAGCTCCTACTTTGGTAGTGCACATATAGACACCACAACTTGTCCACATTGTGCCACATGGACACCGGTGTTAACGTGGCACTGACATGGAATATTAATTTTGGAGGTGTCTAGATGATCATTTTATAAGATAGACTTTTCAACTGACTCAGTAGAGATGAGTTAAGGTGCCTAGATGTGCATTGTCAAAGTTTCAGCGTTTACTTTTTGTTGCTTGCAAAAAATGATTGCAATAAAGCAAGTAGCTTGGAAGTAGTTGATACGCCCAAATTACACCTTTTAAACGGGTATTTAGCGGTCGTATTTCAAATATATAACCCACTGAAGTTCGGGTCGAATCCCACAGAGAATACAATGGAGACATTCACTTGTTAACTTTAACGCTCAATTATTCGTCATAGAAATAAAACAACTAAACTTCAAAATCTCTATTTTTTCCTTAATGAAATAATTTATATCCACACAAATGTTCAAGATTTTTATTATAGTACAAATCTCAAAAGTCTTGTTTTCTTTCTTAAACTTGATCCAACAAAGATTCCGTATAAATTGGGACTGAGGGAGATCTTTTAAACAAGTTGAAGTGACATGTTATTTTGGTATATTACTAATTTTGGAATCTAACACTTACCCCGATACCAAAATAATACCATAATTATGTTATAAATATTCACGATATTATTAATTGCAGAATTAATATTTCAACAAATTCAAGTAAAATACAACACAAATTTGTCCCAGAATTTTTATCCGTCATCCCAAAACATTATTTCACTTATTACCTATTTTTTGTAGTAGTTTATGTAAATTAAAATGGAAAACAACGAAAAAAATTATCAAAAAATTTCCACTGCAGGGAGTCGAACCCGGATCCCTGATCATTTCTATGAACCAGGTGGGAATTGCCAGTGCTACAGAGGAACCTTTCAGCCTTATTATTGAAACAAAATAATCTGATAAGGAAAGAACTACCGAATATTATAATAACCTCCTTTCATTGGATTGAAAAAAGGCACAATACATTAACACACACTCAAATTTGGTCTCAGGTGACGACTAAGCTCCTACTTTGGTAGTGCACATATAGACACCACAACTTGTCCACATTGTGCCACATGGACACCGGTGTTAACGTGGCACTGACATGGAATATTAATTTTGGAGGTGTCTAGATGATCATTTTATAAGATAGACTTTTCAACTGACTCAGTAGAGATGAGTTAAGGTGCCTAGATGTGCATTGTCAAAGTTTCAGCGTTTACTTTTTGTTGCTTGCAAAAAATGATTGCAATAAAGCAAGTAGCTTGGAAGTAGTTGATACGCCCAAATTACACCTTTTAAACGGGTATTTAGCGGTCGTATTTCAAATATATAACCCACTGAAGTTCGGGTCGAATCCCACAGAGAATACAATGGAGACATTCACTTGTTAACTTTAACGCTCAATTATTCGTCATAGAAATAAAACAACTAAACTTCAAAATCTCTATTTTTTCCTTAATGAAATAATTTATATCCACACAAATATTCAAGATTTTTATTATAGTACAAATCTAAAAAGTCTTGTTTTCTTTCTTAAACTTGATCCAACAAAGATTCCATATAAATTGGGACTGAGGGAGATCTTTTAAGCAAGTTGAAGTGACAAGTTATTTTGGTATATTGCTAATTTTGGAATCTAACACTTACCCCGATACCAAAATAATACCATAATTATGTTATAAATATTCACGATATTATTAATTGCAGAATTAATATTTCAACAAATTCAAGTAAAATACAACACAAATTTGTCCCAGAATTTTTATCCGTCATCCCAAAACATTATTTCACTTATTACCTATTTTTTGTAGTAGTTTATGTAAATTAAAATGAAAACAACGAAAAAAATTATCAAAAAATTTCCACTGCAGGGAGTCGAACCCGGATCCCTGATCATTTCTATGAACCAGGTGGGAATTGCCAGTGCTACAGAGGAACCTTTCAGCCTTATTATTGAAACAAAATAATCTGATAAGGAAAGAACTACCGAATATTATAATAACCTCCTTTCATTGGATTGAAAAAAGGCACAATACATTAACACACACTCAAATTTGGTCTCAGGTGACGACTAAGCTCCTACTTTGGTAGTGCACATATAGACACCACAACTTGTCCACATTGTGCCACATGGACACCGGTGTTAACGTGGCACTGACATGGAATATTAATTTTGGAGGTGTCTAGATGATCATTTTATAAGATAGACTTTTCAACTGACTCAGTAGAGATGAGTTAAGGTGCCTAGATGTGCATTGTCAAAGTTTCAGCGTTTACTTTTTGTTGCTTGCAAAAAATGATTGCAATAAAGCAAGTAGCTTGGAAGTAGTTGATACGCCCAAATTACACCTTTTAAACGGGTATTTAGCGGTCGTATTTCAAATATATAACCCACTGAAGTTCGGGTCGAATCCCACAGAGAATACAATGGAGACATTCACTTGTTAACTTTAACGCTCAATTATTCGTCATAGAAATAAAACAACTAAACTTCAAAATCTCTATTTTTTCCTTAATGAAATAATTTATAGCCACACAAATGTTCAAGATTTTTATTGTAGTACAAATCTCAAAAGTCTTGTTTTCTTTCTTAAACTTGATCCAACAAAGATGCCTATACAAATTGGGACTGAGGGAGATCTTTTAAACAAGTTGAAGTGACATGTTATTTTGGTATATTACTAATTTTGGAATCTAACACTTACCCCGATACCAAAATAATACCATAATTATGTTATAAATATTCACGATATTATTAATTGCAGAATTAATATTTCAACAAATTCAAGTAAAATACAACACAAATTTGTCCCAGAATTTTTATCCGTCATCCCAAAACATTATTTCACTTATTACCTATTTTTTGTAGTAGTTTATGTAAATTAAAATGGAAAACAACGAAAAAAATTATCAAAAAATTTCCACTGCAGGGAGTCGAACCCGGATCCCTGATCATTTCTATGAACCAGGTGGGAATTGCCAGTGCTACAGAGGAACCTTTCAGCCTTATTATTGAAACAAAATAATCTGATAAGGAAAGAACTACCGAATATTATAATAACCTCCTTTCATTGGATTGAAAAAAGGCACAATACATTAACACACACTCAAATTTGGTCTCAGGTGACGACTAAGCTCCTACTTTGGTAGTGCACATATAGACACCACAACTTGTCCACATTGTGCCACATGGACACCGGTGTTAACGTGGCACTGACATGGAATATTAATTTTGGAGGTGTCTAGATGATCATTTTATAAGATAGACTTTTCAACTGACTCAGTAGAGATGAGTTAAGGTGCCTAGATGTGCATTGTCAAAGTTTCAGCGTTTACTTTTTGTTGCTTGCAAAAAATGATTGCAATAAAGCAAGTAGCTTGGAAGTAGTTGATACGCCCAAATTACACCTTTTAAACGGGTATTTAGCGGTCGTATTTCAAATATATAACCCACTGAAGTTCGGGTCGAATCCCACAGAGAATACAATGGAGACATTCACTTGTTAACTTTAACGCTCAATTATTCGTCATAGAAATAAAACAACTAAACTTCAAAATCTCTATTTTTTCCTTAATGAAATAATTTATAGCCACACAAATGTTCAAGATTTTTATTGTAGTACAAATCTCAAAAGTCTTGTTTTCTTTCTTAAACTTGATCCAACAAAGATGCCTATACAAATTGGGACTGAGGGAGATCTTTTAAACAAGTTGAAGTGACATGTTATTTTGGTATATTACTAATTTTGGAATCTAACACTTACCCCGATACCAAAATAATACCATAATTATGTTATAAATATTCACGATATTATTAATTGCAGAATTAATATTTCAACAAATTCAAGTAAAATACAACACAAATTTGTCCCAGAATTTTTATCCGTCATCCCAAAACATTATTTCACTTATTACCTATTTTTTGTAGTAGTTTATGTAAATTAAAATGGAAAACAACGAAAAAAATTATCAAAAAATTTCCACTGCAGGGAGTCGAACCCGGATCCCTGATCATTTCTATGAACCAGGTGGGAATTGCCAGTGCTACAGAGGAACCTTTCAGCCTTATTATTGAAACAAAATAATCTGATAAGGAAAGAACTACCGAATATTATAATAACCTCCTTTCATTGGATTGAAAAAAGGCACAATACATTAACACACACTCAAATTTGGTCTCAGGTGACGACTAAGCTCCTACTTTGGTAGTGCACATATAGACACCACAACTTGTCCACATTGTGCCACATGGACACCGGTGTTAACGTGGCACTGACATGGAATATTAATTTTGGAGGTGTCTAGATGATCATTTTATAAGATAGACTTTTCAACTGACTCAGTAGAGATGAGTTAAGGTGCCTAGATGTGCATTGTCAAAGTTTCAGCGTTTACTTTTTGTTGCTTGCAAAAAATGATTGCTAATAAAGCAAGTAGCTTGGAAGTAGTTGATACGCCCAAATTACACCTTTTAAACGGGTATTTAGCGGTCGTATTTCAAATATATAACCCACTGAAGTTCGGGTCGAATCCCACAGAGAATACAATGGAGACATTCACTTGTTAACTTTAACGCTCAATTATTCGTCATAGAAATAAAACAACTAAACTTCAAAATCTCTATTTTTTCCTTAATGAAATAATTTATATCCACACAAATGTTCAAGATTTTTATTATAGTACAAATCTCAAAAGTCTTGTTTTCTTTCTTAAACTTGATCCAACAAAGATTCCGTATACAAATTGGGACTGAGGGAGATCTTTTAAACAAGTTGAAGTGACATGTTATTTTGGTATATTACTAATTTTGGAATCTAACACTTACCCCGATACCAAAATAATACCATAATTATGTTATAAATATTCACGATATTATTAATTGCAGAATTAATATTTCAACAAATTCAAGTAAAATACAACACAAATTTGTCCCAGAATTTTTATCCGTCATCCCAAAACATTATTTCACTTATTACCTATTTTTTGTAGTAGTTTATGTAAATTAAAATGGAAAACAACGAAAAAAATTATCAAAAAATTTCCACTGCAGGGAGTCGAACCCGGATCCCTGATCATTTCTATGAACCAGGTGGGAATTGCCAGTGCTACAGAGGAACCTTTCAGCCTTATTATTGAAACAAAATAATCTGATAAGGAAAGAACTACCGAATATTATAATAACCTCCTTTCATTGGATTGAAAAAAGGCACAATACATTAACACACACTCAAATTTGGTCTCAGGTGACGACTAAGCTCCTACTTTGGTAGTGCACATATAGACACCACAACTTGTCCACATTGTGCCACATGGACACCGGTGTTAACGTGGCACTGACATGGAATATTAATTTTGGAGGTGTCTAGATGATCATTTTATAAGATAGACTTTTCAACTGACTCAGTAGAGATGAGTTAAGGTGCCTAGATGTGCATTGTCAAAGTTTCAGCGTTTACTTTTTGTTGCTTGCAAAAAATGATTGCTAATAAAGCAAGTAGCTTGGAAGTAGTTGATACGCCCAAATTACACCTTTTAAACGGGTATTTAGCGGTCGTATTTCAAATATATAACCCACTGAAGTTCGGGTCGAATCCCACAGAGAATACAATGGAGACATTCACTTGTTAACTTTAACGCTCAATTATTCGTCATAGAAATAAAACAACTAAACTTCAAAATCTCTATTTTTTCCTTAATGAAATAATTTATAGCCACACAAATGTTCAAGATTTTTATTGTAGTACAAATCTCAAAAGTCTTGTTTTCTTTCTTAAACTTGATCCAACAAAGATTCCGTATAAATTGGGACTGAGGGAGATCTTTTAAACAAGTTGAAGTGACATGTTATTTTGGTATATTACTAATTTTGGAATCTAACACTTACCCCGATACCAAAATAATACCATAATTATGTTATAAATATTCACGATATTATTAATTGCAGAATTAATATTTCAACAAATTCAAGTAAAATACAACACAAATTTGTCCCAGAATTTTTATCCGTCATCCCAAAACATTATTTCACTTATTACCTATTTTTTGTAGTAGTTTATGTAAATTAAAATGGAAAACAACGAAAAAAATTATCAAAAAATTTCCACTGCAGGGAGTCGAACCCGGATCCCTGATCATTTCTATGAACCAGGTGGGAATTGCCAGTGCTACAGAGGAACCTTTCAGCCTTATTATTGAAACAAAATAATCTGATAAGGAAAGAACTACCGAATATTATAATAACCTCCTTTCATTGGATTGAAAAAAGGCACAATACATTAACACACACTCAAATTTGGTCTCAGGTGACGACTAAGCTCCTACTTTGGTAGTGCACATATAGACACCACAACTTGTCCACATTGTGCCACATGGACACCGGTGTTAACGTGGCACTGACATGGAATATTAATTTTGGAGGTGTCTAGATGATCATTTTATAAGATAGACTTTTCAACTGACTCAGTAGAGATGAGTTAAGGTGCCTAGATGTGCATTGTCAAAGTTTCAGCGTTTACTTTTTGTTGCTTGCAAAAAATGATTGCAATAAAGCAAGTAGCTTGGAAGTAGTTGATACGCCCAAATTACACCTTTTAAACGGGTATTTAGCGGTCGTATTTCAAATATATAACCCACTGAAGTTCGGGTCGAATCCCACAGAGAATACAATGGAGACATTCACTTGTTAACTTTAACGCTCAATTATTCGTCATAGAAATAAAACAACTAAACTTCAAAATCTCTATTTTTTCCTTAATGAAATAATTTATAGCCACACAAATGTTCAAGATTTTTATTGTAGTACAAATCTCAAAAGTCTTGTTTTCTTTCTTAAACTTGATCCAACAAAGATTCCGTATAAATTGGGACTGAGGGAGATCTTTTAAACAAGTTGAAGTGACATGTTATTTTGGTATATTACTAATTTTGGAATCTAACACTTACCCCGATACCAAAATAATACCATAATTATGTTATAAATATTCACGATATTATTAATTGCAGAATTAATATTTCAACAAATTCAAGTAAAATACAACACAATTTGTCCCAGAATTTTTATCCGTCATCCCAAAACATTATTTCACTTATTACCTATTTTTTGTAGTAGTTTATGTAAATTAAAATGGAAAACAACGAAAAAAATTATCAAAAAATTTCCACTGCAGGGAGTCGAACCCGGATCCCTGATCATTTCTATGAACCAGGTGGGAATTGCCAGTGCTACAGAGGAACCTTTCAGCCTTATTATTGAAACAAAATAATCTGATAAGGAAAGAACTACCGAATATTATAATAACCTCCTTTCATTGGATTGAAAAAAGGCACAATACATTAACACACACTCAAATTTGGTCTCAGGTGACGACTAAGCTCCTACTTTGGTAGTGCACATATAGACACCACAACTTGTCCACATTGTGCCACATGGACACCGGTGTTAACGTGGCACTGACATGGAATATTAATTTTGGAGGTGTCTAGATGATCATTTTATAAGATAGACTTTTCAACTGACTCAGTAGAGATGAGTTAAGGTGCCTAGATGTGCATTGTCAAAGTTTCAGCGTTTACTTTTTGTTGCTTGCAAAAAATGATTGCAATAAAGCAAGTAGCTTGGAAGTAGTTGATACGCCCAAATTACACCTTTTAAACGGGTATTTAGCGGTCGTATTTCAAATATATAACCCACTGAAGTTCGGGTCGAATCCCACAGAGAATACAATGGAGACATTCACTTGTTAACTTTAACGCTCAATTATTCGTCATAGAAATAAAACAACTAAACTTCAAAATCTCTATTTTTTCCTTAATGAAATAATTTATAGCCACACAAATGTTCAAGATTTTTATTGTAGTACAAATCTCAAAAGTCTTGTTTTCTTTCTTAAACTTGATCCAACAAAGATTCCGTATACAATTGGGACTGAGGGAGATCTTTTAAACAAGTTGAAGTGACATGTTATTTTGGTATATTAGCTAATTTTGGAATCTAACACTTACCCCGATACCAAAATAATACCATAATTATGTTATAAATATTCACGATATTATTAATTGCAGAATTAATATTTCAACAAATTCAAGTAAAATACAACACAAATTTGTCCCAGAATTTTTATCCGTCATCCCAAAACATTATTTCACTTATTACCTATTTTTTGTAGTAGTTTATGTAAATTAAAATGGAAAACAACGAAAAAAATTATCAAAAAATTTCCACTGCAGGGAGTCGAACCCGGATCCCTGATCATTTCTATGAACCAGGTGGGAATTGCCAGTGCTACAGAGGAACCTTTCAGCCTTATTATTGAAACAAAATAATCTGATAAGGAAAGAACTACCGAATATTATAATAACCTCCTTTCATTGGATTGAAAAAAGGCACAATACATTAACACACACTCAAATTTGGTCTCAGGTGACGACTAAGCTCCTACTTTGGTAGTGCACATATAGACACCACAACTTGTCCACATTGTGCCACATGGACACCGGTGTTAACGTGGCACTGACATGGAATATTAATTTTGGAGGTGTCTAGATGATCATTTTATAAGATAGACTTTTCAACTGACATAGTAGAGATGAGTTAAGGTGCCTAGATGTGCATTGTCAAAGTTTCAGCGTTTACTTTTTGTTGCTTGCAAAAAATGATTGCAATAAAGCAAGTAGCTTGGAAGTAGTTGATACGCCCAAATTACACCTTTTAAACGGGTATTTAGCGGTCGTATTTCAAATATATAACCCACTGAAGTTCGGGTCGAATCCCACAGAGAATACAATGGAGACATTCACTTGTTAACTTTAACGCTCAATTATTCGTCATTGAAATAAAACAACTAAACTTCAAAATCTCTATTTTTTCCTTAATGAAATAATTTATAGCCACACAAATGTTCAAGATTTTTATTATAGTACAAATCTCAAAAGTCTTGTTTTCTTTCTTAAACTTGATCCAACAAAGATGCCATACAAATTGGGACTGAGGGAGATCTTTTAAACAAGTTGAAGTGACATGTTATTTTGGTATATTAGCTAATTTTGGAATCTAACACTTACCCCGATACCAAAATAATACCATAATTATGTTATAAATATTCACGATATTATTAATTGCAGAATTAATATTTCAACAAATTCAAGTAAAATACAACACAATGTTGTCCCAGAATTTTTATCCGTCATCCCAAAACATTATTTCACTTATTACCTATTTTTTGTAGTAGTTTATGTAAATTAAAATGGAAAACAACGAAAAAAATTATCAAAAAATTTCCACTGCAGGGAGTCGAACCCGGATCCCTGATCATTTCTATGAACCAGGTGGGAATTGCCAGTGCTACAGAGGAACCTTTCAGCCTTATTATTGAAACAAAATAATCTGATAAGGAAAGAACTACCGAATATTATAATAACCTCCTTTCATTGGATTGAAAAAAGGCACAATACATTAACACACACTCAAATTTGGTCTCAGGTGACGACTAAGCTCCTACTTTGGTAGTGCACATATAGACACCACAACTTGTCCACATTGTGCCACATGGACACCGGTGTTAACGTGGCACTGACATGGAATATTAATTTTGGAGGTGTCTAGATGATCATTTTATAAGATAGACTTTTCAACTGACTCAGTAGAGATGAGTTAAGGTGCCTAGATGTGCATTGTCAAAGTTTCAGCGTTTACTTTTTGTTGCTTGCAAAAAATGATTGCAATAAAGCAAGTAGCTTGGAAGTAGTTGATACGCCCAAATTACACCTTTTAAACGGGTATTTAGCGGTCGTATTTCAAATATATAACCCACTGAAGTTCGGGTCGAATCCCACAGAGAATACAATGGAGACATTCACTTGTTAACTTTAACGCTCAATTATTCGTCATTAGAAATAAAACAACTAAACTTCAAAATCTCTATTTTTTCCTTAATGAAATAATTTATAGCCACACAAATGTTCAAGATTTTTATTATAGTACAAATCTAAAAAGTCTTGTTTTCTTTCTTAAACTTGATCCAACAAAGATGCCATACAAATTGGGACTGAGGGAGATCTTTTAAACAAGTTGAAGTGACATGTTATTTTGGTATATTACTAATTTTGGAATCTAACACTTACCCCGATACCAAAATAATACCATAATTATGTTATAAATATTCACGATATTATTAATTGCAGAATTAATATTTCAACAAATTCAAGTAAAATACAACACAATTTGTCCCAGAATTTTTATCCGTCATCCCAAAACATTATTTCACTTATTACCTATTTTTTGTAGTAGTTTATGTAAATTAAAATGGAAAACAACGAAAAAAATTATCAAAAAATTTCCACTGCAGGGAGTCGAACCCGGATCCCTGATCATTTCTATGAACCAGGTGGGAATTGCCAGTGCTACAGAGGAACCTTTCAGCCTTATTATTGAAACAAAATAATCTGATAAGGAAAGAACTACCTAATATTATAATAACCTCCTTTCTTTGGATTGAAAAAAGGCACAATACATTAACACACACTCAAATTTGGTCTCAGGTGACGACTAAGCTCCTACTTTGGTAGTGCACATATAGACACCACAACTTGTCCACATTGTGCCACATGGACACCGGTGCTTAACGTGGCACTGACATGGAATATTAATTTTGGAGGTGTCTAGATGATCATTTTATAAGATAGACTTTTCAACTGACATAGTAGAGATGAGTTAAGGTGCCTAGATGTGCATTGTCAAAGTTTCAGCGTTTACTTTTTGTTGCTTGCAAAAAATGATTGCAATAAAGCAAGTAGCTTGGAAGTAGTTGATACGCCCAAATTACACCTTTTAAACGGGTATTTAGCGGTCGTATTTCAAATATATAACCCACTGAAGTTCGGGTCGAATCCCACAGAGAATACAATGGAGACATTCACTTGTTAACTTTAACGCTCAATTATTCGTCATAGAAATAAAACAACTAAACTTCAAAATCTCTATTTTTTCCTTAATGAAATAATTTATAGCCACACAAATGTTCAAGATTTTTATTATAGTACAAATCTCAAAAGTCTTGTTTTCTTTCTTAAACTTGATCCAACAAAGATGCCATACAAATTGGGACTGAGGGAGATCTTTTAAACAAGTTGAAGTGACATGTTATTTTGGTATATTACTAATTTTGGAATCTAACACTTACCCCGATACCAAAATAATACCATAATTATGTTATAAATATTCACGATATTATTAATTGCAGAATTAATATTTCAACAAATTCAAGTAAAATACAACACAATTTGTCCCAGAATTTTTATCCGTCATCCCAAAACATTATTTCACTTATTACCTATTTTTTGTAGTAGTTTATGTAAATTAAAATGGAAAACAACGAAAAAAATTATCAAAAAATTTCCACTGCAGGGAGTCGAACCCGGATCCCTGATCATTTCTATGAACCAGGTGGGAATTGCCAGTGCTACAGAGGAACCTTTCAGCCTTATTATTGAAACAAAATAATCTGATAAGGAAAGAACTACCGAATATTATAATAACCTCCTTTCATTGGATTGAAAAAAGGCACAATACATTAACACACACTCAAACTTTGGTCTCAGGTGACGACTAAGCTCCTACTTTGGTAGTGCACATATAGACACCACAACTTGTCCGCATTGTGCCACATGGACACCGGTGTTAACGTGGCACTGACTAGGAATATTAATTTTGGAGGTGTCTAGATGATCATTTTATAAGATAGACTTTTCAACTGACACAGTAGAGATGAGTTAAGGTGCCTAGATGTGCATTGTCAAAGTTTGAGCGTTTACTTTTTGTTGCTTGCAAAAAATGATTGCAATAAAGCAAGTAGCTTGGAAGTAGTTGATACGCCCAAATTACACCTTTTAAACGGTATTTAGCGGTCGTATTTCAAATATATAACCCACTGAAGTTCGGGTCGAATCCCACAGAGAATACAATGGAGACATTCACTTGTTAACTTTAACGCTCAATTATTCGTCATAGAAATAAAACAACTAAACTTCAAAATCTCTATTTTTTCCTTAATGAAATAATTTATAGTCCACACAAATGTTCAAGATTTTTATTATAGTACAAATCTAAAAAGTCTTGTTTTCTTTCTTAAACTTGATCCAACAAAGATGCCATACAAATTGGGACTGAGGGAGATCTTTTAAACAAGTTGAAGTGACATGTTATTTTGGTATATTAGTAATTTTGGAATCTAACACTTACCCCGATACCAAAATAATACCATAATTATGTTATAAATATTCACGATATTATTAATTGCAGAATTAATATTTCAACAAATTCAAGTAAAATACAACACAATTTGTCCCAGAATTTTTATCCGTCATCCCAAAACATTACTTTCACTTATTACCTATTTTTTGTAGTAGTTTATGTAAATTAAAATGGAAAACAACGAAAAAAATTATCAAACAATTTCCACTGCGGGGAGTCGAACCCAGATCCCTGATCATTTCTATGAACCAGGTGGGAATTGCCAGTGCTACAGAGGAACCTTTCAGCCTTATTATTGAAACAAAATAATCTGATAAGGAAAGAACTACCTAATATTATAATAACCTCCTTTCTTTGGATTGAAAAAAGGCACAATACATTAACACACACTCAAACTTGGTCTCAGGTGACAACTAAGCTCCTACTTTGGTAGTGCACATATAGACACCACAACTTGTCCATATTGTGCCACATGGACACCGGTGCTAACGTGGCACTGACATGGCATATTAATTTTGGGGGTGTCTAGATGATCATTTTTTAAGTTGAACTTTTCAACCGACATAGTAGAGATGAGTTAAGGTGCCTAGATGTGCATTGTCAAAGTTTGAGCGTTTACTTTTTGTTGCTTCCAAAAAATGATTGCAATAAAGCAAGTAGCTTGGAAGTAGTTGATACGCCCAAATTACACCTTTTAAACGGGTATGTAGCGGTCGTATTTCAAATATATAACCCACCGAAGTTCGGGTCGAATCCCACAGAGAATACAATGGAGACATTCACTTGTTAACTTTAACGCTCAATTATTCGTCATTGAAATAAAACAACTAAACTTCAAAATCTCTATTTTTTCCTTAATGAAATAATTTATAGCCACACAAATGTTCAAGATTTTTATTATAGTACAAATCTCAAAAGTCTTGTTTTCTTTCTTAAACTTGATCCAACAAAGATTCCATATAAATTGGGACTGAGGGAGATCTTTTAAGCAAGTTGAAGTGACAAGTTATTTTGGTATATTACTAATTTTGGAATCTAACACTTACCCCGATACCAAAATAATACCATAATTATGTTATAAATATTCACGATATTATTAATTGCAGAATTAATATTTCAACAAATTCAAGTAAAATACAACACAATTTTGTCCCAGAATTTTATCCGTTCATCCCAAATACATTCTTTCACTTATTACCTATTTTTTTTAGTAATTTATGTAAATTATATTAAAAAAAGGAAAAAAATTATCAAAAAATTTCCACTGCAGGGAGTCGAACCCGGATCCCTGATCATTTCTATGAACCAGGTGGGAATTGCCAGTGCTACAGAGGAACCTTTCAGCCTTATTATTGAAACAAAATAATCTGATAAGGAAAGAACTACCGAATATTATAATAACCTCCTTTCATTGGATTGAAAAAAGGCACAATACATTAACACACACTCAAACTTGGTCTCAGGTGACGACTAAGCTCCTACTTTGGTAGTGCACATATAGACACCACAACTTGTCCACATTGTGCCACATGGACACCGGTGCTAACGTGGCACTGACATGGAATATTAATTTTGGAGGTGTCTAGATGATCATTTTGTAAGTTGGACTTTTCAACTGACACTGTAGAGATGAGTTAAGGTGCGTAGATGTGCATTGTCAAAGTTTGAGTGTTTACTCTTTGTTGCGTCCAGAAAATGCTTGCAATAATCAAGCAGCTTGGATGTAGTTGATACGCCCAAATTACACCTTTTAAATAGGTATAAAGCGGTCGTAGTTCAAATATAGAACCCACTGAAGTTCGGATAGAATCCCACAGAGAATACAATGGAGACATTTGCTTCTTATCTGTAACGCTCAATTATTAGTCGTTAAAATGAAACAAATTAACTTTAAAATCTCTATGTTTTCCTTAATGAAATAATTTATAGCCACACAAATGTTCAAGATTTTTATTATAATACAAATCTCGAAAGTCTTGTTTTCTTTCTTAAACATTATCCAACAAAGATTCCATATAAATTGGGACTGAGGGAGATCTTTTAAACAAGTTGAAGTGACATGTTATTTTGGTATGTTACTAATTTTGGAATCTGACACTTACCCCGATACAAAAATTATACCATAATTATGTTGTAAATATACTTGATATTGTTAATTGCAAAATTATTATTTCAACTAATTTTACTGAAATACAACAAAATTTTGTCCAAGAATTATTATCCGTTATCCCATAACATTCTTTCACTTATTACCTATTTTTGGTAGTAATTTATGTAAATTAAAATGAAAAAAGTTATCAAAAAATTTCCACTGCAGGGAGTCGAACCCGGATTCCTGATCATTTCTATAAACCACGTGGGGATCGCCAGTGCTACAGATGAACCTTTCAGCCTTATTGTTGAAACAAAATAATCTGATATGGAAAGAATTACCTAATATTATAATAACCTCCTTTCGTTGGATTGAAAAAAGGCACAATACATTAACACACGCTTAAACTTGGTCTCAGGTGACAACTAAGCTCCAACTTTGGTAGTGCACATATAGACACCACAACTTGTCCACATTATGTCACATGGACACCGGTGCTAACGTGGCACTGGCATAGCATATTAATTTTGGAGGTGTCTAGATGATCATCTTGTAAGTTGGACTTTTCAACTGACACAGTAGAGATGAGTTAAGGTGCCTCGATGTGGATTGTCAAAGTTTGAGTGTTTACTTTTTGTTGCATCCAGAAAATGCTTGCAATAAAGAAAACAGCTTGGATGTAGTTGATACGCCCAAGTTACACCTTTTAAACAGGTATATAGTGGTCGTATTTCAAATATATAACCCATTGAAGTTCGGGTCGAATCCCACAGAGAATACAATGGAGACAATCACTTGTTAACTTTAAAATAAAACAACTAAATTTTAAAATCTCTATTTTTCCCTTAATGAAATAATTTATAGCCACAAAAATGTTCAAGATTTTTATTATAGTACAAATCTCAAAAGTCTTGTTTTCTTTCTTAAACTTGATCCAACAAAGATGCCATATAAATTGGGACTGCGGGGGATCTTTTAAACAAGTTGCAGTGACATGTTATTTTGGTGTATTACTAATTTTGGAATCTGACACTCACCCCGATACCAAAATAATACCATAATTATGTTATAAATATTCACGATATTATTAATTGCAGAATTAGTATTTCAACCAAATGCAAGTGAAGTACAGCACAATTTTGGCCCAGCATTTTTATCCGTCATCCCAAAACATTATTTCACTTATTACCTATTTTTTGTAGTATTTTATGTAAATTAAAATGGAAAACAACGAAAACAATTATCAAAAAATTTCCACTGCAGGGAGTCGAACCCGGATTCCTGATCATTTCTATGATCCACGTGGGAATTGTCAGTGCTACAGAGGAACCTTTCAGCCTTATTATTGAAACAAAATAATTTGGTAAGGAAAGAACTACCCAATATTATAATAACCTCCTTTCTTTGGATTGAAAAAAGGCACAATACATTAACACACACTCAAACTTGGTCTCAGGTGACAACTAAGCTCCTACTTTGGTAGTGCACATATAGACACCACAACTTGTCCACATTGTGCCACATGGACACCGGTGCTAAGTGGCACTGACATGACATATTAATTTTGGAGGTGTCTAGATGATCATTTTGTAAGTTGGACTTTTCAACTGACACAGTAGAGATAAGTTAAGGTGCCTAGATGTGCATTGTCAAAGCTTGAGTGTTTACTTTTTGTTGCTCCCAGAAAATTCCTGCAATAAAGTAAGTAGCTTGGAAGTAGTTGATACGCCTAAATTACACCTTTTAAATAGGTATAAAGCGGCCGTAGTTCAAATATAGAACCCACTGAATTTCGGGTCGAATCCTACAGAGATTACAATGGAGACATTCACTTGTAAACTGTAACGCTCAATTATTAGTCGTTAAAATGAAACAACTTAACTTTAAAATCTCTATTTTACCCATAATGAAATAATTTATAGCCACAAAAATGTTCAAGATTTTTATTATAGTACAAATCTCAAAAAGTCTTGTTTTCTTTCTTAAACTTGATCCAACAAAGATTCCATATAAATTGGGACTGAGGGAGATCTTTAAAACAAGTTTAGTGATATGTTTGTTATACCTCGGAAATTTCGTGTCATTTGCTTTATGAGTAAACTAATGCAAGCCTAAATTTGACATGAAGCTGTTATAAGGTTTAAGGAGGGTATTTGATAACTTTAAGTGTGTACCTTAAGGTTTTGGTGTCATATGAATCGATGGAAGTAAGTTCGTTGAAGGAATTGGAATTTGAGTGATATTTTGGGAAGATTTTGTATCATTTGAGTTATACATTGTTAACTAATTCCTTTATGGGGAGATATAGGGCCCCTTATATGGTAAATGAAGTTTTATATTAGTTCCAAGACGGTTCCATAAGGATTGGAGGTCAAACGAATCGAAAAGAACGCATTTTCGCAAAACTGGGGGGAAATGGGGCCATATGCGGCCGCAGGACTGCATATGGGTAGCAAACTCACCAAATTGGCAGCCCCCACTGCCCAACCTCCACCCTATGTAGAGGAGGGTAGATGCGGTTGCATATCCCATATGCTAAGCCGCATCTCCACCGCAAGTTGGTGCGGGGGAGGGGCGACTTTGCCACCTTTTTAAATCCCAAAAGATCCCATTTTCATCTCAAACTCCCACACTTATTTCCCCACATTATTAGAGGGTTATTGAAAGTTATTGAAGGTTTCACAATACACCAAAACCTTCCATACCATCAAGACTCAAGAGTGAAGATCAAACATCAAAACCTCAAGATAAATCTATGGAAGATGATGCTACTTGCTTCTCTTCAAAGTTGTGATAAACTTGTCCTTTAAAGGAGTTGAGGAAGTTGAATTTCCTCTATTATAAGTTATATTCTTCCTATTATGTACATGGTTGATTTGATGTAAAGGTTTAGTAAATCTTGGAAAGGAAAAGAATTAAAGTGGAAAGTCATAAAGTGTTGAAGTGAAGAAGATGACTATGAGATGAACTTGAAAAGGGATTTTGGATAAACTTGAGATTAAATTGAATATAACTTCTTTATTATGATATTGTGGATGTTGTTATTGTTGTTTGGGAGTTGTTTTGTAATATGGTGGAAGTCGATAAAATAGAGGAAGTGCTGCCCAAATTTTGTTGGCTCATCAATCATACTAGTTTGAACTTAAGAATGTTTTCAAGACTTAACCTTAGTATGAATCCTCTTGAATGTAGATTTATGAGCTAGGGAGGAGAACATTAAGGAGACGTAAAGGTATGTGAAGGCTATCCTTTTCCTTCTTTTGGCATGTCTTTGATGTAAGTTAGACGTAATAAAAGTCTTAAGCTTGATTATATTCATGATAACCGAGAACGTCCTTGATTCTTACTGAATCCTTGATGGTAGAGCTTGTAAGCATAATGTAGAGTCATTCGTACGTCTTTTGTATTCCAGATAAGTTGCTAGTATGTTCTAGGATGACATAAAGTATACGACGATAGTTGGGGCATTGAATTTCCTGGCGTTATTCAAGAGAATTCAAATACATACCTTAATTGAAAAGTTGTCATTTACGAAACAAATGTAGGATTTGGTTCTCCAGATAAGGTATAGTTAATTATATAACTTCCTGAACACTATGGTATACTTCCCAAGGGACTCATATGCACTTAGTATTCATTCGACGGTTAAAAGTTAAAATAGAAATGTGATAGTGCTTTATATAAGTTGAGGATGGGCAACATAGACATTATATATGGATTGGGTTGCACGTTCCGCAACATATACATTATTTCTGGATCGGGTTGCACGTTCCCCAATATATACATTATATATGGATCGGGTTGCATGTTCCGCAACATATACATTATATATCGATCGGGTTGCACGTTCCACAATATATGCATTATACATGGATCGGGTTACACGTTCCGCAACATATACATTATCTATGGATCGGGTTGCACGTTCCGCAATATATGCATTATATATGGCTAGGGTTGCACGTTCCGCAACATATACATTATATATGGATCGGGTTGCACGTTCCGTAACATATACATTATATATATGGATGGGGTTGCACGTTTCACAACACAGGGCCAGATAACGTTAAGATAATAAGATAATCAAGTTATAGCATTGCATATGAACGTAGTTGAGGTTTCCAGAGTATAAAAGTAGATGTATACGTATGTTTATACTAAGAGTACTTCGATAAGTCAAGGTGCCAGGTTATATTCTTATCTTCTCCTCTTATGACATATGTTTATTGTATTATGCTTCATGTCTTACATACTCAGTACATTATTCATACTGACGTCCTTTTGTTTGTGGACGCTGCGTTCATGCTCGCAGGTAGGTAGGGGGACGAATCAGATTCTTAGGTGCTTCATCAGCTATCTCTCAGGAGCGCTTCATTTGCTTCGGAGCTGCAGTCTAGTGGTACTATTCTTTTGTGTACATATGGGCATGGTGGGGTCCTGTCCCGTCCTTGTAATGTTATGCACTCCTTGTAGATGCTCGTAGATAGATGTGTATAGTTAGAGTCCTATGCCCTTATCGGTTCATTTTCGGTTTATCATTTTTGGCAGCTTTGTTGGCTTATATACCTATATATATATATATATATATATATATATATATATATATATATATATATATATATATATATATATATATATATATATATATATATATGGGCTTAGTTGATGATAATCATATAGACGAGCTATTAATTTTTTGCGGATTTATGCTCTTTTAGATCATGATATTCATAAGTTATCTTTCATGGTCCACCTAGAATGATAATGAGAAGTATGCTAAGAGGTGCTCGATAGGTTAGTTTCGGGTACCCATCATGGCCCTCCAGTTGGGTCGTGAAAAAAGTGATATGAGAGCAGTTCGTCCTAGGGTGTGTCTATGAGCCGTGTCTAGTAGAGTCTTGTTTATGGGTGTGAAGTGCACCACACTTATAAACAGGAGGCTGCGGGCATTTAGGAATGATTGACCTTCTTCTCCATCATAGATCGTGCGATAGAGCTATGATATAAGAATTTCCCTTTTCTTAACCTTGCGTTATGTTTCCAGCGATGCCTGCGAAGAGAAAAGCAACAGTGGCCTAGAAGGGCAAGACAGTGGAAGGTAGGAAGAATGAGCGGGAACCGCCGACAGACATAGAGGAGAGTGAGTCCCAGAATGAGGTTCCATCTCGGACCTCTCATACTCCACCCATTTCAGAGGAGCACGAAGGAGCCTCAGCTCCAGCTCCAACACCCCCAGTTCCTCCACCAGATGCCTCAGTCCAGGAGATGAGAGAGACCATCCTTTTGCTGACCCAGTTAATAGCCACTTAGGCTCAGCGGCATGGTGCGGGCCATGGTGATAGGGGTCAGAGCAAAAAGGCTAGGTTTTCAAGGTTTGACAGTGAGTTCAGAGGTGGCCCAAGGTAGAAATTCTCTAAACGCTCAGTTCAGTTAGCAGCTAGTGCGCCTCCACAATTTCTGGACCCAGGTTTGATAGACCTGCTTGTTTTAGGCCAGCGCAGAGTCTCAGAGTTCCTAGTTCTCAGATTTGGAGTGGCTCCTGTCAGATGAGACCACCTATACCACAATGTACTCAGTATGGTAAGTTACATTGGGGACTGTACCGATTGGGTTTAGATGTTTGTTATGCCTGCAGTCAGCCAGGCCATATCAAGCGTGACTGTCGATCGATAGGTAGGAGGGGTAGGGTCCAGCCCACAGGATCAGCAGCTGATTTTTCATCATCTATACGCCCTCCAAGGCAAAAGCTCACCGACACCTGCAGTCCGTGGTAGGGGTAGAGGATGAGTGTCCAGTTTGAGTGGTCCTCAACATCATATCTATGCTCTAGCTGGGCGACAGGATTATGAGTCTTTCCCTGATGTTGTCACATGTATATTATCAGTATTCTCTTATGATGTATATCCACTGATTGATCCGGGTTCTACCTGTCATATGTTACTTCTTATGTTACTGGTCAGTTTGGGGTGACACCTGAGTCGATTAAACCTTTCGAAGTATCTACAATGTTGGTGATCCAGTGATAGCTAGACGGGTGTATAGAAATTGTGTAGTTGTAGTTTGCGACCGCCAGACCATGGCAGATTTGATTGAGCTGAAAATGGTAGATTTTGATGTCATTATAGGTATGGATTGGTTGGCCTCCTGTTATGCCAATGTTGATTGCAGAACAAAAATGGTTAGTTTCCAGTTTTCGGGAGTTTGATTTTGCTCTTGATGTGTTACCGGATACTAAGCCCATATCTATTCCTCCTTACAAAATGGTTCCTGCTAAATTGAGGGAATTGAAGGAGCTACTAAAAGAAGTGTTACCGGGTTTAAAGAGTTTTTCCAAATAAGATAAAAAAGTCTTTTGGATAAAAGTTCGAGGTAAGGGTTCTGGTGATCCCCTAGGGAAGGTTTTACGCACCCTAGTATTAAAGATCAATAGAATACGGTTAACCTACGAGCTTCAATGTGTGATTAATGTACTTATTTGCTTAAAAGTGTTTACTTTTCCGCAAAAAATGTCATTTCATTCATATCATAATTTCAAGAAAAAATTCGGCCCATTCACTTGAGCGAATTCTGGCTTTCCAGCGGAGGCTGCAAAGGTGTTGATACTAACCCACGGAGCGGTAGGCTAAGTGGGAAAGGGAGAGAGTGGAGTTAGATCCGATGCCATTGATTCTGTTGGAGGAAGGAATACTTAAGCCACTTTAGTGCAAACCAGAAGGACTGAGCAACATCCAAGAAAAAATTTGGAAAAAAGTCCCCTTATAAAAAGGAGTTGTGGTTTAGAAAATCTGCGTAAGTGTTCAACTCACTTTGTTGCCGGACTAGAACATACTTAGGATTTCTCCCGAGTAGAGTCGCTACTATTCTAGTCCAAAAAATGGATTTAGTACCAACGGGTTTTATTATACGTATATATATATATATATATATATATATATATATATATATATATATATATATATATATATATATATATATAAGTTCATTAATTTAAGTCAATTTAATCATTTGAAGCCCATAAGTCAAACGTTCCCAGATCCAAATCCATTGCACCATAATAACCCACTCCAAAATGATTTAGGTCCAAATGCAATCTGTAACACCTCGTGTATTCGGGCTAAGATTTGTCTCATAAGATGGGGGTATAATGAACCCAATTTGAGTAGTGTATAAATGGTGTTTGAAACCCAATCAAGATATGAGAAGAGTCTTTGGGCAAAACAAAGTTGAAAACCACTCTACGGGGTATGTTTGCAAGTGAGTTTATAGAAGGTCTTACTTCCAACGACCATAACCCCTTTATTAATTTGGAATTTGGGAAAACTTCCTTGATTAAAGTTGTAGCCCTTTGAAATATCTTTCCAACGGTATATTATGGGTCTTTAACAGAGCTGTGTACAAGACGTTATGCCTATTTTACCGAACGCTATTCAGAACCGACACCATCGCTTGTGCAGGCGCGTGCTATGGCCCCGCGCCGCACGCCGATCGCACAAAAACCCCTAATCTGAATAATGATCTGAGTATGGTCGTGTGCTGCATGTGCGTCGCGCGACCATCGCATAACAGGGTCAGTTTTGGGTCAAAAGTCGGGTTTACGCGTTTTAAGTTATATTTAGGACTTGGGGTTTATTTCCCCAGCCTCCCCATTCACAAAAAATCTCTCTAAACCCATAGAGAACAAGTACCCAACCTCAAGAACCTTCCAAGGTAAGTTTTTATCATGATTCTAGGTTGAATCCAAGTCCCCAAAACCCTTCAAATCCATAGAGTTATGTTTGGAACATATTTGTTGGATGTGGAAACCCTAGAACCCGAATTCAAGAGGATTGGATTTCAAAAAGGTAATGTTTCTACTCTCTAATCATTTATAGTTGTGAATTGATGAGTTCTTGGAAGAATAGTAAATGGGTTTGATAAAGAGGATTATATGAACTATGCTAGAGTTTTGGATTGTTGACTTGGGATTGTTGTATTCATGTGGGTGATGAAGAATGATGTTAATTACAGTAATTGAGATTGTAGAATCAACTAGAAGTAATAGATTGGGGATTGGGTGAAGAAAACACCATTAATGAAGGTTGTGGAGCTTCATGTCCACCAAGTGTTTGATAAAATGCTTAGATGAACAAAACATGGATATTGTTGCTAATATAGAGTCCCTATGACCTGTATTGCTATAGATTAAAGTTGAAGGGATTGAAGGACATTGCGATACGCTCAAAAGCAGGAAGTTAAGGTATGTAGAATGTTATATCCCGCATTTTTGCGCATTCGGATAATTTAAGATAATTGCGGAAGATTAAGAACAAGACTATAATTTTGATCTTGTTTGGTGTACAAGTTGTTTATGAAAATTTTGAAGTGAGAATATTAAGAAAGGTCAAGGGCATGAAGGTAAATTCCCAATACGACTCGTGGAAATATGGAGGAAGACGAAGGGCAAATTTGGAATTTGGAAAATAATTTTTCATAAATTGTAGGACAAAAAAAAGGTGGGCTTGCAATTAAAGAGGCCATTTGGGCCATTCAAAGGGGGTGGGCTTAGGCCCAATTAGAAGCTTAATGAATAAGCTTAAAAGATGACTAAGTCATCTCTATTTCATAACATTTCCTAGAAATTTCTAGAATTTTAAAGAACAAAGAAGAAAGAAAGGGGAAGGGCCATTTCGGCCAAGACCCCAAAAATTCATGCCATGGAAATTGATCACAAAAAAATATTTTCTTCTAGCAATCCCACCAATTGGAAGGCCCTCTACAACATGGAAGAGTTGTTGGAACAATAAAATCATCCATTTGTACAAATTCATAATCTTAACCAAGAGGAAAGTTGAAGGAAAAAAAGGTAAGAACAAATCTTCTTTATATGTTATGGATGCTTGTGTATATTGTAGGATGTGTAAATGAATGAGAAACATGAAAACATGAATGTTGAAGTGTGGCCGTGTGAGTATGGTGTTGGCCGAATTTAGTTGCATTTGTGGAGAAATGATGAATTAATTTTACTTAGTATCATGATTGTTGTGGTATGTTGAAGTGAATGAAACTCATGAAAATATGTAGTGTGCATGTGTGGCCGTGTGGTGCTAGAAGAGTGAGCAAATTTTATCTTGTATGTTGGTTGTTGTTGTAGTGAAATCTATGATGAAAAATGGAAGCTTAATAATTTTAGTTTAGGTGGTAATTGTTGGAAACTTGTTGTAGAAGTTTATGAAGATTGAATATGATTTTCTTGCATGTATGGCATATAAGGTTGTTAGTATGGTGTTGTTGGAATATAAATTATGAGGTTGTTATTGTTTTTGTTGGAGTTGGAAGGTCTTGAAGGAAGTAGTATGTTAATTGAAATTGTTATTATGATTGTTGGCATTGTTGTTGATAATTTGGCCGGGTTGAATTCCCGGATTGTTGTTGATTAAATTGGCTAAGTTGAAGTTTTGGAGATGGTGTATTTATAGGGGAAGTGCTGCCGAAATTTCGGTAGACAAATGTTACCTTAAGATTCAACTTCTAGATGCGCTAATTAAGGTTTGGTAAATATGACCAATTTGTAGACTTTGGCGGATTTGCAACTTGAATTTGGAGTAGCATAAGGAGCGGAAAAAGGTATGTAAGGTTTTATCCTTTCTTGCTTGGCATGTCTTAGGCATACTAGGTTGGATACGAGCCTCGGGGACAACTTTATTCTCCGGAATCCGCACCTAAAGTTTCTCCTTTTTCATTCAATGGAATTGAATTAGAAAGTGTGCGAAATGTTGGAAAAACCTCCGAAGCATCTAGAACTTGCATAAATATGACCTGACTACCTTAAAACCCCCACGAGTGAAGTCATGAAATGTAATGTACGTAAATTTGGTACGCCGCCTCATTTGAGCCGAGGTGGGCCCATTGTTCCCGGATTTTCCTTATTGTTCCGTTTATCAAGTGACAAGTACTGTAACTATTCCAATGAGAATATTTCTATGATAATAATGATAATGATGATCTAAGGAAGAGAATATGTCCATGATAAGTATGACAAGAATGATTCCATGACCAAGTGTCTTAAGTCAAAATTCAATGTGAGTATGAAAGTGCCCAACTAGTTCATGATCTTTAATTCTATTCCTTGGTCATGACGTTATTCACTAAAGATTTCAAAGCACATGAATTGATGTCTATGATGCCCATGATTTCATACTATGTTTTCTTCTAATGCCATTCTCCGTTGATAGTCTCGCCTTAAAATACTCGTTCCTTCCAGGTGAGACAAAGCGATCACGGTTATTCCATAATGTAATCGGAGGTCACCGACCTTACGTCACTCCGATGAATACATGATTTTCTTTGGGCTCTCCTGCATGCTTATATGACATATGTATATGAGATATGAATATGTATATGGGGTGGGGGGAAAGGATACATGGGGATTGGAAGGGAAACATGTTTCATTGCCACCTGGTCAGCTGGCTTGCCATCCCGGACGCGGGATGCCCGGACGCGGGATATATGGGCGAGCCGATGTATTTCGGTGCTATGTGGGCGAGCCGACATTGTTCGGTGCTATGCTATGACCCGACATGATATGACACGATATGATATGATATGATATGATGTGACACACTATGATATGACATGATATGATATAATATGACATGACATGATATGATATGATACGACATGATATGACATGACCAGATAAAGCATGCATGGCATCCGCCCCCAGGGCACTCATATGTTCAGGTTACTCTTTTGTTCCATGAAATGCTCAGACAGAAGTACCCCGTACCTATATGGTTGGGAAGTTTACATGTAAATGTGTATATGTCGTTGCAAAAAGGGAAAGTTAGCTTACTTGATATCTGCCCTAAGAGGCAAGCAGAGGTACAAGTTATGTTCTTACTATATACTATTCTCTATGTCTTCTACCATGATCTTATGTTATTACTCTTGCCTTACATACTCAGTACATTGTTCGTACTGACCCTTCTTCTTCGGGGGCTGCGTTCATGCCGCGCAGGTACACCCAGACGAGTGAAGCTAGCATAGAAGACGTTCCAGCGGGGTCGGTAGACTCCACTTGTTCTGGAGTGCTGCCGAGTCAGAGTATATGAGCCATGACGTTTTGTTCGATGTTAGAGACTTTGCAGACAGAGTCGTGGGTATAGAGTGTCAGCTTTGTAGACGGCTTCGCCAGTCAATATGTTATTATGTTCATGTCACGGGTCCTATATGATGATAGACTTTACTTATGAAAAAAAAATTGGAGAGCTTACTATGTATTTTATTCTTAAGTGATTCAAGAGTTTATGTATGTAATAAGAGTCAGTGGGTTCGCTCGGCTCCAGATATGGGGTCGGGTGGCCATCACACCCTGTCGGGATTGGGGTGTGACAAAGTGGTATCAGAGCAGGTCGGTCTAAGGGTTGTCTGCAAAGTCGTGTCCAGTAGAGTCCTGTTTATGGGTGTGAAGCCGGCCACATTTATAAACAGGAGGCTGCGGGGCATCTAGGAATTGTTGACCTTCTTTCTGTCTTAGATCGTGCGATAAAGTCAAGTCATAGGAAATGGGATTCCTTATACTAACCGTCGATTTTCGCAGCCGCCTAGTGGTGACGAAAGAAGACAAGTGACGAGATGGCAAGTTACAAAGGTAAGCCTGGATAATTGTTCTATTTCTTGGAACTGGAAGTTCTGATGGCTGGAATATGTCATATAGCCATATGTTTTGCGAAGTATTGTCGATATTTGCTATGTACTGATTTTAAATTGCAGGAGTGGTAGACGAAGTTCTACCAGAATGGATACGTTTAATAGAAACAGACGCGGAAAAAGGGAATGCCATAAACAGACGATATACGGGATGTGTTGTTCTAGAGGACCTATTGTTATATCTCGTGTTTTCGCGTGTTCGGAAAATTTGGAATAATTGTGACTTGGAAAGAATAAAGCCACATTTTGATTTCATTTGACATATATGTTGTTGTTTATGAAAAGTGTTGACGCGGAGACATCGGGGAAGGCCAAGGGCAAAAATTGAAATTTCGAAAATTAGTTTCGGAAATTTCAAAACGAGATTTCTAACAATTTGGGCTCACAAAAATTTGAGAAAAATTGAGGCCCAAGACCACAAGTGGCCGGCCATATGGCCAAATGGCCCAAGGCCCATGAAAATTTTAATTCAAGAAATAAAAATAGATATGGCCCATGTATTAGTTCATTTTATCACTTCGAATGTTCAAGAAAGTAGGAAAGAAAATAGAGAGCAAGAAACACAAGGTGTTTCGGCCATGACCATGGAGAATTGAGACCTCCAATTTTGATTCCAAAAAATATTTTCTTTTAGTATTTCTACTAATTCAAGGTCCCTCTACAACTTGGTGTAGTTGTTTTGGAGGGTGCAGCACTTAATTCCTCAATTTGATCACATATTCAAGTGAAGAAGACTAGGGAAAAAGGTAAGAATTCATCCCTTTTATTTGTGGTATGAAGTCTTGTTTGTGTTGTAGTATGTGGGAATGAGTTGATTGTATGGAAAAATTGAAGTTTGCAAAGTGGGTATGAAATATAGAGTTTGGCCGTGTGTGTGTGTGTCAATGTGTAAGTGAAATGAGTTGAAATTTATGTTGTATTCTAGTTGTGTGTAGGATGGAATGTATATTGGAAAGGAAAGTTGAATGAATGGGATGGAAGTTGGAAAAATGGAATATGGCCGTGTGGTATAGGTATTGAAATGGGAATGGATTAATTTTGTTTAACATGTTAGTTGTGTTGTGGTGATGCTTACAATGTAAATGAAGATAATATGATATAAGTTTGCATTGAAATGGAATGTAGAAGCTTATGTCCTTTAGGTATGATCTTACGACATTATGAAAAATGAAGTTGTTAGGGTGCAAATTATGATGATTATTGATGAACTTGGAAGATGGGAACATGTTATGAATATGTATGTCAAAGGTTAGAAGTTTTGAATGAATTATGACTTTGGTGTAAAGTTGTATATTTTGTATATCGTATGAATATTTTGTGGAAACGATATGAAATGATTCTAAACTATATGGTGATGATCTTGATTAATGATGAATATGAAAATATTGAGCCTAGTTTGGAAATGTGAAGTCGGAATGAACGTTATTGCATTATGTCGGAAAGTAGAACTAGTTGCCTTATATTGTGCTATATTGTGATGATTGTTGACATTGTTGATATTGTTGGGTTGTTGTTGCTGCTATTTGAGCCGAGATGATTCTCGGGGGTGCTATATTTATAGGGGAGGTGCTGCCGAAATTTCGGTAGACAACTGTGACTTTAAGATGAATCCTTAGAATCCATAACTTACAATTGGTAAATGTGACCATTTGTAGATTCTGGGTGAAACGGGAATCGAGTTTAAGCGAGCGAAAGACGCACGTAAGGTATGTAAAGCTAACCCATTCCTTCTTTTGGCATGTCCTAAGTATACTAGGTCGATACTTGAGCCTCGGGGATAATTCCGTTCATGGAAAATTCGAATTTGAATTTGAGTACTATTCATTCAATCCAATTGAATTATAAAACTTCACATTTTGTTGGAAAATGATCAAACGTCCGAAACTTTTGTAAATGTAATAGAATCGCTTCGAAACTTCCATTGATGATTACATAGATCCTAATACTTGTGATTCAGGTCCGCCACCTCGACTTGACCCGAGGTGGGCCCACTAATCCCGAGACTCCTTTGTTTGTTCTAATAGGCGTATTTTTGTATAGTGTCGGAAAAAGACTATTGTTTATGACTTTGGCTATCATAGAATAATGTCTTGACTGTCCCTGACATTCTAAATTACATTTCGAACTATAAATGTAACTTTGAAAGTAATTTTGTTAAATAAATCCTGTATTGACCAATTGTTCGAACTAGTTTGACTAATGGGCTGATATATGATTATATCAAGTTTTATAACTATTTCGATTTATAAATTGTATTAGTCGCTTATGACTCTGCTCGTGCCCCTTTATTACGATATCGTTCACCGGTTCCCGGGCCGGTTATTGATCACGCGCACTATGACAATTCGACCGTATGCCCTTTTGTTGACATGAGTATCCGGGCATAGGTGTTCCGATACAAGTACTCCGCTAGAAGTATTTTGATATAAGTTTTCCGATATAAATATTTTGATATAAGTAATCTGATGTAAGTATTTTGATATAAGTATCCGGATAAAGTATTATGATATGAGTCTTCTGAAATAAGTATTCGACATAAGCATTCTGAAACAAGATTGTTGATGTAAGTGTTCTATTATAAGTATTCTACTATGAGTATTCTGATACAAGTACTCTGATGTGAGTATCCAATATGAATGTTTTCTGTAAGCTTTAGCGTCTCCAACTTTCGTATACGACATCGGATTGCTTAGAAGTGCCCGAAGAGGTTCCGGTACCAAAAACGCTCATGATCTTTCTGTATGTACATATGGTTCCAAAATATCTGTTTGAACTGATTCGTAAGGACATCTGAAGGTGCCTGGTATGACTATGACTCTGATTCTCCGAAAAAGGCTTCTGAAACGCTTACGAAGCGTTCTGTACTTCAAACGCTCGTAACTTTCTCATACTACGTTGGATTGACCTGAAATCTGCTCCGAGCCTCCAGGTATCGGTAAGGACGCTTGTCTATCGAGTCTTGGTTTCCATGTGCATCTGGTTTCTCACTACTCTGAGCATGTCTATTCACTGAGCCGGGCCAGGATATGTTATCGTGCGCTGTTCCCCTATGTTGTCTACAGTGTTCTGAAATAAAACCGTGAGGGGTGGTCTGGGCTGAGCTCGATCCCCAAAGCGGACAGTATCTGCGCTACATAATCTGATACCAGGCGGACGCGTTGGGAGTGTACTGGGCAGAGCTCGAGCTCCCGAGACTGATCCGTGACCCGTGTACTGGGCAGAGCTCGAGCGGGAAAAATGGGCAGTTTCTGCATGGGATGACCACTGTACTGGGCCGAGCTCGAGGTGGCATACCCCTTGTAGACGCGTGTTCTGATATGATATGATATGATCTGATATGATATACTCCGGCTATACGCCGCCTGATACGATACGTTTATGTATGGTGTGACCACTGTACTGGGCTGAGCTCGAGGTGGCACACTTCTTGTAAACATCATATGATTCCCAGGTTGCAGCGTTTGATCCGATACGCTACGGCGTTCTGATATGGCATATGACTATAATGTGCACTATGTGTGATCTGCGTCTGGAAAGTAAGTTCTGATACTCTGTACGTCCTGTATTCCAACCGGTATACTATATCATCTGAGTACCCGGTAAGTCCCGTATTCCTTTTTATATATGACGTCATCTGAGTATTCTGTATGTCATACATTCCGGCTGACACATGAGCTAGGTAGGCATAAGTTGCGTCTGGAAACCCTGTACGTTTGGCAATCCTTCTGACAGATTATATCGGTTTATATGATATGTGATGATCTGTATGACCTGGGCCTGGGAAGTGAGTGATTTTGATACTCTGGACCATGTACTTATTCTATTACCGCTTGTTTCGATTATAGTTCTAATTTTTTTTGTGTTCCATGCTTTACATACTCAGTACATATTCTGTACTGACCCCCTTTCTTCGGGGGCTGCGTTTCATGTCCGCAGGTACAGACGCTTATTGTGGTGATCCGCCAGCCTAGGGTACACAGTCTGCTGTTTGGAGTGCTCCTTTGATCCGGAGCCCATACTTTTGGTACAGAACTCTTTGTTGTATATGGTTTCGTGCTTATGGTTATTTTTGGGTACGGCGGGGCCCTGTCCCGTCATATGATTCTGTTGTCTATATTAGAGGCCTGTAGACATGTATGTGGGTCATGGGTCGTGTTTGGTCCGTGATGTTTGCTTGGTTTGTGCTCGGTTTACCCCTACGCTACGTTAATATGTTCGATCTATGTTTTATGGTATAAACAATGGTTTAAATGATATGTTTATAATCTGGGACGCACGAGATTCATAATATGTAGGCACAAGTGAAATTTGGTTAGCATGTATGTACGAGTGTCCTTGTCGGGCACTAGTCAAGGCCTACGGGGTTGGGTCGTGACACCTATGGGTCTGGCGTGGCAACGAAGGTGAAGTCGCTACAATTGAGAATCTGGAAATCCAGAACAGGAGGTAGCCATACACGCAGGCGGAAGATGAACACCGAAAACCAAAAGGGTAAAACCGTAATTGTAAAAGAAAGAACGAGTTACGCAAATGTTTCGGGACCTGTAAGACGTCGACTTGCTCCAGAACATGTAATAAAGGTCATGTGAGGAAGCGGAAGCGAAAATATCAGCATTAAGACACCGAATTCCAGTGAATTTTTTGGGTTAAGCGTGCTCAGGTGGGAGCAATTTCATGATGGGTGACCCCCTGGGAAGTTTACAAGAAATTCTGCATATTCGGACATAAGGAACAAATGGGAGATTAGCGTAGCCTAAGGAAAACTAGAGTATATGGGATGGCTGGAAACCTTAATAGGACGCGTAAGACAAGGTGGATTAGCTCGGTAAAGAGACAGGGAGTGCATCACAGCCCTAAAATTAGGATAGGCTTGAACAGCATTTGGACGTACTTTGCGGGCTAGCTGATAGTAATTATATATGTACATGTGAAGATGTAGAATATTCCAAGATGATTGTATAGGTGAATCTCAGAGTTCCAGTAACCGGCACTATGACAAGGAAGGCATTAATTAAACAAAGGAATAGTTCACGAGCTTTAGAATTCATATGAAGAAATAGCAAGAAGAGGAAGGTACTCGAAGACGGTTAGTATATAAGGAGCCCCCTAAAGGGGGGGGGGGGGGGGAGATC
Source organism: Lycium barbarum (assembly GCF_019175385.1). Classification (NCBI taxonomy): domain Eukaryota; kingdom Viridiplantae; phylum Streptophyta; class Magnoliopsida; order Solanales; family Solanaceae; genus Lycium; species Lycium barbarum. The sequence continues at coordinate 50,210,406 of NC_083339.1, read as the reverse complement.
ATACTATATTAGACCTAAAAAGGAATTGCAACACTATCAAGTGTCAGAAAAGGAAATCTATTAGCTTGGAATCAGAGTTTAAAATATGTCGGCGTGTCGCAAGAATACTTGGGAGAAGAGTAGAAGTAAAATAAAGTATACTAAGAGATAGACCTGAGGATAAAGAAATAGCCTACGGCTACATTGAATCGTTAAGTAAGGATTGCGTACTAAGACATGGCTTCCGTTAAGGTGCGGTGACGAGACAATAATAGAAAAGGAAGGACCCGGAAAGAATAAGGATAATGAGGTGACACAGGGAGTTAGAAAAACCTATGACATGGAGCGGTGACTCACGAAAAGTCAAGGAGTTCGATTATAAGGAACATAAGGTAAAGGATAAGGAACGGGCATAATGGAAAGAGCGGCTATAAAAGAAACCCATGACATGGAATGAGGACTCATGTAATGATCCAGGAGTTTGATAGTAAGGAAAGTAGGATAACAAATATGGAGAAAAGGGCGACTATAAAGGGACCCCCTTCATGAGGTCAGTTGAACATTCGAGGACGAATGTTCTAAAGGGGGGGAGGATGTTATATCCCGCATTTTTGCGCATTCGGATAATTTAAGATAATTGCGGAAGATTAAGAACAATACTATAATTTTGATCTTGTTTGGTGTACAAGTTGTTTATGAAAATTTTGAAGTGGGAATATTAAGAAAGGTCAAGGGCATGAAGGGAAATTCCCAATACGACTCGTGGAAATATGGAGGAAGACGAAGGGCAAATTTGGAATTTGGAAAATAATTTTTCATAAATTGTAGGACAAAAAAAAAGGTGGGCTTGCAATTAAAGAGGCCATTTGGGCCATTCAAAGGGGGTGGGCTTAGGCCCAATTATAAGCTTAATGAATAAGCTTAAAAGATGACTAAGTCATCTTTATTTCATAACATTTCCTAGAAATTTCTAGAATTTTAAAGAACAAAGAAGAAAGAAAGGGGAAGTGCCATTTCGGCCAAGACCCCAAAAATTCATGCCATGGAAATTGATCACAAAAAAATATTTTCTCCTAGCAATCCCACCAATTGGAAGGCCCTCTACAACATGGAAGAGTTGTTGGAACAATAAAATCATCCATTTGTACAAATTCATAATCTTAACCAAGAGGAAAGTTGAAGGAAAAAAAGGTAAGAACAAATCTTCTTTATATGTTATGGATGCTTGTGTGTATTGTAGGATGTGTAAATGAATGAGAAACATGAAAACATGAATGTTGAAGTGTGGCCGTGTGAGTATGGTGTTGGCCGAATTTAGTTGCATTTGTGGAGAAATGATGAATTAATTTTACTTAGTATCATGATTGTTGTGGTATGTTGAAGTGAATGAAACTCATGAAAATATGTAGTGTGCATGTGTGGCCGTGTGGTGCTAGAAGAGTGAGCAAATTTTATCTTGTATGTTGGTTGTTGTTGTAGTGAAATCTATGATGAAAAATGGAAGCTTAATAATTTTAGTTTAGGTGGTAATTGTTGGAAACTTGTTCTAGAAGTTTATGAAGATTGAATATGATTTTCTTGCATGTATGGCATATAAGGTTGTTAGTATGGTGTTGTTGGAATGTAAATTATGAGGTTGTTATTGTTTTTGTTGGAGTTGGAAGGTCTTGAAGGAAGTAGTATGTTAATTGAAATTGTTATTATGATTGTTGCCATTGTTGTTGATAATTTGGCCGGGTTGAATTCCCGGATTGTTGTTGATTAAATTGGCTAAGTTGAAGTTTTGGAGATGGTGTATTTATAGGGGAAGTGCTGCCGAAATTTCGGTAGACAAATGTTACCTTAAGATTCAACTTCTAGATGCGCTAATTAAGGTTTGGTAAATATGACCAATTTGTAGACTTTGGCGGATTTGCAACTTGAATTTGGAGTAGCATAAGGAGCGGAAAAAGGTATGTAAGGTTTTATCCTTTCTTGCTTGGCATGTCTTAGGCATACTAGGTTGGATACGAGCCTCGGGGACAACTCTATTCTCCGGAATCCGCACCTAAAGTTTCTCCTTTTTCATTCAATGGAATTGAATTAGAAAGTGTGCGAAATGTTGGAAAAACCTCCGAAGCATCTAGAACTTGCATAAATATGACCTGACTACCTTAAAACCCCCACGAGTGACGTCATGAAATGTAATGTACGTAAATTTGGTACGCCGCCTCATTTGAGCCGAGGTGGGCCCATTGTTCCCGGATTTTCCTTATTGTTCCATTTATCAAGTGACAAGTACTGTAACTATTCCAATGAGAATATTTCTATGATAATAATGATAATGATGATGTAAGGAAGAGAATATGTCCATTATAAGTATGACAAGAATGATTCCATGACCAAGTGTCTTAAGTCAAGAATTCAATGTGAGTATGAAAGTGCCCAACTAGTTCATGATCTTTAATTCTATTCCTTGGTCATGACGTTATTCACTAAAGATTTCAAAGCACATGAATTGATGTCTATGATGCCCATGATTTCATACTATGTTTTCTTCTAATGCCATTCTCCGTTGATAGTCTCGCCTTAAAATACTCGTTCCTTCCTGGTGAGACAAAGCGATCACGGTTATTCCATAATGTAATCGGAGGTCACCGACCTTACGTCACTCCGATGAATACATGATTTTCTTTGGGCTCTCCTGCATGCTTATATGACATATGTATATGAGATATGAATATGTATATGGGGTGGGGGGAAAGGATACATGGGGATTGGAAGGGAAACATGTTTCATTGCCACCTGGTCAGCTGGCTTGCCATCCCGGACGCGGGATGCCCGGACGCGGGATATATGGGCGAGCCGATGTATTTCGGTGCTATGTGGGCGAGCCGACATTGTTCGGTGCTATGCTATGACCCGACATGATATGACACGATATGATATGATATGATATGATGTGACACACTATGATATGACATGATATGATATAATATGACATGACATGATATGATATGATACGACATGATATGACATGACCAGATAAAGCATGCATGGCATCCGCCCCCAGGGCACTCATATGTTCAGGTTACTCTTTTGTTCCATGAAATGCTCAGACAGAAGTACCCCGTACCTATATGGTTGGGAAGTTTACATGTAAATGTGTATATGTCGTTGCAAAAAGGGAAAGTTAGCTTACTTGATATCTGCCCTAAGAGGCAAGCAGAGGTACAAGTTATGTTCTTACTATATACTATTCTCTATGTCTTCTACCATGATCTTATGTTATTACTCTTGCCTTACATACTCAGTACATTGTTCGTACTGACCCTTCTTCTTCGGGGGCTGCGTTCATGCCGCGCAGGTACACCCAGACGAGTGAAGCTAGCATAGAAGACGTTCCAGCGGGGTCGGTAGACTCCACTTGTTCTGGAGTGCTGCCGAGTCAGAGTATATGAGCCATGACGTTTTGTTCGATGTTAGAGACTTTGCAGACAGAGTCGTGGGTATAGAGTGTCAGCTTTGTAGACGGCTTCGCCAGTCAATATGTTATTATGTTCATGTCACGGGTCCTATATGATGATAGACTTTACTTATGAAAAAAAATTTGGAGAGCTTACTATGTATTTTATTCTTAAGTGATTCAAGAGTTTATGTATGTAATAAGAGTCAGTGGGTTCGCTCGGCTCCAGATATGGGGTCGGGTGCCCATCACACCCTGTCGGGATTGGGGTGTGACATAGAACTTCCATCCACATGTGGGAATCTCTACCTTCTTCCCCGTGCTCCGTTTCTTGATATTCATGAAGTTCAAATCCTAGGGCATTGAACCCAACATATTGGTATCCCGTATTTATGTATTTATGTACAGGAATTTTGTATCTATATTCGTTGTTGTATTCCTAATCTTCCATTACGGTTATTAGGAATCCCAGCTAAATCAATGAATCATGAATTCTTTCTCATGTGTTCTCATTATGTTATATGAAACTTTATGATTCTATCTAGCAAGTTACAAGCATGTTTTCAAGTCAATTATATATATGATTACGAACTATTGTGATTATTCATGAATCAAGAATATGTTTGCAAGACTATGACAAGTTATCTTATGAAACTATATTTCAAGTTATTTCATGAAACCATGTTTACAAGTTATTTCATGAAACCATGTTTACAAGTTATTTCATGAAACCATGTTTACAAGTTATTTTCGTGAAGTCATGATTACAAGACAAGTACAAGTTAATTCACGAAAATCATGGGCTTCTTAGCCAACTATATCATGTTCATGTTTTTGGGAGTTGCACGAATTACCGAGATAGGTCAGATAGCCTGAAACTATGTAGCCACCATAGGACAAGGATCGCTCCGCCCAGTTAGGACGATACCTTAATTTTACACTGAATGGATCCATCAGACACGTTACCACCTTATACCCTGGCAAGGTATAGGGGCTCTGCTGGTCCGGCGAGGTACCAGACTCCACGTATCCACGTGGTGATATCATGTTGTCGGTTTATGAAATGCTCTCCCTACTTATCATGTTTTTACTTATGTTATATATATATATATATATATATATATATATATATATATATATATATATATATATATATATATATATATGCACTCATGCTCATGTTCATGTCCAGGTTTTCAGTTTCAGTTCTTATCATGTTATTCCATGTCCTATGTTATTTCTTTCGGTTGCTTTACATACCAGTACAGTCAATGTGCTGATGTCCCCTTTTACTGCCCGGGGGCCTGCATTTCACGATGCAGGTACTGATATACAGGACGACACATCTGCTCAGTAGGACAACATTCATATCAGCTTATTGGTGAGCCCCATCTCATTCGGGGTTTAGTTAACTTTTGTTTATGATTAGTTATGCATCTAAGGTATGCTGGGGGCCTTGTCCCAGTATGTATGTTTCCAGTCAGACTCATGATAGAGGTTTCATATACTAGACAAGTCAGTTATGTCATGTCAGACATTTGGAGTCGTATAGCCATTTTGGCTCAGTCATGTTTAAACAGGTATTTTATTAAGTATTATGACTTACCATGTTTTATAAAGGCTCATCATGAATTCACGTTATATTCCGCTTATGTTATGTATCATGATGATTCAGCAAGCCATGTGGTTCGCTCGGTCACATGCAGTCAGGCACCGAGTGCCGTGTTACGACCAGGCCATGGTTCGGGGCGTGACAAAGATTGGTATCAGAGCCTAGGTTCAAGAGTCTTTAGCGAGTCTATGAAACCGTGTCCAGTGGGGTCACTTTTATATGTGTGAGGGCCCCATACATATAAACAGTTGACCACCAAGACATTCAGGATTTGTCTCATTTCTTTCTACTCTAGATCGTGCCATGTCTTAGAGTAATAAGTAACCTTCTCTTCCAATCAAACTACGTACGTTTCGAATGCGCAGGCGACGAACAGATAATTCAAGGTCCAGGTAAGGATGTTTACCCATAGGGGGTACAAGTGTGCAGTGCTTACTGGTAACGAATGAGACTCCAAGTGCTATTGAAAGTTGAATACAATGTAAGTTGCCCGAGAAGGGGTGTAGTAGAATGAATGGTATGTTGAATGATAATAATGTTCTTGAGAAAGGAGAATGGAATACAACAGGGAGAGGATATCAGAGAAATTAGAAAAGGAGATAAGTCAACAGGAAAAAGGTAAATCATGGAGGATCTCAAGGAAGTGGTGGCAGGCAGTTTTCTACCAGAGGTCATCAGGACCCACTCCATCTACAGTTAAAGATTGAAAGGGAAAATAAATAGGAAAGTGTAACAGGTACAATTTGATTTGGACATATGAGGTAAGTTTATCATTTTTTTTATACTGTTGTTGAAATTGGGAGCCCTGTGTGGCTATGCTATGATATGATATGATATGATATGTATATATGCTGGCCTTGTGAGGCATTGTTGGTATTTCCTGCGTGCAGGTTTTGGGATAGTAAGAAATACAGAGGAAACTCTGTCAAAATTTTCCTAGAAATAGAAGGAGAATAAGATATAATTTCGTAATATGTCTGGAAAAGCCATGTCAACAATAATGATAAAATTTGACTAGGTTATGAGTACGGCTGACTTTGAGAAATATGATTTGATTTCCTATTCAGATGAACACCTTGAGTGGGTGACAGTTCGGATACATCCGAATGTGTGTTAGAAACCAAGGGCTTAAGTTAAGTTCAGAGTAGGGTGATTAGTGGAAGAAGAAATCAGCTAAGCCGTAAGAGAGCAAACTACAGAAGAATAGCCTTTAAGAGTTGTCAAAAGGGGTTGACCTAAGATTTACAATGTGAGCAGAGTAAAGTCATTAAGATGGGGCATGCCAGTTATGAATACAGTAGCAACCGTTCATGTAAGTAAATTTAGTTTTTCCCCATGAGAAATTGCTCAGATGGGAGTCGAAAGATCCATCAATGTTGTAGAGTTCAAAGGAATTACAGAAGATAAGGAATGTTAATTGGATCCCATCAAAAGAGAAGAATTTGTAAGTATAAGATGTTAGCCTTGGTCTAAGGGGGAGATACATAAATCGTCAATAAGTCCAGTGAGATAATTGAAGACCCGAAGGGTTAGTATGAGATATGAAGAACCTCAGTTCAGTTAGGTTGGCATAATGAGATAGTCTCCATAAGGGAATATGCCTCATCTTAGAGAAAACCAGAAGTGAGTAGAATGATCGTCGAACGGATCGTGTCAAGTTCAATTACTATCGATTAGGCGATCACAGAAAAGCTATAAGATCATGCCCAGTTATGTGTCAAAAGGGTAGTGCCATTGCACAAGACTCTAATCCTTAAGGTGCTAGTCATAGACTTAGCGAACAACAGTACTATGAGTATTTTAGGAAGTATCTAAAATCAAGTATGGGAAGTATGGCTCATGATTTAGACAGACAAGAGAAATATGGTGAAAGAAGTTCACTGCTTATCCAAGCTAGGAATTCGACTTTCAGGCTCCGAAGTGGGTGGGGTTGTTGCCCAGAACATGGCTTATTCCTCCTTAGTCATCGAAGTTAGAGAGAAGCAGTTTGGTGATTCCTACTTGCTGCAGATGAAAGAGGGAATTCACGAACATAAAGCCTTAGCATTTGAACAAGGGGGAGATAATGGTACCTTGAGATACCGAGGTAGATTATGCGTTCCAGATGTAGATGTCTCAGAGAGCTAATTATGTCAGAAGCTCACCATTCTAGGTCTACCTCGTTCAGCTAGGAGGCATGATTTAATTCGGGTGATTATGGACAGACTTACGAAGTCAACGCGCTTCTTGCCAGTTAAGACCACAGATTGAACAAGAAGATTATGCCAAGTCATATGTTAATGAAATTGCCATATTGTATGGGACCCTAGTGTCCATTATTTCAGATTATGGTGCTCAGTTCACAGCGAACTTCTGAAAATCCTTTCAGAAAGGATTGGGTACCAAGGTGAACCTTAGCACAACTTTTCATCCTCAGACAAATGGTTAGACAGATACGCTATTCAGATCTCATGTTATAATATTCATGTTAGTTCAATACTCAGATATTTATGTCAGCTTATACTCAGATATCAGTCCAGTACTCACGTATTCATGCCAGTCCAGTACTCACGTATTCATGCCAGTCCAGTATTCAGCTAATCCAGTATTCAGTTAGCTCAGTATTCAGTCATCCGAGTCTTCAGTCAGTTCAATAGACATTCAGTTTAGTATCTCAGCAGTTTAGTAATCTTGTATTCATTTAATTCAGTAACCATGTGTCCTTGATTTCAATGGTAATTGGGATGACCACCTGCCTCTTATTGAGTTTACTTACAAAAAGGGATTACCATGCTAGTGTTGGTATGGCACCGTTTGAAAACCCTTTTTAAGCAAAGGTGCAGGTCACCAATTGGTTAGTTTGAAGTTGGTGAAGTCGAATTGTTAGGACCAGATTTAGTTTATCAGGCTATGGAGTAGGTCAAGTTAATTCAAGAGCGTTTGAAAACGGCTCAGAGTCGCCAGAAGTCTTACATAAATGTGAGGCGAAGGGACTTAGAATTTTCAGTTGACGATTGGGTGTTCCTTAAAGTCTCACCTATGAAGGGTGTCATGAGATTTGGCAATAAAAAGCAAACTCAGCCCCAGATATATTGGACCTTAAAGAATTCTGCGAAAGATCGGCCTAGTAGCCTATGAACTTGAGTTGCCATAAGATTTAGTTGTTGTACATCCTGTGTCTCATGTGTCCATGTTGAGGAAGTGTGTAGGAGACCCGTCGTTGGTTGTTTCGGCTGATACTATAACAGTTAAGGATGATTTGACCTATGAGGAGATTTTCGTAGCCATTCTTGACCGTCAGGTTCGAAAGTTGAGAACTAAGGAAGTAGCCTCAGTGAAAGTCCTGTGGAGGAGTCAGAAAGTTGAGGAAGCTACATGGGAAGCCGAGGAGGATATGAAATCCAAGTACCCGCACTTGTTTCAGCCCGCAGAAGATATTAATAATGAAACACCAAGATTATGAGGTATGTAAGCTTTCTTTTCATGCTTTTGGTCGCGTGTGGCCAATTTATAGTGCTATTGTGATGTAGCCCTGTGAGACAATGATATTATGGGCTGTTGTGACAGGTTAGTAGTGCCATATTACAGGGGAAACTCTGGCGAAATTTTTGTAGAATCCCGAATGTTTAACATTCGAGGACGAATGTTCCAAAAGGGGGGGGGGGGGGGGAGAATGTTACACCTTGGAAATTTCCCCGTTAGCGTACCGCGAATAGACCCACCAAGGGTATGATGTATACGACATGTTGACGAGTAAGAAGTAATATTTAATGATTCTAAATGAGATTTCAAAGACATTTGAGGTAGGAGACGAAAGTTGTTAAGGAAAGCAAGGTATATGTTGTGTGTCGGGCAAGAATTACGAGTATCGAATTAATGATAGCTTAATGACATTTTGGAGGAGAGTTATAATGTCCCTTATGTATTCATGCCTCACGTTTCACGTTCAAGTTCATGTATTCGCTATTCATGTCTCATGTTTGGGCACTGATATTTTCATGAAACTATGTCATGTTAGTTTCCATGCCCCATGTCATGTTATGTCTCATGTTCCGCGTTCATGTCAGCTATCTAGTGCCCATGTTCATGTCTCCGTATTCACGTTTCCATGTCACCATGCCATGTTAGTTCAGTCTCCATGTTTCATGTCATGTTTCCTTCACGTTCATGTAGTCAAGCCATGTCTAGCCATATCCTTAACCAAGACCGATCATTCGAGGACGAATGATCCCAAGGGGGAGATATTATAACACCTCGTGTATTCGGGCTAAGATTTGAATCATAATATGGGGGTATAATGAACCCAATTTGAGTAGTGTATAAATGGTGTTTGAAACCCAATCAAGACATGAGAAGAGTCTGTCACACCCCGACCTCGCTGGGGTGTGATGGGCAACCGACCCTTACTTAGGGCCGAGCGAACCCTCAGACTCTCGCTGCACATAAAATCACGTCAACTCTTTTTTTTTCTTTAAAACAAATAATAAAGTACATAGCAAAACTTTTCTTTCAGAAATATTCTTTCTCGTGGCTTTCAAGCCGAACAAATTTGTGATCATACAAAATTCATTACGTACACAGACCGACAACCAATACCCACGACACTGTCTGCAAAGTCTCTAGTAAGATCCCAAAAGCATAACATACAGAATCTGACTCGGCAGCACTCCGGGAACAAATGGAGCTTGCCATCTGCACTGGAACATCTTCCATCTGTCCTCAACTCAACTGGGAGTACCTGCGCGGCATGAAACGCAACCCCCGAAGAACAGGGGGTCAGTACGGAAATGTACCGAGTATGTAAAGCGGAAATATAACAATATAAGCAAAACCGAGCCAGAAGTATAGAAATAGAACAGGTAGTATCGGATTCGAGTCCGAAACGGAAATACAGAGTGTGTGGCCAGGACCACGATATATGTCATAAGCACGGGGTGTAGCTGTCTGAATCGTGATATGAAACAGAGGTACAAAGCCTAACTGGCAGGATCATCGTGCGGATCGGGGCACAGAGTGCGACTGACATACCCGCAACCGAAGCTAGGGGTGTAGAACTATAGCCGACTGAAGCATAGTCCGGCTCAATCATGCAGAAGCAACACCAACAGAGTCATTCTCCGAATCCGCTGTCCAGAAATGTAACAGGCAGAACCATGCATGCAGAATCATAACTTACACAAGCACAGGTAGTATACATTTACCTCAGGTTTCGGCCCTTTAGTGAGGGGCGCAATGGACAGTGCACTGGGGTGTGCACGAATAACCAGGTCGCCACAGGGTCGCCTCTAGTGCACAAGTCATACCCAAGAGGTTCCAGCAGGCAAATACGGCAGTTAGAATGTCAAAATGCTTTACTTTCTTTTGAAAAACATTTTTGTTTCACACGTATAAAAGAATCAACGCATAATTTCCGCGGCCATAAGTCCAGCGGTCGCTACCACGCATACCGCGGCCAAGTACCCAGCGGTCACTATCACACGTACCGCGGCCAAGGGTCCAGCGGTTATAATCACACATACCGCGACCAAAAGTCCAGCGGTTACAATCACACATACCGCGGTCGAGAGTCCAGCGGTCACAATCACACATTTGACATACCGCGGTCAAGGGTCCAGCGGTCACAATCACACATTTGACATACCGCGGTCAAGGGTCCAGCGGTCTATGTCAGGCACAATCACAAGTGCGGCAGACGCGGTCAAGGGTCCAGCAGTCAATGGTACACGTCCGGCATGACGCGGTCAAGGGTCCAGCTGTCAATGTCGGACACGCCGCGGTCGAGGGTCCAGCGGCCAATATTACATATGCGCATATTCACATAACCGGCCCGGGACTCGGTGAAACAGAAAACAACCATACAGGATACCAAATCACTACTTCCCAAACATAAATCACACGTGCCAGGATCATGCATCACACAAGATTCAAGTATGCCAAAATCGTATATTAGAAAATATAGAAGATAAGTAGTTTATCCAAATTATCAGGGTAAGGTTTTCAAAACGTTTTAGATGTCAAAAACATTTTATAACGCTCATGAAGGTGGTCGTAACACCTATCGTATAGTAAACAGCATAATAACCAGGAGTTACCTGCGAACTCCGGACAAGAGTACATTGGCTAAAGCCATACAACACATATCAGGGTTTCTGTCCCCGCAGTTGGTTCAATAATAATTAAAATCCGTCTCAGGATAGATAAAATATCTCCCGTTTAGTAGTCGGGACAATAGCCATAAGTCCCTAGACTTGTCGCACCGAAGTGAGACAAACAAAACCATAGGAGGGGCGCCGGGGGTAACGGGCCCACCTCGGGTCAAGTCGGGGTGGCGGACATGAATCACGCCCATTAGACTCTACGGAGTCATCCAGGAAAGTTTCGGAGTGATTGGATTACATTTGTGAAAGTTATGGAGGTTTAACCACTTTTTTTTTCAACAAAAGCACCTTTTGAAGTTCAATTGAATTGAATGAATAGTACCAAGAAATCAATCTCGGTTTCCGATGAGCAGAATTGCCCCGAGGCTAAAATCTCCACCTAGCACACCTAGGACATGCCAAAGAACAAAGGGGAAGGCTTTACATACCTCGATTGCGCCTTATGCTCGCTTGGCTTCAATTCCAATTTCGTCCAGAATCTACAAATGGTCATGTTTACCAATTGTCAATTTCAAGCTTTTCAAGAATCTAAGCTTAATCACATAATTGCCTACCGAAATTTCGGCAGCATTTCCCCTATAAACTCGCCTATTGCTCTCCTGTTGACACAGAAATACCAACACTAACATATGGACACAACCATATCTTCAATTCTTTTATTTCAACAAGAACAACAACATATCAAAACAGCCCCCAACTATAACATAACGATGCCCGAAATTCTAACGAACACTTGCAATACACCAAGCAGCCCGTATGCACTTCTTATACCTTATTCCATGCAATCTTTTCAGCAAATTTCTGAGAAATACAACAGCAGCCACACGACACCACATCATCTATTCATATGCAACTAAATCACATTATTATCTCTATAATCCTTACAACAACCCACAACAATTTTTAACTCCAACTCTAACCTTCAAATTCCTTCATTCTCATCACATAATCTATGATTACAACAACCAAAATATTAATTAAAATCAGTCCATCAATTTCAATTAAAACAACCCCTAATCCATAAATCTCAACAAAACAACAAACGAGTTTATAATGTTGTTTTCTCCGTTCTAATTCGTTAAAACTCTAAATAAACACTTTAATAACATAAAATGAATCTTATAAATACCTTAGAAGCAGCTCAAACACGAAAATTTCATTCCCCAAGACCAATATTTAGCTCAAATTGAAGGCAACTCAACGTACAATGCTTTTCTCTTCATGAGCTTCGGGATTCGGGGCTCGAATTTTGATCAAAATGACCTTCTTAGCCTTGAAGTTTTCTCTCTCTCTCTCTCTAATGTTCTTGGAAGATTTTATGTTAAATGAAAAGCCCTCAAATAATTTTTCCTTATATACTTGACGTTAATGGGCCTCAGGGGCCGAAATGTGAATGTTTGGATCGGGTCACAATTTTCTGCCCCGCCAGCCCAACTTGCATCGTCCATATCTGCTTATCCAGATATTGTTTTGACGAGCGTTTTGTTGCGTTAGAAACTATACTCGATGAAATTCATTTTAGAATTTTGAAACACCTTAAAACTCCTCATATACTAGGAGATATGCCTCCAACAATATGGGCTAAAAATCTGGTCCGAGATATTTTCTGAAGTTGTTTGGATTCATTTCGTTCAGCTTCGTTTAACTTCTAATCCTCTTCCGACACTCATGTAACCTCTTATACATACATATACATACTCATATACGCTCATAACGCGATTTCAAATCCTTTAGGTTACGATGTCACCTCGGGATACTTAAGGCAACCATATATATATATAACGATATTCTTACTAACTCGATTACCTTTCCTTGAACTTTATTAACTCATTCTTTCTTGTCTTAATTAAAATAGCACGGACTCTTACGGGGTATAACAGAGTCTTTGGGCAAAGCAAAGTTGAAAACCACTCTACGGGGTATGTTTGCAAGTGAGTTTATAGAAGGTCTTACTTCCAACGACCATAACCCCTTTATTAATTTGGAATTTGGGAAAACTTTTTTGATGAAAGTTGTAGCCCTTTGAAATATCTTTCCAATGGTATATTATGGGTCTTTAACAGAGCTGTGTACAAGATGTTATGCCTATTTTACCAAACGCTGTTCAAAACCGACACCCATCGCTTGTGCAGGCGCGTGCGATGGCCCCGCGCCGCACGCCGATCGCACAAAAACCCCTACTCTGAATAATGATCTGAGTATGGTCATGTGCTGCATGTGCGTCGCGCGACCATCACATAACAGGGTCAGTTTTGGGTCAAAAGTCGGGTTTACGCGTTTTAAGCTATATTTAGGACTTGGGGTTTATTTCCCCAGCCTCCCCATTCACGAAAAATCTCTCTAAACCCATAGAGAACAAGTACCCAACCTCAAGAACCTTTCAAGGTAAGTTTTTATCATGATTCTAGGTTGAATCCAAGTCCCCAAAACCCTTCAAATCCATAGAGTTATGTTTGGAACATATTTGTTGGATATGGAAACCCTAGAACCCGAATTCAAGAGGATTGGACTTCAAAAAGGTAATGTTTCTACTCTCTAATCATTTATAGTTGTGAATTGATGAGTTCTTGGAAGAATAGTAAATGGGTTTGATAAAGAGGATTATATGAACTATGCTAGAGTTTTGGATTGTTGACTTGGGATTGTTGTATTCATGTGGGTGATGAAGAATGATGTTAATTACACTAATTGAGATTGTAGAATCAACTAGAAGTAATAGAGTGGGGATTGGGTGAAGAAAGCACCATTAATGAAGGTTGTGGAGCTCCATGCCCACCAAGTGTTTGATAAAATGCTTAGATGAACAAAGCATGGATATTGTTGCTAATATAGAGTCTCTATGACCTGTATTGCTATAGATTAAAGTTGAAGGGATTGAAGGACATTGCGATACGCTCAAAAGCAGGAAGTTAAGGTATGTAGAACTTCCATCCACATGTGGGAATCTCTACGTTCTTCCCCATGCTCCGTTTCTTGATATTCATGAAGTTCAAATCCTAGGGCATTGAACACAACATATTGGTATCCCGTATTTATGTATTTATGTACAGGAATTTTGTATCTATATTCGTTGTTGTATTCCTAATCTTCCATTACGGTTATTAGGAATCCCAGCTAAATCCATGAATCATGAATTCTTCCTCATGTGTTCTCATTATGTTATATGAAACTTTATGATTCTATCTAGCAAGTTACAAGCATGTTTTCAAGTCAATTATATATATGATTACGAACTATTGTGATTACTCATGAATCAAGAATATGTTTGCAAGACTATGACAAGTTATCTTATGAAACTATATTTCAAGTTATTTCATGAAACCATGTTTACAAGTTATTTCATGAAACCATGTTTACAAGTTATTTCATGAAACCATGTTTACAAGTTATTTTCGTGAAGTCATGATTACAAGACAAGTACAAGTTAATTCACGAAAATCATGGGCTTCTTAGCCAACTATATCATGTTCATGTTTTTGGGAGTTGCACGAATTACCGAGAAAGCTCAGATAGCCTGAAACTATGTAGCCACCATGGGACAAGGATCGCTCCGCCCAGTTAGGACGATACCTTAATTTTACACTGAATGGATCCATTAGGCACGTTACCACCTTATACCCTGGCAAGGTATAGGGGCTTTGCTGGTCCGGCGAGGTACCAGAATCCACGTATCCACGTGGTGATATCATGTTGTCGGTTTATGAAATGCTCTCCCTACTTATCATGTTTTTACTTATGTTATATATATACATATGTACTCATGCTCATGTTCATGTCCAGGTTTTCAGTTTCAGTTCTTATCATGTTATTCCAAGTCCTATGTTATTTCTTTCGGTTGCTTTACATACCAGTACATTCAATGTGCTGATGTCCCCTTTTACTGCCCGGGGGCCTGCATTTCACGATGCAGGTACTGATATACAGGACGACACATCTGCTCAGTAGGACAGCATTCGTATCAGCTTATTGGTGAGCCCCATCTCATTCAGGGTTTAGTTAACTTTTGTTTATGATTAGTTATGCATCTAAGGTATGTTGGGGGCCTTGTCCCAGTAAGTATGTTTCCAGTTAGACTCATGATAGAGGTTTCATAGACTAGACAAGTCAGTTATGTCATGTCAGACATTTGGAGTCGTATAGCCATTTTGGCTCACTCATGTTTAAACAAGTATTTTATTAAGTATTATGACTTACCATGTTTTATAAAGGCTCATCATGAATTCACGTTATATTCCGCTTATGTTATGTATCATGATGATTTAGCAAGCCATGTGGTTCGCTCGGTCACATGCAGTCAGGCACCGAGTGTCGTGTTACGTCCAGGCCATGGTTCGGGGCGTGACACAATCCAACATAATTCTATTTCAGTCTGAGTTTGATGTGGGCTTCGAAGCCCAAAGAAATCTTTAATCCATTTTTCATCTCATGAATTTGTCCAAGTTTCATAAATTGTTCAATTGGGTGTACAAAATGCCAATTTTGAAGTCAAATTCATTTTTTTAGCTTTGTCTCCCTCCAAACTATTTTGCCAGTTTTATCTCAGGTTTGAAAGCCTAAACTTGTTACTCAACCTTTTCTAAAAAATCCTTTTTGCATTTTAACCTTAAATCAATTCAAAACCAAATCACATTTTTTCTTCGTTCTTTATATTCAAATACCATGTTTAATGCAATTTTTTAAACTCAAAATCTTATAGTTTAGCTCCGATTTTTATGCGAGAAGATAACCTAGTTTAAAATCAATTTGGCAACTTTCCTAAATTACTAATTATCTCCTATGTTCTACGTCCATAGGGGTTTCAATATTTAGCACATTCAGTACGTATACAATATATGTACATGCCAGATATATAGAATAGGGAAGAGGGAGAGAGTAGAAAATATTTGTTAAACTGATGGGCTCAATTCCAATAATATAAGCTTAGTCCAGGCAGTTTATTCAAAGTTCGCAAACTAGCCCAAATCACAAATCAAATTATAGCATGAGGGGCAAACTTGGCCCAAACAAATTCCAGTGAAAATTGGGCCCAATTAAGACACAAAGATTAGATTCATCCATAGAGCAATTCAACATGCAGAGATTTGATTGTTAAGGTATTTCTCATAAGTGACATACCTATGATATACCTGATATACCAGACTTCTACTTATGCAGCATATGCAGGTTTGGATATACAAGGTATACATGGGTATATTCCAATATACCATGATGAAGAGAACCAATTTATTTAAAGCAATGACACAGCACAGGAACACAAGATTTCAAGATAGTTTTGAGTTTATTTGAATGCTCATTCACAAGAAAACAAAACACAAAAGAAACAGGCCCTAATACTATATAAACTGAAGCTCATATGATCACAGAACAATACCCAATGAGATGAAGTTCCACATAAGCAGTTTAGACTGTTAAAGAACAAACTAATACCTATTAAATTGTTTTAAAACCTTGGAAGGTCCCATGAAATATGGACTTCCATGAGGGAACCCTAGCAACTCAGAAAATAGACATGGGGACTGAGTTAGCTAGAAACTCCAAGTCCTCTATCCTTCTTCTAAGTCCTAGGTAAGTCACACTCATAGTTGTCCACCTTTCAAGTGCCATCTTCCGTATTTACAATCTTTGAACACTTAAAGAAGTCAACAGACCCAACATTCAACACTTCAACACAGATCCAGACCTCTAATTCACAAGAGAAAACCAACACATAGAGACCAAATAAAGCAATTATCTATCACGACCTATTTTTCCTAAGCCGTGCGGGCACTTACCTTCCCACCTCGGTAAGCGAACCCTCAACCCAACAATGAATAAATACATAACTGCATGAAATTAAGCAACGGAATAGAATAAATACGTAAGTCTCACGATATATATATATATATATATAAGTAATAGGATAGTGCGAAATGACAATAAGTCCCTCAGGGTCTAGTCTGAAGAACACAAGAGCATCTAAAAGGGAAATAATACAATCTGAAATACTAATACATAAAGTGTCTATGTCTCTGAATAGAATAGGACATAAAGGTAGAAAAGTCTTCAAGGAAGCAGACGGC
The DNA here is from genome assembly GCF_019175385.1 of Lycium barbarum. Taxonomy (NCBI): domain Eukaryota; kingdom Viridiplantae; phylum Streptophyta; class Magnoliopsida; order Solanales; family Solanaceae; genus Lycium; species Lycium barbarum. Next base: position 50,193,174 of record NC_083339.1, on the reverse strand, counting down.
CATGCTCACCCTGGAAACTCGAAGAGGAAGCTGAAGCGACTATCAGCCACGCGTCACAGAAGTGGATCCAACCTGATAATATGAATTCATAAAAGAATGCAGCAAGTGTAGGTCAGTACAACCAACAGTACTGGTAGGCTTCATCGGCTGACTAAGCATAGCTAACATAACTCAGATAATAAAGCAGATAAGCAAATAAACCAACAAGTATAAGTCAATGTAATCAAATCCAAGTATCTGTCATCGTCTATGTAAAGCATCTGATCCCAAATGTGCCAAGTCCGAACATATCCAATCCAATCCAATCATCGCAATACAACAACAAACATCTCAACGCAGTAGTGTATGAATGCAATGCAATGCCATGCAAATATGGTGTACACGTGTACTACGGATGGAAATATCGACGTCTCGGTAGCACAACCCAGCGTGACTCGCGAAGTCGAAGTGCCACCCATCCCGGATCTTTGCCAAACAGATAGACGGGACCTCGGATCTTTGCCCATGGGGGGTTCTCACCGGCACCACCCTGGGGGACTCGCGGAGCCCATGCACTATCAATGATTCCGAAACTACCATCGGATGTTGGCCATGCAATCAATGATTTCGAAATTAATCATTGGACATCGGACTCTCGCGTCACTCAAGTAAAAGAGTTTTATCAAGTATCCATTTCACTCAATCAATGATTCCGGGATGAACATCGGACATCGGCCTCTCACATCACTCAAGTAAACTGGGCCCAGCTCATCAAGTGTTTCATCAATGTCATCAATATCTCAACAATGTATCATGGAGATGAGAGTGCGTACAATGCATGTATCAACATCAACAATCATGCTTAATATCACAAGTACTAACGATGGGCACATCAACTATATATTAGAATCACAAATACCAACAGTTGGTGTCAGGACCCAACCCGCCATGACCGGCACCCATCTAAATCCTAACGGGCGAACCAATATACATACCACCTAGTCCATTCAACAAGGTTTTTATATAAATCAGGCTAAATAATTATTACTCATTTAACAAGAAAAGAACAAGTAAATCATGCCATAAATACTGTAGTTAGTGCGGAAGTTCTAACTATTATAATTCCCAAACTCCGAAATTCATCGTACAAGACTCTAAGCCAAAAACATGTCTAAGAATTGAAATCTTCCTAATAATTATCCATAATGTCCAGAATAAGAAAAGACGTCATAAGTAGAAGATCTTCGGGCGGCCTGGCATGAGAAGAAGCTCACCCCGAAATCTGTCAGCCATTATCCTCCACGCTAGATGTGAGGATGAGTAGCAGTCTCTATATCAAAATCTACACTCAAAGAATGCAGCAAGGTAGAATCAGTACAAACACTATATACCGGTAAGCATCATAAGCCGACTAAGATTAGTATCATGCATATCTTATGAAATCAATAAAATAAACAAGCCAGTCAATCATACACGAATATCAATACATCACAACAAGTCAACCACGGACAATCACAACAAATCACCAAATTGCCAAAAATCACAAACACGTCAACCACAACGGAGATAAATTTACCACTATAACCCCACTAGCTGTACACACATGCTACCTGATGTCATATCTCAGTAGTTATGACCTGCAGGGGACCCATGGTGTGCATGTACCACTCGTTCCGGAACACTCCTTGGACTCGAGCACAATCTCCGCTCTGGAACGAACCTCAGACGCAGGATATAACAATAAACCTCTCATTTTCAGAACTATCCTCGGACCACGAGCCCATAATCTAGGCCACATGTGTGCCTTGTCATACCTTTTTTACAGAACAGTGTTTCTTACCTTCTCAATATCCATTTTCACCTCATCATTTCATGTCACAATACCCTCGAGAAAACTATATTAACTTCTCATCACAATATATCCACTGCAGATTAAATCATACAGGAATAATGGCATGAAGACTACACAACATTCGATCACAAGCACATAGGAGTTTAACCACACAATATCATGCAATGAATACTAGACATGCTTTCTCCTAATGAAATCACAAACATACATTCAACTAACCAAAGTCTAACTCAAGTAAACCGTAACCTACATCAGAGTAGAGCTGGAACAATGCCTGTCACTCTGCCACAGCCTTTCCTTTCCTCAAAGCCTCAATATGTTCACAGTCTAGAAATAGAAGACTTAATGAGTCACATTGCTCAATTTATAAATACCAAGGCAAGAATTGCCCTTCGCTCTCCCCATTCTAAGGGTGGATGATTTTCTAGGTGATAGACAACCTATCAAAAGCCCCTAATATTCATAAACCATCAATTTATACCACATTCTATCCAACATTCCCATTACAAATAGTTTTTTATGACAAAGACACCATTTTTATAGAACCCTAGGTCTCAATCACTTATTTTATGATCCTAAATGTTCAATTTATGACAGATAGCAACTAACCAACACATTTAGATGATAGCTAAGTGAGAATAACCATAACCCATCAAGTTTAGAAGATTTATTAATATTCTAGGGTTTTTATTTCAATGTCACCATTAAAGACCCATGAAGATGATTACAATAATGAAGGGGAAAGGAATGATAGAATGAAAAGCAATGGAACTTACCTCTCAAGGTTGTCTTGTCCTAGCTTGAAAATACTCTAAGTGTTTGGGTGTTATGAATGAGAAAATAAAACTAAGGCATTAAAAACCCGGCTACTGCTTCCTGTCGCAGTGGTCGCTCCGCCGCTGCAGCCGTCCCTCTATAGCGGTCCCCAACTATCCCGCCTGACAGCTATGGCGGTAGGTTCACCGCTATGCGGTACCGCCATAGCGGCCCAGCGTCAGCCACAGCGGACGCCAAATAAATGGATAGCCGCTTGCAGCGGTCGAGGCACCGCTATAGGGGTACCGCCGCAACGGTAGTCCCACCGCTGAAGCGGTCCATTTTGGGCAGTGAGGTCGGCTTTTTGTCCAGTTTTCCCCCTATCACCCACATTTCATCCAAGGCCTCAAAACACAACACAAAATATGCATACATACAAAAGACGCCCTACGAATCCACCCGCAGCCTCAGAATTCCCAATGGAGTCCTAAATTCCCATAACGATCGGAAGGGTCGTTACAGTAGGTAAGCCAACAATATATCTGAATCACCAATACCAATAATGGGTATGCCAACGATATATCCGAGTCACAAATACCAATAGTGGGTATGCCAACAATATATCTGAATCACAAATACTAACAGTGGGTATGCCAACAATATCAAAATGAAGACGATGAATAGAATCCAATAACTATCAACAATTCACGGCGTCAAGCCGACACAATAAAATAATCAAACACAAAACAACGGGGTGGCTAGTCCCAACACACAACAGGGCCCAACCAAAGGTAATATCCAACCCAACTTCATACCCGAAGGTTCACATACTGTCTCTGACAATATAATCTAAATATGCGCTTCGTTACACGAAGTATCACCAAGGGTAAGCCATAACCTACTTGGATGGCCGAACCGCAACGCCAACAACTCACTCTTTTACCTTGCCTTTTCGCTGAACCTCAAAACCAAAGTAGTGTAAGCATAATCGAATTCTAGATTAGAAATCATGAAGAATGATACTAATATTGCTACTATTCAAATTAGGTCAATTCTAGCCCTAGAAATTGGGAAAACGGGCCCACAAGAGAAAAACAGAAAATTCGAAAGCAAAATGCCAAATTAAGTACTAGATGATCATAACCCAACCACTAATTGCTGATTTAACTCAAGGATTAGCCTAATTTCTGATTTCAAGCAAAACCCCCAATTTAGGTATAAACCTTAACTCTTTGATTCCGAAATTCAACACTAGAAAGGGAAGATATATGATTAACAAGCGTAGATTCATTAAAATCTAACATAAACATCACCAATTATCATTAATAAGCCTAGGGACAATGTTCATCCAAACCCTTTTCCAACTTCCATCACTACGAGCTTATTAAAGGGAAGGGGGAAATCTAAGATGATTATGATTAAAGACGGAATACTGGAATAAGCAAGATTTAACTCCAAGAATGTCTCTAAAATGTCTCCAAGAACTGTATCCCGAAGCTCAAATTTCAAAATGGGAAATAATGAGGGTCTAAAGGCTTTTAATATTTCATTAATTTTACAAACTGCTCGACACCCTCTTCAGCGGCACTGGGACCGCCCTAATGGCGCCGCTTCAGTGGTCAAGACAAAAGGTCTTGGACCGCTCCAGCGATGCCGAGTTCTGGTGCGGCCAAAGCGGGCACCAGACACCAGAAAACTCCCCCAAGTTTCACCAATTGATCTGATTTACCGTCCTGATTCTGAGGCCAGCTGCTCACATACCATACACATAGACACACATAAAAATGCACTACGAACGCGCCCATGGCCTTGAAATTCCCAACGGAGGCCTTGTTGACCGAGTCAACCCCCGATGCCTTAGTTCCAATTTCAGACCCAAGTTCCAAAATGCATCCGAATGCATTGGGAACCGAACCAAATATACACGCAAGTTCTAAATGACCATCCGCACCTCTCAGATCCAATGGAATTCCAAAAAAGGTCCGTCTACCCAAAAGTCAACTTCGGGTCATCTATTTTTCACTTTAAGCCTATATTTCACAAAAGTTGCTCGAATCTGGTCTAGACACCTCAAGAAGCATGTCAACTATCCCTTCTAGTCAAAATTGAGCTAATCAATGCTTTAGAGCGGGCAGAGATGCCGAAAAGACTATAACGACCAAACGGGTCATTACATCTGATACCAATTGAACCGTCGCTCGTCCTCGAGCGAAGAAAAGAAAGGAAGCGAAAAAATACCTGAATCCGTGAACAACTGAGGATATCGGCTACGCATGTCGGACTCGGTCACTTAAGTTTCCTCCTCAACAGGACGGTGCTTCCATTGCACCTTCACTGAAGCAATCTCTTTCGACCTCAACTTTCGAACCTGCCTATTCAAGATCACGATAGGCTCCTCCTTATAAGTCAAATTCTCATCAAGCAATATAAAATCCCAACAGACAATCAATCGAGCTAAACTCACCATACTCACTGCCTTGCGGCTCAAGGCATCAGCCACCACCTTGGCTTTCCCAGGATGATACAAAATAGAGATGTCATAGTGCTTCAGGATCTCCATCTATCGGCGCTGCCTGGAATTAAGATCTCTCTGGGTTAACACATGCTGAAGACTACGGTGATCGGTGAAAACCTCACAATGAACACCGTACAAATAATGCCTCCAAATCTTCAAAGCGAAGACCACGACCAACCACTCCAAATCATGGGTAGGGTAATTCTTCTCATGAAGCTTCAACTGACAGGAGGCATAAGCTATCACTCTACCCTCCTGCATCAACACATCACCCAAACCCAGATGGAAGGCATCACAATAGACAGTGAAATCCTTATCCTCCACGGGCAATACTAAGATCGGGGTTGTAGTCCACAAAAGCTTGAGCCTTTGAAACCTCTCCTCACAATCATCCGTCCACTAGAAGGGAACATCCTTTAGGGTCAATCTGGTCAATGACGAAATAATGGCAGCAAAACCCTTCACAAAGCGACAGTAATAACTGACCAAACCCACAAAACTACGAATCTCAGTAACAGTAGTAGGCCTCGCCCAACCCCTCATAGCCTCAATCTCATGTGGATCAACTATAATCCCCTCGTTGGACACCAGATAGCCCAAGAATGCTATAGATTCTAACCAGAACTCACACTTAGAAAACTTAGCAAACAAGCTATGTTTCTTCAACAACCCAAGAACAATACGAAGATGGCTCTCATGCTCCTCTCTACTCTTGGAATACACTAAGATATCATCAATGAACACAATCACAAAGGAATTAAGATATGGTCTAAAGATGCCATTCATCAAGGTCATAAATGCAGTCAGGGCATTGATAAGCCCAAAAGACATCTCTAGAAACTCATAGTGGTCATATCTCATCTGAAATGCTGTCTTCCGAATATCCTTCGCCCTGTTCTTCAACTGGTGATAGCCGGAACGCAAATCAATCTTAAAAAACACCGAAGCAACCTGAAGCTGGTCGACAGATCATCAATACGAGGCATAGGGAAATTGTTTCGAATACTGACCTTGTTTAACTGGCGGCAATCAATACACATCATCATGGTCCCATCTTTCTTCTTCACAAATAACATAGGAGCACCCCAAGGGGAGACACTCGGTCTAATGGACCCCTTGCTTAACAAATCCCGTAACTGTTCCTTAAGCTCCCACCACTCAGCAGGTGCCATCCGATACGGTGGAATGAAAATAAGACGAGTGCCCAGATACATGTCGATACAAAAATCAATGTCACGGTTGGGTGGCATACCCGGCAGATCCGACGGAAGTACCTTCGCGAACTCGCTCACAATAGGGATTGACTCAAGGGGTGGAGATGCATCAGTCGTATAACGAACATGAGCTAAATAGACTAAACACCCCTTACTTACTAACTTCTTTGCCTGAAGAAAGGAAATGATCTTCTTCGGAGCGGGACTAGGAGTACCCCTCCACTCAAGTCTAGGAATGCTAGGCATGGCTAAGGTGACTGTCTTGGCTTGACAGTCCAAGATCGCGTGATAGGGAGAAAGCCAAGACATGCCCAATATAACATCAAAGTCCACTATATGTAGGATCATCAAATCTACCCAAGTGTCATATCCCATAAAAGTAACCAGACAAGACCGGTAGACTCGATCAACAATCACAAAATTTTCGACCGGAGTAGACACATGAATAGGTATATCTATGCTATCACAATGAAAATCCCAATCAACAGCATGCAATGCAGATACATATGAATAAGTGGATCTAGGATAAAATAACATAGTAGCCGACTGACCCCGAATCAGAAATAATACCTGTTGTCGCTGCACCAAGGATCTCTACCTAGGGTTTAACTGCTCTGGCCCCCACGGCCTCAACTCTCTCTACACAATCAACAATGGCCTAGAATGAAGCGTCCTCGGTCTTAAGCTGGACACAGGGCGGATGGAGAGGACCATCCAGCTCACTCATAAACCACCGGATCCTGTCGGCCTCCGTCGGAATCAAAGGGTAGGAGTAACGGGCCAGGTAGAAGAAGGATAGTGCATATGTAGCAAACCGGCACGCCCTCCTGACGGAGATCGAGAAACTAACCTCGACGCTCGTCCCTCTGTGAACGAGGCACATACCTCTCCAGAAACACCCTATAGAACTGCTCTCAAGTAAGTGGAAGCGCACCCGCTGGTCTACTTGCAAGGTAGTCTCTCCACCGTGCCCTCGTGCCACCGCGGGATCGATGGGTAACATAGACGACTCCGAGAGTATCCGTAATCCCTACTGTGTAAAGTAGCTCGTGCGTGATCACGATAAATTCGTAGGTATCCTCGCCCAGTGCGCCAGTAAAAATCGGTGGAGCCAACCTTATGTAAATCCTCCATGCAGACGTGTCGCGAATCCTCACCATCTGTGACGGAAGAAATAAGAGTCAGATACCGATTGATCTTTCCAGATACCAATTGGACCAAAGTAGCACGAAAGAATGAAAAGAAGGTGAGATTTCCTCAATATCTTATAGCCCCTCGCATATAAGTACGGAACTCATCGTATCGATCCACGAGACTCTAGTAGACACGCTCTTGTGTTAAAGATCGGGTAACCTAGGACTCTGATACCAACATGTCACAACCTATTTTTCCTAAGCCGTGCGGGAACTTACCTTCCCACCTCAGTAAGCGAACCCCTAACCCAACAATGAATAAATACATAAAAGACTGAAATTAAGCAACGGAATAGAATAAATACGTAAGTCTCACGACATATATATAAGTAGCAGGATAGTGCGGAATGACAGTAACTACCCCAGGGTCTAGTCTGAATAACACAAGAGCATCTAAAAGGGAAATAATACAATCCGAAATACTAATACATAAAGTTTCTATATCTCTGAAAAGAATAGGACATAAAGGTAGAAAAGTCTTCAGGGCAGCGGACGGCCATGCTCACCCTGAAAACTCGAAGAGCAAGCTGAAGGGACTATCAGCCACGCGTCACAGAAGTGGATCAAACCTGATACTCTGCATTCATAAAAGAATGCAGCAAGTGCAGGTCAGTACAACTAACAGTACTAGTAAGCATCATTGGCCGACTAAGCATAGCTAACACAACTCAGCTAATAAAGCAGATAAGTAAATAAACCAACAAGTATACATCAATGTAATCAAATCCAAGTATCCATCTTCGCCTATGTAAAGCATTTGATCCCAAATGTGCCAAATCTGAACATATCCAATCCAATCCGATCATCGCAGTACAACACCAAACATCTCAATGAAATCATAATGCAAAGTAATGCAGTAGTGTATGAATGCAATGCCATGCAAATGTGTTGTACACATGTACTCCGGACGGATATATCGATGTATCGGAACCACAACCCAGTGTGACTCACGAAGTCTAAGTTCCACCCAACAGACAGACGGGACCCCGGATCTTTGCCCATAGGGGGTTCTTACCGGCACCACCCTGGGGGACCCGCAGAGTCCATGCACTATCAACGATTCTGGAACTAACACTAGATATCGACCATGCAATCAATGATTCCAGAATAAATCATCAGACATCGAACTCTCACGTCACCCAAGTAAAAGAGTTTTATCAAGTATTCATTTAACTTAATCAACGATTCCACGATGAACATCGAGCATCGACCTCTCACGTCACTCAAGTAAAACTGAGCCCAGCTCATCAACTGTTTCATCAATGTCATCCATATCTCAACAATATATAATGAAAATGAGAGTGCGTGCAATGCATATATCAACATTAACAATCATGCTCAATATCACAAGTACCAACGATGGGCACGTCAACTATATATCATAATCACAAATACCAACAGCGGGTATGCCAATAATATATCTGAATCACCAATACCACCAACAATGGGTATGCTAACGATATATCTGAATCACAAATACCAACAGTGGGTATGCCAATAATATATCCGAATCATAAATACCAACAGTGGGTATGCCAACAATATCGAAATCAAGACGATAAAAAGAATCTAATAGCTTTCAATAATTCGCGGCATCAAGCCGATATAATAAAATAATCAAACACAAAACAACAGGGTGGCTAGTCCCAACACACGACAGGGCCCAACCTAAGGCAATATCCAACCCAACTTCATACCCGAAGGTTCACATGTTGTCCCCGACAATATAATCTAAATATGCGCTTCGCTATACGAAGTCTTACCAAAGGTAAGCCATAACCTACCTGGATGGCCGAACCGCAACACAAACAACTCACTCCTTTGCCTTGTCTTTCCGCTGAACCTCAGAACCAAAGTAGTCTAAGCATAATCAAAGTCTAGATTAGAAATCATGAAGAATGATACTAATATTGCTACTATTATATTTAGGTCAATTCTAGCCCTAGAAATTGGGGAAATGGGCCCACAAGGGTAAAACAAGAAATTCGGAAGCAAAATGCCAAATTAAGTACTAGATGATCATAACCCAACCGCTAATTGCTGATTTAACTCAAGGATTAGCCTAATTTCCGATTTCAAGTAAAACCCCCAATTTGGGTATAAACCTTAACTCTTTGATTTCGAAATTCAACACTAAAAAGGGAAGATATATGGTTAACAAGCTTAGATTCATTAAAATCTAACATAAAAATCATCAATTTATCATTAATAAGCCTAGGAACATTGTTCATCAAAACCCTCCGCCAACTACCATCACTACGGGCTTATTAAAGGGAAGGGGGAAATCTAAGATGATTATGATTAAAGAAGGAGTAGAGGAAAAAGCAAGATTTACCTCCAAGAATGTCTCTAAAATGTCTCCAAGAACTGTTCCCCAAAGCTCAAATTTTGAAATGGGAAATTATGAGGATCTAAAGGCTTTTAACACTTCATTAATTTTACAAACTACCCGTCACCTACTTTAGCGGCACTGGGATCGCCCCAGTGGCGCAACTTCAGTGGTCATTTGACCGCTTCAGTTGTCAAGACAAAAAGTCTTGGACTGCTTCAGCGACAGGGCTACCGCTCCAGCGGTGGCGCGCTACTGTTCTGGTGCAGCCAAAGCGGGCATCAGACACTAGAAAACTCCCTCAAGTTTCGCCAATTGATCTGATTTTCCGTCTAGTTTCCGAGGCCAGCTGCTCATATACCATACACATAGACACATATAAAAACGCGCTACGAACCCGCACGTGGCCTCAAAATTTCCAACAGAGGTCTCGTTGACCGGATCAATCCCCGATGCCTTAGTTCCAATTTCCAACCCAAGTCCCAAAATGCATCTGAATGCATTGGGAACCAAACCAAATATACATGCAAGTTCTAATGACCATTCGAACCTCTCACAACCGACAGAATTCCGAAAAAGGTCCGTCTACCCAAAAGTCAACTTCGGGTCAACGTTTTTTCACTTTAAGCCTATATTTCATAATAGTTGCCCGAATATGGTCTAGACAGCTCGAGAGGCGTGCCAACGGTCCCTTCGGGTCAAAATTGAGCTAATCAGTGCTCGGGAGTGGGCGAAAATGCTGAAAAAACTATAACGACCAAACGGGTCGTTACATTATCAAGTTATTCCCAACAAACTGGACCCTTATTTGCATATTTAACTCTTTCCCAACTTCATCTCATTGTAAATCCTAGATCCTAACCTCTTAATTCATAACAGATTTCAGACATGACATAGTTAAAGAAGTTTTCAACAAATGGTTTTCAAACAACAGGAATTAGTTCAACACAGATATTAACCTTCCTCATACTTAAGCATATAGCGCATCATCTCCATTTTTTAGGCAGTTTTAGTCTAAAAAGGTTTTTTCAAGACAACCTAAAGATTTATGGTGATTCAAGATATCAAACAACATTAAGTAATACAAGCAAAGATCTAGTTGACTGAACTGTGGTCTCACAGTTTATTTATGAGAGAAAGGAAAACATATATGACGCTTTCAGAACAGTGTTGCAACCTTGATTAGATGACATAAATTTAAAGGGTACACAAACCAAAACAAACATGATCCCTTCAACTCATAAAAATAAACATGATCCCTTGAACTCACAAAAATAAACGTGTATTCAACAACCTCTAAAGAATTAGTCAAGTGTGTAACAAAGATCATGAGCCCATCAAGCAGGTTTAAGAAAAAGAAAACAGGGACATAATCCACCAACATAAGCTAACTGACTTCAGAACACAGGTAAGTATCTAAGTAATTATTAGTTTTAACCCTAAATGAGCAAGTAAACTAACTCCACATAATAACCAGACCTTGAATGATCATAGATAGGGAAAGTACATTAGTCATGATTAATGTATTATACAACTAGTTTGAACAAGTGATCACCTAGATAAGATTAATTAGAGGTTTCACATTTTTTCTAATCTTACTTAGTAAAATATGACACAAGTATAAGCAATCAATCTGGTTTAATACCTGAATAATTAAACTAAACTAATTTAAATGACATGATTAACATTTAAACAGTCCTAACTTAAAGCTAAAGACAAAAAATTGAATTAATTACATAGAAACTGAATTATACGACAACAAACTACGGTGCCGTTTGGCCATAAATACAAAAACAAATTCACTTTTTTTTGGAATTTTTGAAGTTGGAGTTGGAGTTGGAGTTGTGTTTGGCCATAGTTTTTAAAATTGTAGTTTATGGTCAAATGTAGTTGTAAAAGAGTGAAAATATTTTGAAAAACAAGTTTTTCTTGTTTTTGGTATTCCGAAATACAACTTCAAGTTGTATTCCGAATATTTATGGCCAAACACCCAAAAGTAAAAAAAGTGAAAAAAAAATTCCGAAAAAAAGTGAATAATTTTTATTGCCAAACGACTACTAATACTATGAAAGACTTGACTGAAGGAATAAAAAAAAAACTTAACTATGAACTTCTTAGAAACTAAATCATAAAATGAACATTGGTCTTTAATACATGGTTCAAAGCACCTATGTGTTAGAGCAGTCTCTTAATTAATCACAGCAAAAAAACAAATCCCAACAAAAATCATTTTTTTCTATCATGTAGAGGTCATGTCAACCAACACTGTTAAGAAGGATGTTTTAGCATCTATTATCTAATCTAAAGGGTGTTTAACACACTTCTAATCACACTTGTATAACAACCATCTAACACATAATTTCATATTAATTATACCATTAAACCAAACAGAACAGTCTAAACAAATCTACATATCATAGTAATCTAATCAATTTTACACTAACTAACTACAACTTTAAACTAAGTAAACACAGGCTAAATAACTAAGCAATTATCAACAAACACATGGTTAACATAAAAGCCAAAAAGAGATGGAAGATTACCTTTTTGGGGCACACCCTTGATCGAGAATGAGCTTGGATGATTCCTTCGACCCTCAATCATACTCAGCCACACAACAAACCCAGAAAACAAGAGAAAAATAAACTCTTAAATTTTACTTAACTCAGAAAAAAATTAAAGATTCGAAATATTTTTGAAATCTCAGGGATTTTCGAGTTTTTTGGGTATATAGAATTTCAACATGCTCAGAACCTTTGTCAAATAATGTAGAATAGGGTCCTTTAAATAGGAATACCCAAAATCCCCAAACCCTAGGTCGAATCATTTGGTTCAAGTGTAAAAAACGAACAAAGGGTCAGATTTCTCCCTCAAGTGGTCGAATCTTTTGGTTCTTCATGAACCAATGAGATTCATGGATTCAAAACCACAAACAACCAAAAACAATTAAGGTTTCTCAGTTCTATCCATTGGAAAGGCAGAAAAGCATGCAATAAAGGAGAGATAATACCTCGTTTGGTAGTGCATCGACAGAGAGAGGGTGAAGCATTAATTGCTTTACCCGAAATAGTCAAGCAACAACTTCATAAAGCGAAAGCAAGTGGACCCTTTTCCATTTTCAGGCCGATGACCACGAGGAGAGAGAGTAGAGGAGCGGCGTCAAGGGTTTCTCTTTAGGGGTCGTTTGGCATCGAGAATAAAAGAGAAAGGGGGGTTATTCCCCTTTAGAAGATGAAGTGGGCCGGGTTTGGCCCTGTATTGGGCTGCACTCGGCCAAATTGAAATGAAAATAGAGGGAAAGCCCATCTGATATACGTGTATACCTAATATACACATGTGTATATCTGTGTATATATGTATATGGAGGGTCACATATGCAACAACTAGCCAAATTTAAATAATGTCCCTCAGTTGGATATTTAAATTAGGACCACATTTAAACTAATTGGCCAAATTAAACTAATTTTGTAAAAGTGACCTTAATTGGCTAACAAATGATTATTTCAATTCCATCCATTTAATGGGCACTTTTTAGAGTTAATCACAATTAAAAACTTAATTAATTATGACACAATTCTAGTAAATTGATTAAATAAGAATTGAGGGGTAAAAATAGTTAATTTTTTTAATTGGCTAATTTCCTTGAATTAAATGGAGTAAAACAAATACTTGCTAATTTAGGCATTAAGATAAGTGTTATAATTTGCGGTTAATATTTGTAACAATATGTAAATCATTTCCCAAGCGATCTATAATATTTAGAAATTATTTTACCAATGATAATGGTAAAATATTATCTGAATATTTTAATAAAAATCATTTTGGTTTCAAGAAATATGTATTTCAACTCCATTTGATATTCAAGGATTATGGATGATAAAAATAATTTATGTGAGATCAAAAATTAGGTGTCAACAACTGCCACTTCGATGTTCGGGGATGGCGGGACCATCCCTGAGTAATGAATTTTAACTAACCTTGATTTTTGACTGACCCCACTTATATTACCTCTCATTTTCATGCAATTTCAAAATATATGACCGGACCCTGATCTCTGGGTTTCCTACATATCACAGGTTTCATGAGGACTTAGGAAACTTGAGTTCGACTCGATTATGACTTCTAAATGCAAATTTAAAGAAATCTCAGACCTCCCGTCTATCGAACTTGGAAGTTCGGAGTGATTGGTTGGAGTGTGAATGACTCTCTAGCATTGAGTCCACCTACATATCCCTTTTGTTTTTAAAATCAAGTCACTTGTAGTTCGACTAGATAGAAGGAAAAGGGTATCCCTTATGTGGGAATCCCTTTGTGTGTGCCAGTGTGTGTCTGATCGGTAACGGAATAAAACAAACAAATAAGCACATAAGCAAATAATTGTTCTTTTATAGCTGAGCGGTGAGGAATGATCTTCCAAGTTCTAGTCGGAGAGCTTGACTCTCAGGGAAACCCTATCTCGACCGGCTACATAAGAAAAAGTTTCACATTTGCTCTGCAATCTGTCTGGATTTGATTTTATCAACTTGCTCTGTTTGGCGGCTACAAATCTGCTTCTATCTGTTGAGTAAAGTTGATTTTTAGTGGCAAATAATGCGGTCATCTGATCGGATTTACATCGTCTGGTCTTTTTTGAGCGAATATCGCGGTCTCTTGACCGATTTTACATAGGTTTATCTTTTTTGAGCAAATACGGCGGTCTCATGACCGGTTTTACATTGCTTTGTCTTTTTTGAGCGAATACTGCAGTCTCATGACCAGTTTTAGATCGCTTTGTCCTTTTTTGAACGAATACTGCACTCTCATGACTGGTTTTACATCGCTTTGTCATAATCAGGTATCTTGCATGCATGGCCTTTTTTAGGCAATTTAAATGAATGGCCCTCTTGGCATTTTTGTATGAATGGCCCTCTTGGCATGTTTGTATGAATGACCCTCTTGGCATGTTTGTATGAATGACCCTCTTGGCATGTTTGTATGAATAGCCCTCTTGGCATATTTGTATGAATAGCCCTCTTAGCAATAGGAAATAGATATGCAATGGCCCTCATGGAAAATTAGAAGAAGTGATGGCCCTCTTGGAAATAGGAAAATAGATATGCAATGGCCCTCCTGGCAAATAAGAAGAAGTGATGGCCCTCTTGGCAACAGGAAAATAGATATGCGATGGCCCTCATGGAAAATAAGAAGAACTGATGGCCCTCTTGGGAACAAGAAAATAGACATGTAATGACCCTCATGACAAATAAGAAGAAGTGATGGCCCTCTTGGAAATAGGAAAAAAGATATGCAATGGTCGTCATGGCAAATAAGAAGAAGTGATGGCCCTCTTGGCAAAATTGTCTTTCTTTCATCCTTTATGGCAGCTGTGAGCCTTTTGGTCAGTTATGCCATCTTGTTTTACTATGACCCCATTGGCCGGTGATTTTTCCATTATGGCCTTTTATCCTTTATGGGCCCTTATGGCCAAGTGTTTGCCCTCGTGGCATTTTCGTCCTTTTGTAGCCGTTGTGGCTAGATATTTTCCCTTTGTGACATTCATATCTTTTATAGCCCTCGTGGCCTGGGTATTTTCTTTTGCGGCATTCGAATCCCTTTGTAGCCCTCATGTCTAGATATTTTTCCCTTGTGGATTTAAAACCCTTTGCAGCCCTCGTGGCTAGATATTTTTTCTAAAAACCTGTTCTTGGCAGCGGTCTTGACCTTCTTTGGTGAATCATTTCCTGCACATGAAGCAAAGTTAGAAAAAGGATCGTCTTTCGACGTCCTGGGGACTTGCATTAGAAATGGATTAGTTTTTTCCTATCTAAAGTTGATTCATGTTGCCGGCGCTATCGCATCTTTGGCTTTCTGGACTCGAAATCCCTTCGGCTCCGATATTCGAAAGATCAATTTATTTTCATTATGCATAAAATCATTTTTTGTAAAGTTATCGTAAATGTATCTAATTTGTAGGAGAATAAATGCATTATTTTTCAAAGCGGTAACGTTAATTTTCATGACATGTGCCTTGAATGAGGGATATCCCTTCTTTCGTGACTGGGGTTTTTCGCTTCTTTGCACGAAACTTTTGAGACCTTTTCTCAAAAAATTTCCCCAGTTTGAATCTTGATTGATGAACTCTCGTGCCGAATCTTTCGACTTGCGGGAAATTTTGAGGTCTTCTCAAAATTTCTCCCCCAGTTTACAACTTTGAGTTATCTAACTCCTTGTATTGGATTGATGGAGCGAATTTTTGACATTTTCTTAAAAATTCTACCCCAGTTGGGTGTGCAGCAATCATTGCATCCCTTGTGAAGTCCTATCTTTGAGGCTTCCAAGGGGTTTCTTGGGTTTTTTATTTGGTGTGATCGAGCTCAAAGAGCGCCTACGTATCCTGTCGCAGTAGGAATTCAGGTCGAACGTAGTTCAAACAAAATTAAATGAGTTTTTGGTTTTTACTAATAATGCCATCGGGTCCCAGATGGACTGCCTACGTATCCCACTGTGAGGAAATCAGGTCATTGCGTAGTTCATATAACAAAAGTTTTTTTTTCCTGTCGATTACAAAACGATTACAAGCAAAAGTAAATGACTAATACAAGGAAATAGAATAACGATTACAAGAAAAGAGTACTATTACAAACTGAAAAAACTTCATCTTCATGCATAGTAGCACTTGATTGCATCTAAGTTGATCGGTTTCGACCACTATTCTCCATCCATTTCCGCTAGTACTACTGCTTCTCCGGAGAGTACATTGCAAACTACGTAAGGACCTTGCAAGTTGGGAGCGAATTTCCCTTTGTATTCATCTTGGTGCGAAAAAATTCTTTTGAGCAGTATCTACCTAATTTGTAAAACTCGAGTCCTGACTTGTTTGTTAAAGACTCTTGCCATCCTTTGCCGGTATAGTTGACTGTGACATACGGCAACCATCCTTTTCTCGTCAATTAAAGCCAATTTCGTATATCGAGCTCGAACCCATTCAGTGTTGTCCAATTCTGCTTCTTGAATGATTCTCAAAGAAGGTATCTCGACCTCAGCAGGTATAACTACTTCAGTACTACAGACCAGCAGGTATAGAGTTGCTCTTGTCAAAGTTCTGGTCGTAGTAAGGTATCCCAGTAAATCATAAGGCAACTACTCGGGTCAACCTTTATAATTTCAATCATTTTTCTCAATATCCTCTTGATATTCTTGTTAGCTGCTTCTACAGCTCCGTTCATTTGTGGCCTGTAGGCTGTCGAGTTTCGGTGAGTGATCTTGAATTGCTCATAGATATCCTTCATCAGATGGCTATTCAGATTTGCTCCATTGTCTATCATGATGGACTCGGGTATCCCAAATCGACATATGATATTGTTCCGCACGAAATCGGCTGCCACTTTCTTTGTCACTAACTTATGTGATGTTGCTTCCACCCATTTGGTGAAGTAATCAATATAGACTAAGATGAATCGGTGCCCATTTGAAGCTGCGGGTTCGATGGGTCTAATGACGTCCGTGCCGCAAGCAACGAAAGGACACGGCGAGCTCATAGCATTAAGCTCACTCGGAGGAACCTTAATTAGATCACCGTGGATTTGGCATTGATGGCACCTTTGCACATATTTGCAGCAATCAGTTTCTATGGTCATCCAATAGTATCCAGCTTGTAGAATCTTTTTTGCTAGTATAAATCCATTCATATAGGGTCCACATATGCCAGCATGTACTTCTTCTAGAAGTTTGATTGCTTCGTCGGCATCTACATATAGAAGCAGACCCAAATCCGGCGTCCGTTTGCACAACACTTCTTTGTTTAGGAAGAAACCATTTTCCATTCTTCTTATGGTCTTGTTTTTTCCATTTGTAATGTTTTCGGAATATTCTCGTCTTTCCAAATACATTTTGATGTCCTTGTACCATGGCTTGCCATCTGGCTCGGCCTCCACGTGGAAATAGTGGGCATGCTCTTCTTTCAAGCTTATCCTTAGCGGGTCGATGTGACTGCTTTCAGGATGTTGGATCATTAATTCTATTATGGCCAACGCATCGGCAAATTAATTCTGACCCTTGGCGTATGTCGAAATTCGATCTTTCTGAATCTCTTGCACAATCTTTGTGCCAAGTTCACATATGGCAAGATCTTGTAATTCTTGGTGACCCATTCGCCTTGTACTTGATGAATCAGTAGGTCGGAATCTCCAATGAAAAGTAATTCATCGATGTTCATATCCAGTGCCATTTGGAGACCTAGAATGTAGGCCTCATATTCAGCCATGTTGTTAGTACATTGGAATTTGAGCTTTGCGGCCATGGGGTAGTGTTTCCCATTTTCTTATATTAGAACTGCTCCGATTCCAAAACCTTTGTATTTCACTGCCCCGTCGAAGAACAATCTCCAGCCTGCGTATGGTTCCACTGCTTCCTCTTCCAAGGCCAATACCCCCTCGTCTGGGAAATGAGTGCGGAGGGGTTCGAGCTCTTCATCCACTGGGTTTTCAGCTAGTAGGTCAGCCAAAGACTGCCCTTTAACGACCTTCTGAGCTATGTACACGATGTCGAATGCACTTAAACGCATCTGCCATTTGGCCAACTTCCTGATGGGCATGGGCTAGAAGAATATGTATCTTAACGGATCCATCTTGGATATAAGGTGAGTGGTGTACGAGGACAGATAATGTCTCAATTTCTAAGCCACCCAAGTTAGAGCACGACAGGTTTTCTCCACTAGGGTATATCTTGCCTCACAGGCAGTGAATTTCTTACTCAGATAGTAAATGGCACGCTCTTTTTTCCCTTCTTCATCTTGTTGTCCAAATGCGCAACCGAAGGCATCTTTAGCAACCGATAGATACAGCAACAGTAGGCTCCCTAGTCTTGGTGGTACCAAGTTTGGCGGATTGGACAGTTCTTGATAGTGTCGAATGCCTCTTGGCACTCCTCTATCCATTTCGTAGGAGCGTCCTTATTCAACAGCTTGAGGATAGGCTCCATAATGATGGTGGATTGCGCTATGAATCACCCAATGTAATTTAACCTTCCCAGGAAACTCATGACTTCTTTCGTAGTTTTGGGAGGAGTTAATTCTTAGATTGCTTTGATCTTTGTTGGGTCTAGCTCTATGCCCCTTCGGCTAACTATGAACCCTAGTAATTTTTCGACCGGTACTCCAAACGCATATTTAGCCGGGTTCAATTTCAAGCTAAACTTTCGGAGCCTATTGAAGAATTTCCTCAAATGTGTGGTATGCTCCGAACTTTCCCTTGACTTGATAATGACATCGTTCACATAGACCTCAATTTCTATATGGCTTATGTCGTGGAAAATGGTAGTCATCGCCCTCATGTAAGTTGCGCGGCCGTCTTGATGCCGAAGAGCATTACTCTATAATGGTACACTCCCCATGGAGTAATGAAGGCTATTTTCTCGGCATCATCTGTATCCACTAAGATCTGATGGTAGCCGGCGAAACAATCCACAAAAGATTGCAGCTCATGTTTGGCACAGTTATCTATGAGTATGTGGATGTTTGGGAGCGGAAAATTATCCTTTGGGATAGCTTTGTTAAGAACTCGGTAATCCACGCAGATTTTTATCTTGTCATCCTTTTTGGCTACCGAAACTACGTTGGCTAGCCATGTAGGGTATGAAGTAACTTCCACCACTCCTGATTTAATCTGTTTTTCCACCTCATCTTTAATTCGAATACTAAGATTTAGTTTGAATTGTCGGGTTTTTTGCTTTACTGGAGCAAAACCCGCATTGATAGGTAACCTGTGGGATACTGCGCTGGTACTTAGTCCTGGCATGTCGGCATATGACCATGCGAAGATATCCACGTATTCTCTCAATAAACTTATCAATTCTTCTTTTAAAGGCATCTCTAGGTGCGTGCTTATCCTTGTCTCTTTGACATTCTCTTCATCATATAAATTTATGGCTTCCATTTCATCCATATTTGGTTTCCACTCATTCTCTAATTGTTCTACTTCTTCCGCGAGACCCTCGGGTAGGATTGTGGTCTCATTGTATTTCTCGTACTCTTCTTCCTCTATGCTGCTCGACTCATTCGTTTCGTAGTATGTCATGACATTTAGGGTTGCTTTATTGTTTTTATTACGAAGAACCAGTAGCGGGAAGAGGTCCAATTGGACAGCTGCTCGCCCGGTTCTACCTTTCTGATAGTGGGCGTTTCAGCACATTCTTCCAAAATCACGAAGAAATGTTCTTCTTGGAATAGCATCCCAATCCTTTCTTCAATTTCAGCATCTCCAGGCATAGGCATTCGGTGGGGAAATGAGTGGTATAGGTTTGGAATGGGTTTGCAAAGATCCGCAAACTCTTGTCTATTCTTCGCTGGTATCTTATCTTCAGCTGGGACATACTCTAGTCTGAAATGAAAATTATCTTTGAGAATGGGAATTGGCTCGGTGATGCCTTGTAGGTTCTTTCCCAGACCCTTTCCAGGTTCAAACCCGTTTAAGAGCATAGTAGAAGCAATCATTTTGTAAATTGCCAGCATAGGAGCTTCCGAGGACTCTATCCTATGGGCAGCTCCTACTAACTCCATGACATGGAAATCTGTTCCCTTAGGTGTAGCTTCAATGATGGTTACAGAGTTATCTGGGTAATTGTGCATGCTGGCTTTTCTGTGGATTACCACTTTTTCCCCTTCCTAGATAAATTTTATAGATTGATGGAGCGAGGATGGTACTTCTTTTGCCATATGAATCCATGGTCTTCCCAGAAGCAAATTATAATTAGCGGGTATTTCCATGACTTGGAATTCAGTGGTGAATTTAGTTGGTCCTATTTGAATGTCCAAATCAACCGCCTCAGTGGCATCACATCAGCCTCCGTCGAATGCTCTTATATTAGTGTGGCTCTGATGAATCTTCCTAAGGTCATATCCCAGCTAAGTTAGGGTAAACTTGGGACAAATGTTGAGTCCTGCCCCGTTGTCGATTAATACTCGGGTTACCACCTTGTTGCGGCACATAATAGTGACGTGCAGCGCCTTGTTGTGATTTATGCCTTCTTTGGGCAACTCTTTCTCTGAGAAGTCAATTTGATGTTCCTCCATAACATGAACGACCATTTCGGCCAAGTTTTCGCTGCTTGTTCCAGTAAGAACGTGGGCTTCCTCCAACACATTCATTAAAGCCAGGCGGTGTTGAGGTGACCTTTGAAATAATGCCAGTATCAAGATTTGGGCTAGTGTTTTCTTCAAATGCTCAACAATAGAGTATTCCTTTGGCTACATTCGAAGCCAGAAGTCTTCAGCTTCTTCTTCGGTGATAACCGTTTTCTGATTCCCCTCCCGAGGTGCCTCTTGGGCCAGGTCTTCGGGAATGTAGCATCTCCCTGATCATGTAATGTCGTGTGCGGCAGAAACTTGGACGACAAACTCTTTACGAGGCGGTGCTAGAGTCACCTGAGCTACATGCGGTGTCACTAGTGTAGGGATTAGTACTTTGAATTGCAGGCTTTTAGCAAATATAATGACGCTACTGTGTGCTCAAGTTCTTTCACATAATCGCGGATTGCGGGTCTTCCTCTGACCCGGTCTTCCTCCCTCTCAATGATGTGAATCACATTATTACCATGGTTTGGCAAAGGATTGGTGTTCATATTTGGAGGGGCTGTTTGGAGCACAATCTCCTTCCGGTCAATCAGGTCCTGTGTTTTGTACTTAAGATTAATGCAATCTTCAATAATGTGTTCTATGCCATTGTTATGGTAGGCGCATGTCTAGTCAGCTCGATAAAATCGATTCTTTGGGTCGACGACCTTTGGGGGAAGTGCTTGGATCATCCCAGCTGCACTTAATCTTTTGAATAAATCAATCTGGAAATCCATCAATGGGGTGAATACCTGAGCTGGCTTCTTTTCGAAGTTCTGACGTGGCGCATTATAGGCATTTGATGGTGGTTGATTTTGGTAGGTATTGGGTTGGCTATTTTACGGAGTGCAGTAAACATGTGGGGGAGTTTGGTAATTTAGCTGTGGAGCCTAGTAGTTCCGGAGAGGTAACTGGAAGGTAATTTGTAGAGCTTGGTAATTTGGGGGTGGTGATTGGAAGGTTGGTTGTGCATAATATGTCATGGGCGGCCCTCCAGCCATGCCCCATGACCCCTTGGATGCGCCCCATGGCGCCATGGCAAGCCTCTCAGCGCCTAGCTCCATGGACGACCCTGTGGTCTCGGACGCCTCAAGTGACAAGGTTGCTTCTGCCTATGTCACCCCATCATTGTCCCTCGCTCGCTTCCCTATGCTGGTCGTGCCCCAACGCGTGCCCAGCGCCCAGTGACAGTGCAGCCCTGCTACAGTGCCAGCGCTAAGCGCCCAGTGCCTGCGCCCCAGTGTGCGCGCACACCGTGCCCTGCGCGCACGACAGTGCCACGACCGAGGGTGCACATAGACCTGCTCTAGTTAGGTCTCTTTTGTTGTAAATATAGAGTAGTTTACTTTATGTATTTTTGGTTGTGATTCTCTAGCAAATTTATGTCTAGTCCTGTAACTTGGGTTTTTATTTTTAAAGCATTATTAGGGGGGATCAAGCAATCAAAACTTTCAAGCAAGCAATCAATTCTCTGTACTGGTGTCTCGCCCCCTCGACACCGCTTGCTCTCATTGTAATAGCTTTCATTAATGCAAACAAGCTCTCTTTCTTTCTCATTCTCAATTCACTTCTGTTCTCTCAATTGCTCTTGACATTGGTTTTCCCGCACGGCACTGACAGTCTCGTCTAGCGTGCGGAGGGGACCCCGGTTGGCGGACAGTAACCTTGGAATAATCGGTTGCTTAGCCTTACATTGCCCTTCCAAGAAGTCTCAGGAAGGCGCCGCGTAACAGTTGGTATCAGAGCCTAGGCTCGACATCGGACGAGGGAACACGTTGCTATTGTCATCATTTTCTGACCATGGTGAACCATGGAGACCGCTTCTTGATTTTGGAAACTGCGGTCAACAGATTTCAACCTGTGACTGAAAGAGTGGAGGACCTGGACTGCAGGATGCGGTAGTGCGAACAAGACATTATAAATATTGCTACTGACATAGATGTAGCCGCCCGGGCGGCTGCCATACAAAGAAATGAGGGTCTGGCCCATAGGACTCAGGAGGCAGATAGAATGACTGCCATGCAAGGAACCATCGACAATTTGACTAATTAGCTAAATGTTGTCAACGCTGCCTTACAAGGCCTACTCCGAGGAGGGGGCAATCCCATTGGGGGCGCGGCAAACACTGCCTCGGCACCCCAGAAACTCAAGATTCCTGAACCAAAGCCCTATCAGGGTGCTCGAAATGCCAAAGAGGTGAAAAATTTCATCTTTGACATCGAGTAGTACTTCGACGCTGTGGGAGAATTGGAAGAGCCCAAGAAGGTAGCAACTACTTCCATGTATTTACAAGGCGATGCCAAACTCTGGTGGCGTGTGAAATATGAAGCCATCAAGGCAGGTGAGGATGCTCTTGAGACATGGGAAGAACTAAAAGCAGCCATTCGCTTACAGTTCTTCCCCGAGAACGTCGAGTATAATGCACGGAGGAAGCTACGGGAACTCAGGCAAACGAAGTCAGTCCGAGATTATGTCCGCGAGTTCTCTGCACTCATGCTGAACATAAGGGGCATGGGCGACAAGGACATGCTTTTCACGTTCATGGAAGGTTTGAAGCCCTATGCCCGCATGGGAATACAAAGAGAGAGGGTTGATTCCTTGCCCAAAGCCATCCAAGCTGCGGAATGCCTCAGCGACTACCAAGTGGATGCTCGAAAGGATAGACCTCAACCACCAGCCCGTGGGGGATTCAAAGGGGGTCAATCCTACAATACTGGCCCTAGCAGAAGTGGGGGAGATCGTAGTGCAACCAAATCTAAAGGTTCCTCCTCAGGCAGCAATAGTGTTGCGTCTCATAATAATGATCGGGGGCGGAAGCCCCCCTCAGGATGTCATCATTGTGGCGGACCACATTGGAACAAGGAATGCCCACAGACACAGATGAAAACCCATTAAATTCTGGATGATGGGACGGACGATGATGAGGATGATGCGGATCAGACAGAACCAATAGGTGCCTTCAATGCACTTGTTTTTTCCATTTCCAATGTTGTAAAGGGCACCAGTGCCGGTCTATGCAAAAAGAAAGACCCAAGCTCAACTGCCAAGAAGGGAAGGACAAAGGCAGGCAACGGGCCTCCTCCCAGAAAGGAGAAGACCCTGATGTTTGTCGACTTGAGAGTAAATGGCAAACCTATTAAGGTCATGATAGACACAGGTGCTACGCACAACTATCTGGCCACCATAAAAGTAGAACGCTTTGGCCTAGTTGTTGGAAAGGGTAAGGGTCATGTCAAAGCTATCAACTCACCACCCCAATTGGTGGGTGGAATAGTCAAAGGAGTGCCGGTAAAGATGGGTCCTTATGAAGGCAAGTTCGACTTGCGGGTAGTGATCATTGACGACTTCGACTTGATAGGGGGGTTGGAATTCATGAGACAAACTAACATCATTCCCATACCTTACGTGGATGTGCTTCTGATGATGGGAGCAAACGGGGCCAAACCCTACGTTGTCCCATGCACAACCATAAAGATGGCCTCAGGAAATATCTCTGCATTGCAGCTGAAGAAGGGGGTCCATCGACGAGAACCCACGTTCCTAGCTACCCTTTGCATTGAAGAGATTGAGCGTTCTTCGGGCCCCATTCCAATGCCTGTGAAAGAGCTCATGAAGGAGTTTGAGGATGTCATGCCGCAAGATATGCCGAAGCGACTCCCGCCTAGGCGGACGGTCGATCATGAAATTGAATTAGTGCCAGGTACGAAGCCACCTGCCCGAGCACCCTACAAAATGTCACAACCCGAACTCACCGAGCTTCGGAGACAGTTGACGGAGATGTTGGACACGGGGATCATCGTGCCCTACAAATCGCCTTATGGGTCACCTGTGCTATTCTAAAAGAAACATGATGGTACTCTAAGGCTCTGTGTTGACTATCGGGCCCTCAACAAGATTACCGTGAAGAACAAGTACCCCATACCACTAATGGTGGACTTGTTTGATAGACTGGGCGGTGCCACAGTGTTCACCAAAATAGACCTAAAGACAGGTTATTGGCAAGTCCACATTGCTGAAGGAGACGAGTCCAAGATGACATGTGTGACAAGATATGGCTCGTTCGACTTCCTGGTCATGTCGTTCGGTTTGACCAATGCTCCGGCCACGTTTTGCACTCTAATGAACCAGGTCTTTCGAGAATACATTGACGAATTTGTGGTGGTGTATCTGGACGACATTGTGGTGTACAGCAAAACGTTGGGCGAACACCTGGAGCACCTGAGGAAAGTCCTAACTCGGTTGCGAGAGCATGAATTGTACGTGAAGCTATCCAAATGCTCCTTTGCCCAAAAATAGATTGACTTCCTCGGGCATGTTGTTGAAGAGGATCGCATCAAGATGGACCAACAAAAGATCAAGGCTGTCACGGATTGGCCGCCACCCAAGGACATCCATGCCTTGGGGGCGTTCCTTGGCCTATGGAACTTTTATTGATGGTTCGTCAAGAACTACTCCCTCATTGCATTACCACTGACAGAGCTCCTCAAGAAGATCACACCTTGGGATTGGTCGCCAAAGAAAGCAGATACCTTCAACTCACTAAAAGTGGCTATGTCTAGTAGCCCTGTTTTGGCCTTGCCCGACTTGACCAAACCCTTCGAAGTACAGACGGATGCCTCTGATTACGCCTTGGGTGGAGTCTTGCTACAAGAGGGGCACCCGGTGGCATACGAGAGTCGAAAGTTGAAGGATACGGAACGGCGCTATGCGGCCCACGAGAAAGAATTATTGGCTGTCGTCCATTGCTTGCGCCTTTGGAGGCACTATCTTCTGGGGTTCCTATTCGTGGTGAAGACGAACAACACTGTTGTCAGTCATTTCATGACCCAGCCAAAACTAAATGGCCGCCAGGCCAGATGGCAGGAACTCCTAGCAGAATTTCACTTCAATCTGGAATACCGAAGTGGGAAGACCAACCATGTTGCGGATGCACTAAGTCGAAGGGCTGATCTAGTATCGGTATGCCTGCTTGCCACCCTTAGGGGGAGTAAGGTGGCTACCACCATAAAAGATCAAATCCAGGACCTCCTCACTAAGGACCCTTCTGCACAGTACTTGGTTGACTTAGCAGGTCAAGGAAAAACTCGCCAGTTCTACATGGAGGATAGGTTCCTGAAGGGAAAAGGAACCTGCCTTTACGTTCCTAAAGGAGGAGATCTATGGAGGACTCTCCTGATGGAATGTCACGACACTCTATGGGCAGGCCACCCAGGAGAAGAACGTACCATGGCACTGCTACGCCGTGCGTATTATTTGCCCCAGATGGAAGATGATGTCGCTCAGTATGTGAAGACTTGCCTAGTATGCCAGAAAGATAAGTCTGACTGCTTAACACAAGCGGGCCTGTTGGAGCCATTACATGTCCCAAAGAGGCCTTGGGAAAGAGTCTCATTGGATTTCATCACCGGCTTGCCCAAGGTTGGAGATCTCACGACTATCTTGGTCGTGGTTGATCGGTTCTCTAAGTATGCCACTTTTATTGCAGCACCCAAGTATATATCAGTAGAGGAGACAGCTCGACTCTTCCTCACCCATGTTGTCAAATATTAGGGTCTCCCCAAGGATATTGTTAGTGATCGCGACTCTCGCTTCACCAGCAACTTTTGGACCCAGCTCTTTAAGTTCTTAGGGTCTAAACTAAGTCACAGCTCGAGTTTTCACCCGCAATCCGATGGTCAGACGGAGCGGTTCAATGGCATGTTGGAGGAATATCTGCGGCACTTTGTTACCAGCTCGCAGAAGAATTGGGTGAAGCTATTGGATGCGGTCCAACTGTGTTTCAACTCACAAAAGAGCTCTAGCACAAACAAGAGCGCTTTTGAAATTGTTACTGGACAGCAACCGTTACTCCCACATATGTGAATGCCCCAAATATGGCAAAATCTCCACGAGCAGCTAGCTTCTCGAAAGAATGGAAGCAGAATTTAGAGATAGTGCGGAGCTATCTGGTGAAGGCACAAAAGCGGATGAAGAGACATGCAGATAAAAATCGTCGCTTTGTGGAATATCAGGTTGGGGACAAGGTGATGGTGAAGATCCCAAAGAGATACCTATTTACAGGGGTCCATGACCCCCGCCTGTCCATTGAGCGGCGCATTGGAAAGGTAGCATACCGGGTGGATACCCTAGCTTGGTGGAAGATTCATCATGTGTTCCATGTCAATCTTTTAAAGCCTTTTCGAGAAGACACAAAACACCCTACACGAAGCCAGCTCATAATACCCAGCATTCGAGGCCCACAAGCAACTGGGAAAAGGGCAGTAGAAGCTATCCTCAACGATCGAGTCATACATGCCTCAAGAAAAGATCACCAAGAGTTCCTGGTGAAATGGCTCAGATGTGATGTAGAAGAGAATACGTGGGAGAGGGGCACCAGCCTCACAGCCTACAAGTACCTGATCGATGAATATCTTGCAAGCAAGGTGCCGAGGACGTCTCCAACTCAGGTGGGGGAGAATGTCATGGGCGGCTCTCCAGCCATGCCCCTTGACCCCTTAGATGCGCCCCATGGCGCCATGGAAAGCCTCTCAATGCCTAGCGCCATGGACGGCCCCGTGGTCTCGGACGCCCCAAGTGACAAGGTTGCTTCTGCCTATGTCACCCCATCAATGTCCCTCGCTCGCACCCCTATGCTGGCCGTGCCCCAACGCGTGCCCAACGCCCAGTCACAGTGCAGCCGTTCTACAGTGCCAGCGCCCAGTGCCAGTGTGCGCGCGCACGACAGTGCCACGACCGAGGGTGCACATAGACCTGCTCTAGTTAGGTCTCTTTTGTTGTAAATATAGAGTAGTTTACTGTATGTATTTTTGGTTGTGATTCTCTAGCAAATTTATGTCTAGTCCTGTAACTTGGGTTTTTATTTTTAAAGCATTATTAGGGGGGATCAAGCAATCAAAACTTTCAAGCAAGCAATCAATTCTCTGTACTGGTGTCTCTCCCCCTCGACCCCGCTTGCTCTCATTGTAATAGCTTTCATTCATGCAAACAAGCTCTCTTTCTTTCTCATTCTCAATTCACTTCTGTTCTCTCAATTGCTCTTGACATTGGTTTTCCCGCACGGCACTGACAGTCTCGTCTAGCGTGCGGAGGGGACCCCGGTTGGCGGACAGTAACCTTGGAATCATCGGTTGCTTAGCCTTACGTCGCCCTTCCAAGAAGTCTCAGGAAGGCGTCGCGTAACAAATATGCTGACATTGTGTTGTAAGAAGTGGGAATGTAGGCATTTGAGGGAGCCAGAGCATATGCTTCCATCGGGAAATCTTCTGTCCTTTTGGTTTTAGGGCTAGGAGTGTGAGATATGCTAGCCACGTCTTTCTTCTTCTTGCGTATGAACCTAGTTGAGCTTAACCCAACGGAATTTTGGGTCATATTTATGATTCAGCCTGTTTTGAGCCCGTCTTCTATGGCCTCGCCCATTTTAACCAATTTAGAGAAAGGTCTTTCGGCCATTGAGAGCATTTTATCATAAAATTTTATTTCTTGTGATCGGATGAAAACCGGTACAAGTTCCTCTTTGCCCATAGGGGGTTGTACCCGGGCATCCTCTGTTCTCCACCTACTCGCATACTCGCGAAAATTTTCGGTGGACTTTTGTTTTACCTTTTCCAAGTAGTACCGGGTCGGTACTGTTTCCATGTTAAAGCGAAACCTTTCCATTCAAGCTGCAGCCATGTCTTCCCATGTAATCCAATGGCGTATGTCTTGCGCCCTGAACCATTCTGAGGCTTCCCCGATCAAAATTCGGGTGAATAGCCTCATAATGAGCGTTTGGTTGTCTCGGACGCTGACTAATTGGTCACAGTAGGCCCGTAAATGCGCTTTAGGATTGCTTGTCCTATTAAATAACTCAAAACATGGCACCTTGAATCCCTCGGGTAAATCCAAATTTGGATGCATAAACAAATCGTTATAGCTCAGGCCCGTGCTAGTGAGGGTGGATCTCATGGACCATTCCAACAATGCGGTTATCTTTCGCTCGAGCCTTTCTTCCTGGTTTTCCTGCTCATCCTTCCACGCCTTTTCCATCTCCTCATAATGGTCAATTTCTTAATCGGGTGAAAAGGTACCTGGGGTGACAGGTGTGTGGAAGGAAGCAGCAGGGCGAGTTCGGGGAATAGGAGTAGTTTTATCGATTGGTAGCGAGATGATGCTTGGTTGTATATTAATACTGGGATGGGAATTTTGTGGTGTTGGGTAAGAGGGGATAGAGTGAGCGGTTTCGGGAATTTGGCTAGTGTTAAGTGGTGGAGGGATGTGGTGCGAGGCACCAATGTGCCCGTCGATTGGGGTAAATAGTATGGTGGTCACAACGGACCGGATGGGGAAATAGTCGGGTAATGGCGAATTCAAAGATGGAAAGAACGGCGGATGCCATCTTTCTTCAGCAGGGGCCTCTCGGGCAGCATTAGCAGCTTTGTTTTGTGCCATTTTTTCTTGAAGATGGGCAATTTTCTCAAACATCATTTTCATGAGATCTTCAGTAGGTGACGACTCAGGCAATTCGCGCAAAGGCGATTCTCTGGGAGTAATGTCAGTAGGGGTAGTTTCATTTTCGGAAGTACCAGTCATTTTTGCCTTGCCTTTATCTTGTTGGGATAAGGATGCTAGTGCAGCTTTAGATCTCGTGAAGTATGCCAGTGTGAAAACGAATCAACCTCTCTTTTTATAAGAAAAGAATAACTCAAAGACACACAGAATTAGTTCGTTAGGCAGTGAAAACATAATCAATATATCACACATAGATGGCAGTTTAAAACACTTAGCACATAACTAATCATATGTTTGATTTAAATGATCAATTGATCTCTTGTACGGAGTCTTGGGTACTTGGGCTTTGTTGAGTAGAGGGAATATAATCTTTATAATATATAGGGATCGAGTCTTACACAGACTGCCTGTGTATTCCTCCATGGGAAGTCAGGCCCTTCCGTAGTTCGGTTTACATAAAATAAGACTCCCTACCTTAAAACCTACCCATGATCAGGCCCGATAGGGGCTTCCTGCGTATCCCTCCTCGAGACATCAAGTCGGTGCAGTTCCGTTTATGCAAAATAGGGGGGGACAAATCCGTATTAAGTACAAAAAATGGGATCCCCTAAACTACCCAAAAGGTGACCTTTCTTTTGAGGTCAACACAAGTTACTTGTCCGTTCAACCCTAAAGGCCCTAAAGGCCCTAAATCCTAATACTGAGATGGGAGCACCAACCAAATGGCACCTTTGTGGACCAAATTCCTCCAACTCAAACTTGAATGTATCGCACTCTTCTATGTCGTGCCCCAAAGCTCCAGAATGGTACAAACACATTTTGCGATGGCCAACTCCTTCAGTTTGAGCCTTTCTGGTTCTGATGGGGCTAATCTTCCTGATACAGACCAACTTCTGGAAGATGCTGGCGTAAGAGTCCTTAAATGTCGTAAATTCATAATGCCAAATATGAGTATTTAGCGTAATCCCTTCAGTTAAAGTGATGTTGTCATGGACTAAAAGTGACTGCGGGCCCCACATCTTGGTGATGCTTTTCTCATCTATCAGCTTAATGAGTCTCTTCTTG
This sequence comes from Lycium barbarum, assembly GCF_019175385.1. NCBI lineage: Eukaryota > Viridiplantae > Streptophyta > Magnoliopsida > Solanales > Solanaceae > Lycium > Lycium barbarum. The sequence continues at coordinate 50,162,698 of NC_083339.1, read as the reverse complement.
AAGGCCAAGCATTTATTAATGGTGTGCCCTGCCTGATCCCGGTGGTAAGGGCATTTCTTGTACGTGAAGACTAGAGCACATGGTGGCAATCTGTCAAAGAAAATATTGATTATCCCTTTGCTTCGAAACTTGATCATTATCTCCTCACTCATTATGTGTTTTGCCAAGACGCGGTAGGGACAATCCAACGCCTTAAGCGCAATAGCCCACAATTCGAGCAAAGCTGGTCAAACATACTCTATTCATTCTTCGGGCTCTCCCCTGGGGCTTGATGGCGCAGCAGAAGTTCTTTCCTTTTTTGGGCTTGAAGGTGCAGCGGAGGCAGCCTCCCTTGATGGCTATGTGGGCTCCTACAGGTCCGATTCCATTTCTTCTTCCTCTGACTCCTCCATTATCGGGATGTATTCGATAGGATCCCTTTTCCCTTGTCCAGGACGTTCTCACCTTGGGCTTCAACTGGTTCCTTGGGCAGATTTTCCGCCAAATCCATTAACTCATCAGCCTTTTTTATCTTGGCTTTGACCGCTCGGATCTGCTTTTCGAGCTCGGGTGCATTCTTGGTATTAATATTCAGATTCTAAGAAGGTTGTTAGACTTAGTACGGGTAGTTTTGTTCATTGTTTTTCTTTGGGTGAGTGGGCGGTACTTGAGATCAATTAAGCGTTTAAGCGAAACATATGAAAGCAAGTAAGTCACACAAAGCCGTTTTATAGGATTACACTACTCGCGTTCCTAAGCATTCTAATCGTTTGAAACATAAATGTACCATTTGAATCAAACCATTGCCCCATAATAATATTTTTCCCCGAAGGGGTATACAAAATAAATCAGCAAAAGTTTCCTCCAGTGGTGGATGATGAAGCCCGATCCCGGTCGATCTTGGCCTTCTTTACTTTTCGAAGGGTATTCTAGATATCAAGATGGGTCGATGTCAAAGTGGCTTCCATCAGAAATCCCTTCTGTGTGAAAGTCAGTGGAGCAACATCATCAAAAGTCTTTTTCATCCGATCATCTAGCTCGATCAAACAATGATTAGTACACTCCAATTCATGTCTCAGACTCTCTATGACGGCTTTGTCATGATCAATTTTCTCTAAATACTTGGCATCTCTGTTGTCAGCTCTCATCTGAACTAAATGGGATCGAATCTTGGCTCGGGAATCCTTGTCTTGCACACAGGTGTTGAGAATAGGTCTAGGAGGAAGTGTGCCTTGTAAGTCAGGCCGCAACCAATCTTTATACTTCATAACACAACCCGAACGAAACCTATCTTCAGCTAAGGTATCAAGACCCCAAATCATGCGACCCTTCCATTCTCGTATGTAATCCAAAGCCCTTGGCGGTCTGTCAATGTCATAGTCATTGATAAAATCCCCCATGCCTCCAATCTGGGGCATAACATGAGTCATCCCAAATTGTCTCAAGACCCTGGCGGGCGCATAAGGGCGAATCCCTCGAATTCCCATAAATGGTAAGAATTGACACTTTCTTACCTTAACCACAACTTCACTAGACAAGAAGTTGAGGAACATCCATTGAATGCTTTCTTCCTTCAATCTGGAAAAGGTGAATGTCCAACTTTGTCTGTTTTGTTCTCCGAAGTTTGGACAAAAATCTCAAAGACCATCCTTTCCGGCCGGCTTATTTAAGTGTTGTTCCGCCCTAACTTTGACCGTGTGCTTTAGGATCCACCATTGTAGGAGCAGGTTACAACCTTGGAAGCATTTGTAATGGTTTCGGCAGAGGCTCGAGGCTTGGTACAAATCAGATAGTATGATTGGGGTTATGTCAAAGTATTTGGTTTTTTCTTGTTGGGTTATGCCGTAAAAGATGGCGTGGGTGACCGAAATGACTCGGGTGTCTATGGGTAAGGACTAATCTATGGGAAAGACGATGGTTCCTAGAAAGAAAATGGTGAAAGCTAAAGGTTTGGTGGCTGTCCATTCGGCATAAATCTTGAATTCCTCGGGATGCTTCACAAATCCATCTGGGCTTCCAAACCTTTGGCATAACTCTCTAAAAGGAATAGTGGGAACATGGCCCCAATTGAAGTAGTTCAAAGAAAGCATTCTGCAAATTTGGGAGTATGTTGATTTTTCTGGGATTACGGCATTTTGGTCGGATTTCTTTCTTCTTTTCAACCCTGAGCCTACGCTGGTCAACACATCCCTAAACTCCTCTAAAGTCGGCGTCATCTCAATGTCATTCCCGAATCTGAAAACTATCATATCCTTGTCCCAAAACCCGGTAATTACCTCTATTAATTCTTTGCAATAAGTCATAGTCGTAATGGATGTCAAATTTCCTAAGTGACATGAAATCTCTTTTTTCTCCTCCGGGGGCATTTGGCTCCACCAAATACGCAGCAACTCTGGCGTAGTCAAGACCATGTCAAAACTTAAGTAGATCGACATCTACAAAACAGAAGTCAAGATTAATTCCCACCCCCTCTCACTAGTCAATGATTTCATTTATAGGCATATTACATGTTTCCAAATACCACATAATGTGAGATACAGTATTTTTCGGGTCATAGACTGTACTTGACATGGGGTAGTCTTCCTATCGGGTTTGGATACATCTAAAATGTCGAAATCTCAAAGTCTACTTCATATTGGGATTTGGTTTAGCTCTAACCTAGGCACATGCAAGAGTGGGTTTTCGAATTGACTTTGGACCCGAGTGGACTACTCGGGGTAAACCATTATCGGTTGTTGGATGACCGCACACCAACTTAATGTTCATTGTGTTCCAAAGAAGGGATGTTTCGGGTTTTTAGTGAAGGCATGACCGCGATACCACGTGTCCCCTTTGAAACCATATTTTTTGCCAGGAGTAGTGGAGTTTACGATATGAAATGAATGACAGTTATAATTGCGGAAATTAAACACATAAACAACTAAGAACAGTTAAAATCACATTATATTGAAACCCTTATGGTCAGAACCTAGAAACATCCCCAGCGGAGTCGCCATCTGTTATGGTTTGCTTTTACGCGGGTTAAGGCATAAAAGTTACTATGAGTTTGTTGGTGCTCTAATTTGATTCTAGTATTTCTAGAGTCGCCACCTAATTTATTTATGGAAAACTAGGAAAATCGGGTATAAAGAGTTTTTTCAAATAAGAGAAAAAAGTCTTTTGGACAAAGTTCGAGGTAAGGGTTCTGATTATCCGCTAGGGAAGGTTTTACGCACCCTAGTATTAAAGATCCAGAGAATATGGTTGACCTACGAGCTTCAATGTGTGATTAATGTATTCATTTGCTTAAAAATGTTTAGTTTTCCGCAAAAAATGTCATTTCATTCATATCATAATTTCAAGAAAAAATTCGGCGAAAAGTCCCAGTATAAAAAGGGGTTTTGGTTTAGAAATCCGCGTAGGTGTTTAACTCACTTTGTTGCCGGACTAGGACACACTCGAGATTTTTCTTGAGTAGAGTCGCTACTGTTCTAGTCCTAACAAAATGGATTTATTACCTACGGGTTATTATACGTATAAATATAAAAATATGGAGTACATCTCCGTTTTACATATATATATATATATATATATATATATATATATATATATATATATATATATATATATATATATATATATATATATATATATATATATATATATATATATATTAATTTAAGACAATTTAGGGAAGGTTTTACGCACCGTAGTATTAAAGATCCATAGAATACGGTTGACCTACGAGCTTCAATGTGTGATTAATGTACTCATTTGCTTAAAAATGTTTAGTTTTCCGCAAAAAATGTCATTTCATTCATATCATAATTTCAAGAAAAAATTCGGCGAAAAGTCCCCTTATAGAAAGGGGTTTTGGTTTAGAAAATCTGCGTAGGTGTTTAACTCACTTTGTGGCCGGACTAGGACACACTCAGGATTTCTCCCGAGTAGAGTCACTACTATTCTAGTCCTAACAAAATGGATTTAGTACCTATGGGTTATTATACGTATATATATATTCATTAATCTAAGGCAAATTAATCATTTGAAGCCCATAAGTCAAACATTCCCATATCCAAATCCATTGCACAGTCATAACCCAGTCCAAAATGATTTAGGTCCAAATGAAGTCAAACATAATTCTATTTCAGTCTGAGTTTGATGTGGGCTTTCAGGCCAAAAGAAATCTTTAACCCATTTTTTAAGAATCCATCCAAGTCAAAAAATCTATTTTTTCATCTCATGAATTTGTCCAAGTCTCATAAATTGTTCAATTGGGTGTACAAAATGCCAATTTTGAAGTCAAATTCATTTTTTCAGCTTTGTTTCCCTCCAAACTGTTTTGCCACTTTTATCTCGGGTTTGAAAGCCCAAACTTGTTACTCAACCTATTTTTTAAAATCTTTTTTGCATTTTAAACCTTAAATCAATTCAAAACGAAATCCCATTTTTTCTTCAATCTTTATATTCAAACGCCATGTTGAAAGCAATATTTTAAACTCAAAATCTTATAGTTTAGCTCCGATTTTTATGCGAGAAAATAACCTAGTTTAAAATCAATTTGGCAACTTTCCTAAATTACAATCTCCTAAGTTCCACATCCATGGGCCTTTCAATATTTAGCACATTCAATACGCATACAATATATGTACATGCCAGATATATAGAATAGGCAAGAGGGAGAGAGTAGAAAATATTTGTTAAATCGATGGGCATACCCAAGCCCATCAGTGCCATTTTCACCCTTTGGCTGGGCTTTCCACAAATATCAGCTTCCCTTTTCTTTATTCGAACTCAATCAAGGAAAGTGGTTGGGCCTCTGGCCCAACAAAGGTTTAATGCAAGAGGCGGCCCAAGTGGCCCACAGTTGAATCACATGGAGCAAAAAAGAGAAAAAGGATTATCATGTGTCTAAGACCTATGTGTTAAATCAGAGTACTTATAAACCATACTTTAGCAATTTAACTAGACTAACAAAAAAGTAGTGCAAAAACAAAAAAAAAACAAAAAAAGAAAAAAGAAAAAGGAAGACAAGTCTTAGGCCAAATTCCAATAATATAAGCTTAGTCCAGGCAGTTTATTCAAAATTCGCAAACTAGCCCAAATCACAAATCAATATATAGCATGAGGGGCAAACTTGGCCCAAACATTCTTATGAATAAAACACAACCAGTCTCATACTGGTTGCTTTGAATTAAAAAAAACAATTGGCCCAAACAAATTCTAGTGAAAATTGGGCCCAATTAAGACACAAAGATTAGACTCATCCATAGAGCAATTCAACATGCAGAGATTTGACAGTTAAGGTGTTTCTCATAAGTGATATACCTGATATACTAGACTTCTACATATACAGCATATGCACGGTTTGGATAGATAATGTATACATGGGTATATTCCAGTACACCATGATGAAGAGAATTAATTTATTTAAAGCAATGACACAGCCCAAGAACACAAGATTTCAAGACAGTTTTGAGTTTATTTGAATGCCCATTCATAAGAAGACAAGCACACAAAAAAGAAACAAGCCCTAATACCATACAAACTGAAGCTCATTTGATCACAGAATAATACCTAAGGAGATGAAGTGCCACACAAGCAGTTTAGTCTTTTAAAGAACAAACTAATACCTACTAAATTGTTTTAAAACCTTGGAAGGTCCCATGAAATATGGACTTCCATAAGGGAACTCCAGCAACTCAAAAAATACACATGTGGACTGAGTTAGCTAGAAACTCCAAGTCCTCTATCCTTCATCTAAGTCCTAGGTAAGTCACACTCATAGTTGTCCATCTTTCAAGTGCCATCTTCCTTATTTACAATCTTTCAACACTTAAAGAAGTCAACAGACCCAACATTCAACACCTCAACACAGATGCAGACCTCTGATTCACGAGGGAAAACCAACACATAGAGACCAAATAAAGCAACTACCAAGTTATTCCCAACAAATTGGACCCTTATCAGCATGTTTAACTCTTTCCCAACTGTATCTCATTGTAAATCCTAGATCCTAGCCTCTAAATTCATAACAGATTTCAGACAGAACATAGTTAAAAAAGTTGTCAACAAATGGTTTTCAAACAACAGGAATCAGTTCAACACAATATTAACCCTCCTCATACTTAAGCATATAGGGCATCATTTCCATTTTTAGGCAGTTTTAACCTCAAAAGGTTTTTTCAAGACAACCTAAAGGTTTATGGTGATTCAACCTATCAAACAACATTAAGCAATACAAGCAAAGATCTAGTTGATTGAACTGTGGTCTCATAGTTTATTTATGAGATAAAAGACAACACATATGGCACTTCAGAAAGTGTTGCAACCTTGATCAGATGACATAAATTTAAAGAGTACACAAACCAAAACAAACATGATCCATTGAACTCACAAAAATAAAAATGTACTCAACAACCTCTAAAGAATTAGTCAAGTGTGTAGCAAAGACCATGAGCCCATCAAGCAGGTTTAAGAAAAAAAAAACAGGGACATAATCCACCAACATAAGCTAATTGACCTCAGAACATAGGTAAATATCGAAGTGATTATTAGTTTTAACCCCAAATGAGCAAGTAAACTAACTCCACATATTACCCAGATCTTGAATGATCATAGATAGGGCAAGTACATCAGTCATGATTTATGTATTATACAACTAGTTTGAACAAGCGATCACCTAGATAAGGTTAATTAGAGGTTTCACATTTTTTTTAATCTTACTTAGTAAAACAGGATTGACATAAGTATAAGCAATCAATCTGGTTTTAATACCTGAGTAATTAAATTAACTAATTTAAATGACATCATTAACATTTAAATAGTCCTAACTTAAAGCTACAGACAAAAAATTGAACTAAATTATATGACAACAAACTAATACTATGAAAGACTTGAACTGAATTATACGACAGCAAACTAATAAAATGAAAGAGTTGACTGAAGGAAGAAAAAAAATTAACTATGAACTTCATAGAAACTAAATCATAAAATGAACATTGGTCTTTAATACATGGTTCAAAGCACATATGTGTAACAACAGCCTCTTAATTAATCAAAGCAAAATAACAAATCCCAACAAAAATTAATTTTTTCTATTATATAGAGGCCATGTCAACCAACACTGTTAACAAGGATGTTTTAGCATCTATTATATAATCTAAAGGGCATTTAACACACTTCTAATCACACTTGTATAACAACCATCTAACACATAATTTCATACTAATTATACCATTAAACCAAACAGAACAATCTAAACAAATCTATATGTCGCAGTAATCTAATCAATTTTACACTAACTAACTACAACTTTAAACTAAGTAAAAACAGGCTAAATAACTAACCGATTATCAACTAACACATGGTTAAAAAAAATAAAAGCCAAAATTAGATGGAATATTACCTTTTTGGGGCACAGCCTTGATCGAGAATGAGCTTGGATGATTCCTTCGTCCCTCAATCATACTCAGCCACACAACAAACCCAGAAAATAAGAGAAAAATAAATTCTTAAAATTTTACTTAACTTAGAAAAAATTAAAGATCTCAAATATCTTTGAAATCTCAGGTATTTTTGAGTTTTTTGGGTATATGGGATTTCAATATGCTCAAAACATTTGCTAAATATCGTAGAATAAGGTTCTTTAAATAGGAAGAATCCCCAAATCCTAGGTTTCACGATGTGGGATAAATCCCAATTTTTTGAGATTTCCTCCTCACATATAGTATCATAGGGCTAGGATCAAGTGTAAAAAACGATCAAAGGGTCAAATTTCACCCTCAAGTGGTCGATCCATTTGGTTCTTCATGAACCAATGAGATTCATAGATTCAAATCCACAAACAACCAAAAACAATTAAGGTTTCTCAGTTCTATCCGTTGCAAAGGCAGAAAAGCATGCAAAAAAGGAGAGATAATACCTCGTTTGGTGGAGTATCAACGGAGAGAGGGTAAAGCATTTTTCAGAATTAATCACAATTAAGAACTTAATTAATTATGACAAAATTCTAGTAACTTGATTAAACAAGAATTGAGGAGTAAAAATGGTTAATTTAGTTTAATTAGCCAATTTCCTTGAATTAAATGAAGTAAAACAAATACTTGCTAATTTAGGCAATAAGATAAGTGTTATAATTTGTGGTTAATATTTGTAACAATATGTAAATCATTTCCCAAGCGATCTATAATATTTAGAAAGTATTTTACCAAATGATAATGGCAAAATATGAGCTGAATATTTTTATAAAAATCATTTTGGCTTCAAGAAATATGCATTTCAACTCCATTTTATATCCAAGGATTATGGGTGATAAAAATAAATTATGGAAAGTCAAAAATTAGGTGTCAACAAATATATAATAACCTCCTTTGTTTGGATTGAAAAAAGGCACAATACATAAACAAATACTCAAACTTGATCTCAGCTGACAAGTAAGCTTCAACTTTGATAGTGCACATATAGAAACCTCAACTTGTCCAGAGTGTCACATGGACACCGGTTGTAATGACCCATTGGGCCGTTACTAAAATTCCTTGAAGTTCTAGTCTTGAAAGAATCATTAATCTGTGAACGGTTAGTCGCACGGAGTAATTGTTCGTTAAACCATTGCACAGTAGAATTAGTAAGGAATTAAAAATTGTGAGGACCACTTGGACCAGACCCTTCGCTACAGCTTGGGATGGACAGCTGCAGTGGATCTGCCCCAGCGACTAAAGCCTCACTGTAGCCACTCTGCAAGATCCCCGAATCATTCTCTTGAAGCGCATCCTCTTCATCATAAATGATCCGCTTGCCCCGAAATGACCTGGACCAATAGGGAAATCCCAATTCATTGGGCCTTTCGATACAATCAAATAGAAAGCCCCAAGGGCGCCATATTGTAGGAGCGAGCTCCTATTGACCTGAAAGATCCGCCCCAACGAGCTTATCCTCTGCTACGGCGGTGGAGCAATGTGTCCAGATTTCTGCTGAAGCAAATTGCTTCCCCGCCTTAGCGAGCCCGCTACAACGGACCATCCATCTGCCACAGAGAACAACGCAAACCAGACCAGGTATTTTGGGAGGAAATCCATGAAAGCTTGGGAAAGGTAAACCCATTAAACCCCATCCATTTCATTATCTCTCTCTAATTTATTTACTTCCTTCATGAAGTTTATCTTCTAAGTTAATAAAAATGGAGGTTTTCAATAGTACAAACCCTAGGTTGATAAAAGAGGAATTCTTGTGTTGAAATCACAACAATCCTTGAAACTAATCACTCAAAAATGTCACTACTTTGTGAAAAATCGTTAGGTATGAATAAGTTAGAAACTTGTGACTCGATTGGTGAAATAGCATCTCTCCCCCAAAAAAGCATGTTTCATGTTACCGACGCACAAAGAAAATATTTTGTTGCGAATTAACAACGTAAAATTAGAATGATTGATATGGGTCTTTTCCACAGAAAAGGCCAGGGTATCTTATGTTCCAATAGAAGCTTGCACTTGTTTGGAGGGATCATCATAATTAATTTAAGTGTGTCGTTCACGATACATAAAATATTCAGCTAGTGTTGCTCCTGTATAAGAAGAAAGACATTGTAATGTAGTAGGGGAATATGTCGTTTGGGCTACCACAATAGTGTATTCTTCCATACTAGGTTAAATAACCAACCTCAAATGCTAATCTTTTGCATTTCTATAAATGGGTTACAAAGTCACTTCTCGAAATTAGGAGTTGTATAAAGGAAAGAGTTCCATTTAGGACTTGATCGATAAATTAGTAATGAAACCCAGAATATTAGTCCATGGAAACTTAGGAAAGTAAAGTTAGATATAAATTCCAATTCTACCCTTACTAACCCAAAACTTGGTATAATTTCTAGAATTTGACTTTTGTTCTCTTGGACCCGATGAACTTCCTAGACCCTTCATCGCGTGTCATGGTTTGAGAATGAGAAGATGAAGACAAATGGATGTTGGTGGCACCTGCTCTACCTCGAGGTAGGCTACGACTTACTTGTGTAGACTTCGATTAGTACTTCATATATGTTCAATAGAAAGTGATGGAGAAAGCATGCATAGGTCTCCGGACAAAAAGTTGGGTTGGATATTTCTAGGTTGGTACTATTATGAGTGATTGTTATGTAGTTATTCCTATTGTCTTCCTTGTTAGATGTGAATGTTGGTGTCGGTATGACTTGGTTGAGTCCCTTTTGTTGACTATGTGCTATTATGGACCCTTGTTTACCTTTTGGTTAGACTTCGGTTAGGGAATCATATGTAGAGTTAGTGATTGTTGGAGAAAGCATGTAAACTTTCAGGTATGGAGTTTGGGATGGTATACTTAGGTTGGTATAGTTGTTGACGATGGCTTGTCGTCTTATTGTATTCTATTGAGTTGTTGCTTATTTGTGAGTTGTTGGCTTTTAACCATGTGATTGATTCTAGAGTTGATGTTTACTGATTTCCTCATGATTCGGGAAGCATATATATCATGGTTTAGGTTGTAGGTTATGACATTGGTATGGTGATTGAGATATGTGTCCACGTGTGGTACCATTAATTTATACATTCTTGTCAGCATTGTTATCATGCATTCACTCATCTATACATATATTAGGATTGGGTTGCGCGCTGCAACACTTACTTGGATCAGGTTGCATGTACTGCAACACTGACTGGGATCGGGTTGCATGTTATGCAACACTTACTATTAGATCGGGCTGTGCGCCACAGGAGGTACATGGACTTAGCGGTCCCCCATATGTCATGACTGTCAAGGCGATGAGATATTCTGCCTGAAGCGTGTGTGCATCACTGCATTGCATATGCATTCATATTCATTCTTCATTTTCCCTTATTATTGGATTGTGTTGGGATATTCTCTATATGTTGTATTGTGTTGGTAGTTGTGATTTAGAGGATACACTTACTCGGTTTCTATTCTGTAGTATGAGTCGGTGAGATGGGGTTAGTATTGAGAAATTTTTCGAAGGAAACAGAATCCTAGGTCGCATTAAGTACGAGGGTATTTAGTTGTGAACCCGTTAATTATTGTGAGTGAGAGTTGGGAAGTCTCAGGTGATGTTAGTGGAATTGTATATGACTACTAAATCGGTCTTCTATTTGGTTCTAGATTGGTTATTTTATTATGTTTGTTGGTAGTAATTGTGGAGTCCCTTTTTCTTTTTGGGGAAGCGTAGTGGGAGTAAGCTTGTAAAGGTATAGGTTGAGTTAGATTGATTGGTTAGTAGAAATCTCCCCTTTATAAACTGTTGATTGACTAAATACTTGTCCAACATACTTATCTTTTATTCTCTATTTTTATTATGATTTCCTAACCGTTGTCGGCCTATGATGCTTACCAGTACGAGTGTTGTACTAATGCTACTCTTGTTATACCCTTTTTGGGGTGTAGATTGTTTCAGGTTGACTTTATGATTAGTAGCTTCTGAGGACGTGCCGGGGCTATCTTGAAGACTCTGTTATTTTCATTCTAAATAGGGTTGTCTTCTTTTATTTTCTTGTTGTATTCGTATCTTAGATGCTCTTGTACTAGTCTAGATCAGATCTTTAGGAAAAGGTTGTGGTCAAACATTTGTTTTCCGCTTGATTTTGTTGTAATGGGAAAATTATTTCTTTTATGGTGTCGTTCAACGTGGACTTTTAAATGTTTAATTTTGGAAAAGGGTTAGCCTACTAGGTGGGAATAGGTAGGTGCCCGCACGAACCCTATTTTGGGTCGTGACAAGTTAGTATATGAGCCCTAGGTTACCAGTCTCACAAGTACAAGAGTAATGTGTAGTAGAGTCTCGTGGAATGGTACATAGACGTCCGTACCCATCCACGAGAGGCCATAGGACATTTAGGAAATTTTTGGTCTTTCTTTCCTATCGTGTCACCTCGGTTAGTTGAATCCCTAAGACGTGTCCAATTGGTATCTCGGTGATCCCAATTGGTATCTTGATAGTGTTGTTGTGGAATGATGTGACCTGTTTCGTGTGTGAAAGATGTTTCAGGAAGTTCCTAACGTTGCGCCAGTATGGAGAGTATCAGAAAGTACCCTCTGTTTTAGTGTTGTCGCTGCAGCAATGATTGTTTCGCGCCAATGATCCCGCGCCTGCGAAGGGAGGACCACTGTGGCGCAAATCGCCTGCCCAACATATCTCGTGACGGCGAATCTCTCTCCGCCATAGCGAGTACGCTATAGAAGATCTCGGACCGCTACAGCAGACTCCTCGTTGTTCCCTCAATCGTCGTAGCACATAATTTCTCATAATAGCGGTGCTGCTATAATGGAACCATGGCTGCCACAGCACAACCCTCGAATCTCAGTACCTCACTACAGCGTGGCAAGCTCACGCCACAGTATTCCAGCTACGGCGGACAAAGCGTCCGCTGCAGCAAAAACAGTCCAGTAAATTAGTGAGCTACTGCCTCAAATCCCAACCTGTTCAAACTCAGAAAAGAATCACCGAACCAGCATTTAAACACAATCATCACATAAAACTAAATCCCAACGAGGGAAGAATGTCATCAGGTGTCCAAAAACCCAACAAATTACGGAAGTATAGAAAAAGAAACAAATTCGTCCAAACATTCAACAACGAGAAACCAAAATAAACCATTGTTCTTAAATGAAAGGCCCTACATGGGCAAACCCATAACAAAGAGGGAGAACCCCTAACCCTTTCTTCCTTGTTATTCATGATCTGAACCCCTAGTTTTGCCACCTTTAGCGCCATCCTCTATCTCACTTAGGAAGGAGTTGTCACGACCCGACTAGGGGCCGTGACGGGTACCCAAGGAAAACCACCGAGCACCATTCATTCTATTACTCATTATACTCATTAAGCGTTCTTTTATCAAATTCATACTCAAATCATAGAAAAATCATTTTTCGTTTGGAAACATAATTACTTTTATATACATAAGCCCTTCGGCTATAAAAATAATAATATATACACAATAGTAGCATCGTGAGACCATACTACCCACACATGCGTATCTACGAGCCTCTACTAGAGTACTAGACATATGGACGGGACAAGACCCCGTCGTGCCCAAAACACATACATATATATACACCAAGAATAGTCAAAGGCACCTCCGGAACAATGGAGTGCTCTCAAGTCAGCTATTGGCTCCTACGAGTCTGGATCACCTCCCTGTCTACCTGTGGGCATGAACACAGCGCCAAAAGAAAACGGACGTCAGTATGAACATTGTACTGAGTATGAGAGGCATAAGTAACAATAATACGTCAATGAGATAAAGGAAACATTAACTAAGGAACAACCTGTAACTGACTGTCAATTATAAAAGAAATAATACATGCTGGCTTACTTCATAATCGTCATCATATCATGTATGGATATATGTATAAACTGCCTGACCATATAGGTACGGTGTGATAATCATTAGCCTGCGTCCAGGCCTCCCGCGTCCGGGGTACCATCTCATGCCGCCCACTAGTGGTGTCTGCCCATGCCATCTAGACATGGTGTATACGATGCCCGCCTTAGCAGTGTCTGCCCAGCCATATAGGCGCGGTGTAATATAATCAACATGTACTCATCATAATGCATGCATAGAAACTCAAAGACAGCTATACTTTATCGAGGTAACATGAGGTCGTGAACCCTCGATTCCATTATGGGGCATTTATAAGCATTCTGCCTCACCTTGAAGGAAATAGTATATAAGATGAGTGTATACAATAACAACATTATTAACTTCGTAGGAACATCATATCATGGACTCTAGAATCTTTAGACTTAAGCTCATCATCATCATCATTAGGCTCATAGTGTATCTCTTATCTCATATGACTATTCATGAACATAGACTATTAGTTTTTCGGGATGTAGGAGATTCATGGAGAAGAAGGAAAACTCATACCATAGATTCATGCCTTAGAAAGAAAGGACTAGCCTCACATACCTTTTTCGTTTAACTAATCTATCGCTTGCTTGTTCTCCTTCAATTCCCATGTTTCTGCCTTCAAGAGAATTAGTATTAACATTAGCTAATCGGTTACTTAAACGTGCTTACTAAAGCTACAAAAAATTGGGCAACATTTCCTTTGTTTATACGACTTTCCCTTTATTCCATATCAACTCCCAAACATCGATAACAACATTCACAATATAATAGGCAACAATCATCATTCATCTACATTATTCGCATTTCACAATTTCACTTCAATTTCTCCATAATTGTGGTTATAGTTCAATATCGCGTTTTCTCACATATAATACTTACCCCATGTTCTAAATGTCATTTATAGCGTACTTATGTTACACCTCGAAAAATCTTCCGTTGATGCACAAGTGAATAGACTAGTGAAGAGTACGAGTATACGGTATTTCCATAAGTAAGAAATGACGTTCGATGACCCTAGTTAAGATTTCAAAGATGTTTGAGATAGGGGAAGAAAGTTGACCACCAGAAGGCAATGCATACGATAGGTATCGGAAAGGAAATTCGAGTAACGAGTTAATGGGGATTTAATGATGTCTTGGAGAAGAGTGGCAACGTCTTTTAGATTGGTATTGAGGTGTTGAACAAGTGCTAAGAAGGTTCCATAAGGATTGGAGATCAAACGAGTCGACGAAACGAGCTTCGAAATCACTGGGGATTATACGGCCAAACATACTGGATGTATAAATGATACGGTCTGTATGTTGGGACCGTATAATCAGCCGAGAATGGCATAACTTTCTGGACCAAATATACGGCCAAACATACGGGCTGTATAAAATGTACAGACCGTATGTTGGTCCGTATATTAGGTCGGGGACTGAAATGGTTCATTAAATAAGGATCCAAGTTTTATTTCATTTCACTTCCATATCACACCCCTTCTCTCTAACACATCTCTCTACATTTATTCCACAAGAATTCAAGGATTATTAGTGATCAACAACACAAACCAAGTGAATCAAGTGTAAGAAAACCCGTTAAAGATCATTCAAGTCAAGAAATCTCATTGGAGATGAACTAAGGTTTTTGCTCAAGTGAAGTATTACCAACCAAGGATTTTTCCTAAAACATCTGAGGTAAGATTTATGATATTTCCGTGTTGTTCAAGGTATTTGAGAGTTGAAATACTTGGATTGTAGAAGGGTATAGATAAATGGGTCATGGATGTGGAATAGTGCCATTTTGAGTAATAACTTGAATTGAGTCATGATTCTTGATGTGTTGTGATATAAATATGTTATAAATGATGTTGAGAACATGGGATAGGCAATGTATGTGAATGAACGTAGTCGTGTGTTATGACCATGGATATGGGTGATTGAAAGTGAATTAAGAAATGTGAATAATGTGGATGAATAATGATTATTGTTAGGATGTTGCGAATGTATTATTGACATTTGGGAGTTGATATAAGCTATGGAGGAATGTCATATAAATAAAGGAGATGTCCGATTTTCTCTAGTTTTAGTCATGCATACTAGCTATCGATTTCTAATAATAGTATGACTTTAATGAAGGTAGAAACGCGAGCGTTGAAGGGGAACGTGCAAGTGGTAAATAGTTTAACGGAAAGGTATGTAAGGCTAACCCTTCTTTCATAAGGCATGGTTCTTTGGCCAAACATCTAAATCTTCCATAAGTCTATGATGTCTTTCAAATGATTCGATCTTCCGAGCTATTGAGCTCACGATTCTTGATATGCCACAATTGTACTAAGTTCCTCATATGATGAGAAAGCCTATAAAGATAGATGTAATGAATGACGATACTAGTGATAATTATATTGATGACGACTATAATGGTAATAGCGATGACGATAACGATGACGATGATGATAGTGATGATAATTTTAAAGATTCTTACGAGCTATTATGTATATGTATCTATGTAAGACGATTATGGAACCCCGAGCTTATAAGGCCGGGTAGAATAAGTATGTATATGATTATATAACGCGCGCACACCTCTGCAGATGGTACGGATAACCCTGACGCCTTGGTAGGGCCAGGTAGATTTAACCCTGAAGCCTTGGTAGGGCCAGGTATGTGTAACCTTAAGCCTTGGCTGGCCAAGTATGTATGAAACACCGATCCTTCATGGTCGGGTATGCTATGTAAATGCTATGTATATGATATGATGATGTATATGATATAGATATGAGAATGAATGCGAATATGATACGATTACGAATAAGAATATGTACATCGTATGAATGTGAATAAGGATACGTAATTGGGTATAGATATGAGTATGGATACGGATATGGATGTATGTACACAAATACGCATTAGAATTGGAAAGTCCCTATGAAAGGCAAGTAAGTGCTTATGACGATGATATTACTATCTCCAATCCTATGTTATTTCTTATGTTGTCCATTATGCTTCTATGTTGATGTTGATCATGCTTTACATACTCAGTACATTCTTCGTACTGACGTCCTTTTCTTGGTGGACGCTGCGTCATGCCCGCAGGTGTACAGGGAGACAGACTTGAAACATAGCTACATTCTCAGGGACTACATAGCAGACCTCCACTTCATTCGGAGCTATAGCTTTTGGGTACTTATTCTTTTGTGTACATGATTATGGGCATAGCGGGGTCCTGTCCCGCCTATATGATATGTTATACTCTCTTTAGAGGCTCGTAGACACGTGTATATGGTTAGATATGTTTGGCCTTGTTGGCCTATATTTTGTATATCATTTTGTTAGCCTTGTCGGCTTATGTACTTTAATATGGCATAGATGCCAATGATGATATAAAGGTCTTGTTGTCCAATGGGACTGGCATGATGGATGAATAGAAATGTATGTTTAATTATGTGGCTCACCTAGATATAAGTGTACGTGTAAGCCAAGGGGTGTCCGGCTAAGCTAGCACCGGGTGCCCGTCGCGGCACCCTAGTCGGGTCGTGACAAAAGTGGTATCAAAGCAGTTCAGTCCTAGCGTGTGTCTACAAGCCGTGTCTAGTAGAGTCTTGGTTATGGGCGTGTTGCGTGCCACACCTATAAACAAGAAGCTGCGGGCATTTTAGGAATAAATGACCTTCTTTCTTCATAAGAATCGTGCGATAGAGCTATGATATAACAACTTCTTGTTCCTTAACTGTGTGTTATGTATTTCAGAAATGCCGGTAAAGAGAAAGGCTACAGCATCCCAAAAGGGCAAGACGGTGGCAGAAAAGCGGGCTGAAAGAGCACCGCCACCAGTAGTAGAGGAAAGTGAGTCCCAGAATGCGGCTCAATCTCAGTCCTCCCGTTCAGTACCTATATTAGAGGAGCGTGAGGGAGCCTCAGCCCCAGCTCCAGCACCTCCGGCTCCTCCACCAGATACTTCAGGCCAAGATGTAAAAGAGGCCATACATTTGCTTACTCAGTTTGTTGCTGCCCAAACTCAGCGGCAAAGCAGGGCAAGGCGATAGGGCTGTTAGTGCAAGGGCCCGTGACTTCATTAACTTCAACCCTCCGGAATTCTTTGGATTAAAGCCGGATGAGGACCCTCAGGATTTTATCGATGGTATATTGAGGAAGCTTGGATTGATACATGCTTCAGACACCGAATCTGTGGAGTTAGCATCATATAGATTGAGGGATGTCTCGATCCATTGGTACACGGTTTGGATGGCTTCACGGGGAGACAATGCACCTCCCCCGGTATGGCAAAAGTTTGTTGATGCTTTCCTCCGACATTATATGCCTCCAGAAGTTCGGCGAGCTAGAGCCGATAAATTTTTGAACTTGAGGCAAGGTAGCATGAGTGCTTTAGAGTACAGTCTCCATTTCAATTCCTTGGCTAGGTATGCTTCGGCCAGGGTAGCGGATATGGGTGACAGAGTACACCGATTTGTGAAAGGCCTAGGGCCGCATTTGATGGATAGGTGTTTGACTGCGTCCCTCCAGGACAATATGGATATTGCACGCATTCAGGCTCATGCTCAGAACTTAGAAGAATGTTTACAACAGCAGAGAAGCGAACGCGAGCATGATAGGGGACATATCAAGAGGGCCATATCTTCAGGTCCGGTGAGTGAGTTCAGAGGTGGGCACAGACAGCAGATTTCTAGGCACTCGAGCTATTCTATGACTAGTGCGCCTCCACGGTTTTCAGGCCAGAGATTCGACAGATCTACTCATTCCGGGCCAAGTCAGAGTTTTTCGGGGTCTCAGTTCAGAGATGATTCGGGTCAGGCAAGGCCACCCGTACCATGATGTTCCCAGTATGGGAAGTTGCATTGGGGTCGATGCCGATTGGGTTCGGATGTTTGCTATTCATGTGGTCGACCAGGCCATATTAGGCGTGATTGCCCCTCAGTTCTTGGTAGAGGTAGGACCCAGCCTTCAGGGTCGGTAGCCGGATCTTCAGCGTCTGTACGCCCTATGGGGCCAGGTTCACATACGCCAGTCGGCCATAGTAGGGGCAGAGGGAGAGTTCCCATTTCTAGCGGTCCTCAGCACCGTATTTATGCTTTGGCTGGACACCAAGATCTTGAGTCTTTTCCTGATGTGGTCACAGGTATATTATCGGTATTTTCTCATGATGTATACACTTTGATTGATCCGGGCTCCACATTGTCATATGTTACTCCGTATATTGCGGGCCGATTTAGAGTCGAACCGGAATCGATCAAACCTTTTGAGATGTGTACACCCATTGGTGAATCGGTAATACCTAGCCGAGTATATAGAAATTGTATAGTTGTGATTTGTGACCGCCGTACTATAGTTGACTTGCATGAGCTAAAGAAGGTAGACTTTGATGTCATTATGGGCATGAATTGGTTGGCTTCTTGTTATGCCAATGTTGATTGTAGGATGCAAATGGTTCGCTTCCAATTTCCGGGAGAACCAGTGTTAGAGTGGAAAGGGAATACTGCGTCACCAAAAGGTAGGTTTATTTCCTATCTAAAGGCAAGGAAAATGATCACGAAAGGGTGTATTTACCATCTAGTTCGGGTCCAAGATGTAGAAGCTGAATCGCCAACTCTTCAGTCAGTTCCTGTAGTAAATGAATTTCAGGATGTGTTCCCGGATGAGCATGAGGGAGCCTCAGCCCCAGCTCCAGCTCCTCCACCAAATGCTTCGGTCCAAGATGTAAAAGAGGCCATTACTTTATTGACTCAATTGGTTGCGGCCCAGGCTCAGAGGCACAGTCCAGGGTATGGTGATAGGGCTGTTAGTGCAAGAGTCCGTGATTTCATCACTTTGAACCCTCCGAAATTCTTTGGGTCAATACCGGAGGAGGATCCCCGGGACTTTATTGATGGTATGCTAAGGACGCTCCGGTTGATACATGTTTCGGACACCGAGTCAGTGGAGTTAGCGTCATATAGATTGAGAGATGTCAAGATTCAGTGGTATACGGTATGGATGGCTTCACGGGGAGCAAATGCACCTCCCCCGGTATGGCAAGAGTTTGTTGATGCTTTTCTCCGTCATTATATGCCCCCAGAAGTTCGGCGAGGTAGGGCCGATAAATTCTTAAATTTGAGGCAAGGCAGTATGAGTGCCCTAGAGTATAGCCTCCGTTTTAACTCCTTGGCCAGGTATGCTTCGGCAATTTGTAAAGGGCCTAGGGCCCCATCTGATGGACAAATGATTGACTGCGTCCCTTCAGGACAGTATGGATATTACACGCATTCAGGCACATGCTCAGAACTTAGAGGAAAGCCTACAGCAACGGAGAAGTGAACGTGAACAGGATAGGGGACATAGCAAAAGGGCCAGATCTTCGGGCCCAATAAGTGAGTCCAGAGGAGGTGACAGGCAACCGTTCCCTAGACATTCGGGCTATTCTATGACCAGTGTACCTCCACGGTTTTCAGGCCAGAGCCTTGATAGATCTACTCATCCCGGGCCGAGTCAGAGTTATTCGGGGTCCCAGTTTAGAGGTGATTCAGGCCAGTCAAGGACACCTATACCACGATGTTCCCAGTGTGGGAAGTCGCATTGGGGTCAATGCCGATTGGGTTCAGATGTTTGCTATTCATGTGGTCGACCAGGCCATATTATGCATGTTGCCCCTCAGTACATGGTAGAGGTAGGACCCAACCATCAGGGTCGGTAGCCGGATCTTCGACATCTGTATGCCCTACGGGGCCAGGTTCACATGCGCCAGTCGTCCATGGTAGAGGTAAAGGCAGAGCTCCCAGTACTAGCGGCCCTCAGCACCGTATTTATGCCTTGGCTGGACGCCAAGATCTAGAGTCTTCTCCTGACAGGGTCACAGGTATATTATCGGTATTCTCTCATGATGTATATGCTTTGATTGATCCGGGCTCCACGTTATCATATGTTACTCCTTATATTGCGGGTCAATTTATAGTTGAGCCGGAGTCGATCAAACCATTTGAGGTGTCCACACCCGTGGGTGAATCGGTAATAGCTAGCCGAGTATATAAGGATTGTATAGTCACGATTTGTGACTGTCGTACCATGATTGATTTGCATGAGCTAGAAATGGTAGATTTTGATGTTATTATGGGCATGGATTGGTTGGCTTCTTGTTATGCCAATGTTGATTGCCGAATGAAGATGGTTCGTTTCCAGTTTCCAAGAGAACCAGTCTTAGAATGGAAAGGGAATGCGACATCACCAAGAGGTAGATTTATTTCCTATCTAAAGGCAAGGAATATGATCACGAAAGGATGTATTTATCATCTAGTGCGAGTTCAAGATGTAGAAGATGAATCGCCGACTCTTCAGTCAGTTCCAGTAGTGAACGAATTTCCAGATGTGTTCCCGGAAGAGCTTCCAGGCCTTCCTCCCGAACGGGAGATTGATTTTACCATTGATGTGTTTCCAGGAACCACACCTATATCTATTCCTCCATATAGAATGACACCCGCAGAATTGAAAGAGTTGAAGGAGCAATTGAAGGACTTGCTTGATAAAGGCTTTATTAGGCCTAGTTCATCCCCGTGGGGAGCGCCCGTATTGTTCGTCCGAAAGAAAGATGGCTCCTTGAGAATGTGCATTGATTATAGGCAATTGAATAAAGTAACGATTAAGAATAAATATCCTCTCCCAAGGATTGATGACTTGTTTGATCAATTGCAAGGCGCCAAATGGTTTTCAAAGATTGATTTGAGGTCCGGGGGATATCCCTAAGACAGCCTTCAGAACGAGATATGGTCATTTTGAATTTCGGGTGATGTCATTTGGGCTAACTAATGCGCCAGCGGTATTTATGGATTTGATGAATAATGTGTTCAGGTCCTTTCTGGACTTCTTTGTAATCGTATTCACTGATGATATTTTGGTGTATTCTAGATCCGAAGCAGAACATGCGGATCATTTGCGTATTGTCCTTAGAGTTCTTTGAACTCGAGAATTGTTTGCGAAGTTTTCCAAATGTGAGTTCTGGTTGAACTCAGTGGCATTTTTAGGGCATATTGTGGCAGCCGATGGTATTCGAGTGGATAGTCAAAAGATTGAGGCCGTGAAGACTTGGCCAAGACCCACAACTCCTACAGAGGTTCGTAGCTTTCTGGGCTTAACAGGTTATTACAGGAGATTCGTTGAAGGTTTTTCCTCTATTTCTGCACCACTCACAAAGTTGACACAGAAATCAGCTACGTTTCAATGGACAGATGCTTGTGAACGTAGTTTCCAAGAGTTAAAGGGTCGGTTGACTTCTGCCCCAGTTCTGGCACTTCCAGAGGGATTGGAAGGATACGTTTTGTATTACGACGCTTCAGGTGGTGGGCTAGGTTGTGTGTTGATGCAACATGGCAAAGTGATTGCGTATGCTTCAAGCCAATTGCAGAAACATGAGCAGAATTATCCTACCCATGACTTAGAATTGGCCGCGGTGGTCCATGCATTAAAGATATGGAGGCATTACTTATATGGTGTCCACGTGGATATTTACACGGATCATAAGAGTCTTCAATACATCTTCAAGCAGAAAGAGTTGAATTTGCGACAACGACGATGGCTAGAGTTGCTAAAAGACTATGATGTTGAGATCCTGTACCACCCCGGAAAGGCAAATGTGGTGGCTGATGCTCTTAGCCGTAGGTCGATGGGAAGTCTAAGTGATGTACGACCAGAAAAGAAAGAGATGGCCCGTGAGATTCAACAGTTAGCTAGCCTAGGAGTCCGAGTAGTGGACTCAGGTAGCAGCGGAGCTACAGTTACATCCGACATTTTTGCATGTCCAAAACAAATTGAGATAACTTGACTTGTAATGAATGAGGCCATATTTGGACCTTACTTGGTATGAATGTGTCGGCTATGAATACATTGGTGTGGAATTACGAAAGGAGGCCAAGGGAAAAATTGGAATTTTGGAAACTAGTTTCGGGAATTACAAAATGTGATCTATACGTCATTGGGCCAAAATAGTGGAATGAAAAATTAAGGCCCAATTGTTAAGGTTGGCCGGCCATAGCCCATTAAGAGGAGCCCAAGCCCAAGTTTTAATTAAATACATGTGGTAATTAAATAAATAAGGGACCATGTGTCATTCTCATTCAAGAAACTTCAAGAAAAAAAAAAAGTTGAGAGCATATAAAGGGCCAAGGTTTCGGCCAAGAAAAAAAATTGGGAGAAAAAAATTGTGTTCACCAATCTTTGATCCAAAAATACAAATCTTCTTGTATCTCTACTAAGTGCAAGATTCTCTACAAAGTGACATAATTATTTTGGCAAGAAAGTAGTCTTGGTGGCAAGTGAAGAACTTGAAGAAAAGGTAAGAACCAATTCATTTTCTTATGTTATGAAGTTTGGTTTATGTTGTAGTAGGTAGAAATGAGTAGAATTTATGAAAATATGGAAGTTTGTAAAGTGGGTGTGTTTGTATGAAAGTGGCCGTGTGTATGTTGAAGTATTGGAATAATGAGTTGAAATTTTGGTGTTGTATTCTAGTTGTGGTTATGATGGAATTTATATTGGAAATGAAAGTTGAATGAATTAGTGGAAGTTGGAAAATTTAGTGTGTGGCCGTGTGATGTAGGAGTTTGAAATGAAAATGGATTTGTTGTATTTAGTATGTTAATGGTGTGATTGTGAAATGAATGGAAGAATAATGACTTTAGTTGTTATGGAAGAATGGTTGTTAAGTTGTTGTAGGAAATTATGCAAATTTATTGTCACTTATGTAAAAATGGAAATGAAAGTATTAAAAGGCAAATTATGGTTGTCATTGATGAATTTGAAAGATAGAAATATATCATGAACGTGTTTGCTAAAAGATTGGAAGTTGTGGGTGAATTATGCCTTTGGTAGGAAACTTGTATATTGTGTATACTTTATGTATATTTTGTGAAAACGATATGATATGCCTTTGAATCATGTTGTAGTGATCTTGATGAGTGATGAATATGAAAATAATAAGTTTGGTTTGGAAGTGTAAGGTCGGAATGAAAGATGTTACGTTATGACGGAAAGATGGCAAATTGTGCCATATTATGTGTTTTGAGATACTTGTTGTCATTATGGATATTGTTGTTGGGTTGTGTTGATTGTTTGGCTGTGTTTAACTTTTGGGGATGTTATATGTATAGGGGAAATGCTGCCGAAATTTCGGTAGGCAAGTATGTATTAAGTTTGGAGTCTTAAAGTTTGAAATTAACAATTGGTAAACTTGACCATTTCTAGATTTTGGACGAAATTGGAATTGAAGCCAAGCGAGCGTAGGACGCAACCAAGGTATGTAAAGCCTACCCCTTCCTTCTTAGGCATGTTCTGAACATAATAGGCTCGGCCGCGAGCCTTAAATACGACTTCGTTCCCCGGAATCCGAGATGGAAACCCGCTCCAATTCCTTCAGCGAGACTGAACCACTTTTCTTATAATTGTCCCTAAAGTGAACTTTTGTATGAAACCTTCCTAAACGAAGTCGGAATACTCCCAAATGATTATGGATGACCTCTTAAGGTCTATTATCAATAATTTACGTATATCGCCTCAAGTTGGTCCGAGGTGGGCCCACAAGGCCCCGACACTCTTTATATGACCTAAATTGCCCTATTTCTGTCCGTTCCTCACAGGCAACATCTGGACTATTATTCTGATCATGATATGACTATTTTTTTTTTATATAAATTTTACAAAATGGCTTTGACATCTGAAAATTTGATTCTGGTAATAATTCGTCGTGCCTTCCCAAGCAGGATATAGGCGCATATTATGAACGCTATCCGAATACCCTGATTTGACTCGCCATTTGGCCTACTTCAGTTTGATTGGGTCTGTATAATGATCCGTATGTATATGGTTTCTCATTAATCAGTTCGTGCATGTGCTATGATTCCTTTCACCGGATCCCGGGCCGGTTTATATCGTGCGGATGGGTCGCCGAGTCCCTTGTCGGGGGCCGGGTCCCACGTATGAATTCCGAAGTATAATGTGTCCGGTTCCGGGGTACTGTGGTATATGTCGCCCCGGTTACTGTGTATATGTTACGAAGTATGATGTGTTCGGTTTCCCGGCGTGTGATCTGTCCCCGGGGTTACCGTGGTTATGATATGATGTGTTATGTGACGGAGATGTTCGAAGATGTGAAATCTTCTGAAATATGATATGTTGTGGCGCCAAAGGCAGGAGTGGCGACCACGTTCTTGTGCCCTATTATGATTCTGTCTGTCTGATTGGATTCTGATTCTGTCTGTCCGTATGGATTATGATTCTGTCCGGTATCCTTCCGTCTGTCTGCCTGGACTACGACTCTGTCCGGTATATCTCTGTCTGTTCGTTGGATTACGATTCCGTTTGCTATATTTCTGTACTTCCGGTTCAGACTATGATTATGTTTGTTATGTTTCTGCTTTACATACTCGGTACATTTTTCGTACTGACCCCCGGTTCTTCGGGGGCTGCGCTACATGCCCGCAGGTACAGACGCACTTGGAGACACGCCGCCAGTCTAGGGCTCAGATTCTGCTATTTTGGAGAGCTCCTTTGATCCGGAGCGTTTACTTTTGGTATATATCTTCTGACATCTGTACATTCTGTACGTATGGTAATTCTGGGTACGGCGGGGTCCTGTCCCGTCATATGACTCTATATGTCTGTTAGAGGCCTGTAGATATGTTTGTGGGTTAGGGTCTTTCTGTACGGATGTGTGTATATGTTATGTTTGGGGCGACCCCATTCGCCGCGGCGGCCGGTCTGCATATGTTGCTTTGTTGGCCGGTGTGGCCTTTGTTGGTATTTTCTGTGCGCAGGGTTATTTTGGATAGTCTGTAAAACAAAGGAAACTCTGCCAAAAAAATTTCTGGAATATAGCCTTGACGGCTTCTGTTTTATACTTGAATGCGTTTGGTAACATTTGAGATAGCATTGGATAGATGTGTTTGGGTGCCCAGATCGGGTACTAGTCACGGCCTACGGGGTTGGGTCGTGACAGCTACTATCCAGAATACAGCAGTCTCGTCTCTAGTAGCAGAAGTGAAAGAGAGACAATATGAGGATCCCATGCTAATGCAGTACAGAAATACGCTCCCTCAGAAAAAGGAGTCATCATTTGACATTTCAGGAGACGGAGTTCTCCGATGTAGAGGAAGATTATGTGTTCCCGATGTGGCAAGTTTACGCCACCAGATTTAAGAGAAGCTCATAGTTCCCGTTATTCTGTTCACCCCGGAGCGACGAAGATGTATCATGATCTTAAGTCTATATATTGGTGGAATGGGATGAAGAAAGATATAGCGGAATTCGTAGCTCAGTGTCCTAATTGCCAACAAGTGAAGATTGAACACCAAAAGTCGGGTGGATTGTTGCAAGCTATAGAAATCCCAACTTGGAAGTGGGAAGTGATTAACATGGACTTCATTTCAGGCTTACCCCGTTCTCGACGTAAGTATGATTCCATATGGGTGATTGTGGATAGACTCACCAAGTCAGCTCATTTCTTACCGGTCAGGACGACCTATGAGGCAGAAGATTTTGCGAAGATATATCTTAAAGAGATAGTAAAACTCCATGGCGTCCCGGTATCTATTATCTCCGACAGAGGGACTCAGTTTTGGAGGTCTTTCCAAGAGGGTTTAGGGACCCGAGTTAGCCTTAGCACGACATTTCATCCCTAGACCGATGGACAAGCTGAACGTACTATTCAGACTCTTGAGGATATGTTACGAGCATGTATGATAGATTTTGGAGGAAATTCGGATGATCATTTGCCACTCATTGAATTTGCTTACAATAATATTTATCATTCCAGCATTCAAATGGCACCATATGAAGCTTTATATGGGCGAAAGTGTAGATCCCCAATTGGGTGGTTTGAAATCGGAGAAACTAAATTGATAAGGCCAGACTTGGTCCAGCAAGCTATAGAGAAAGTCAAGCTTATACAAGATCGGTTGTAAGCAGCCCAAAGTCGTCAGAAGTCCTATGCGGATAATCGTCGAAGAGACTTGGAGTTCAAAGTGAAGGATTGGTTATTCTTGAAAGTGTCGCCTTCCTCCCGAGCGGGAGATTGATTTTTCCATTGATGTGTTGCCAGGCACTAAGCCTATATCTATTCCTCCTTATAGAATGGCACCTGTAGAATTGAAGGAGTTAAAAGAGCAATTGAAAGACTTGCTTGAAAAAGGCTTTATTAGGCCTAGTTCATCCCCGAGGGGAGCACCCGTATTGTTTGTCCGAAAGAAAGATGGCTCCTTGAGGATGTGCATTGATTATCGGCAATTGAATAAGATGACGATTAAGAACAAATATCCTCTTCCGAGGATTGATGATTTATTTGATCAATTACAAGGTGCCAAATGGTTTTCAAAGATAGATTTGAGGTTCGGGTATCACCAAGTGAGAGTTAGGGAGAAAGATATCCCTAAGACAGCCTTCAGAACAAGTTATGGCCATTTTGAGTTTCGGGTAATGTCATTTGGCCTAACTAATGCACCGCCGGTGTTCATGGATTTGATGAACAATGTGTTCAGGCCCTTCCTAGATCTATCTGTGATTGTATTCATCGACGATATCTTGGTGTATTCCAGGTCCGAGGCAGAATGTTACACCTCGGAAAAATTTTCCGTTGGTACGTAAGTGAACGAACTAGTGATAAGTATGAGTGCATGATGTCCATGAGCAAGAAACGACGTTTGATGACCTTAGGCGAGATTTCGAAGGTATCCGATGTGAGATGAGAAAGTTGGCTAAATTAAGATGAGATATAAGGTGAGCAATGCATGTGCATGGACGGGGGTGATTAAAATGAGAAGTCTAAGAAATATGGGAAGTTGCAGAATTGCAACTGCCCAGTGGTCGTAAAGTGCTAGGACGGACCGTAAACTGGTATACGATCCGTAAACTAGCAGGTCGTAAACTGCCATGCAAGGCTTCAACTTTATGCCAGCCGAGAAATGGTAAAATACGACCTGGAGGACGGACCGTAAAGTGATTTACGACCCGTAAACCATGGTCGTAAATCACCATGTAAGCAGCCAAAGCTTCTGGTTCTGGAAATGGTTAAAGACGATCGCGAGAGACGGTCCGTAAACTGCAATACGGGCCGTAAACCATGATGGACGACCACTGTTCACCTCAGCACAGATTTTGCAAGTCACTAAATAAAGGGACCAACACTTGTTTTATTTCATTACAACATTACACCACTTCTCTCTAAAACCTCTCTCTACATTTATTATACAAGTTTTCAAGGATATTTGAGGATCAACAACATAAAACAAGGTGAATCAAGAGTAAGAACATCATCAAAGATCATTTAGGTCAAGAAATCCAAATGGAGAAAAACTAGGGTTTTGCTCAAAGTGGAGTATTATTAACCAAAGCTTGTTCCTACAACTTCTAAGGTAATATTCATGATTTTTACATGATGTTTAAGGTATTGAAGAGTTGAAATACATGGATTGTAGAAAATATGGTCAAGTAGGTCATGAATGATGAATAGTGACATTTTGAGGAATAGTTTGAATTGAATCATGAATGTTGTTGTGTTGTGATATGAATGCATTATAAATGGTACTAAGATCATGAACTAGACACTTTAGACGAATGGACGAAGTTGGATGTTATGACCATGAATATGGGTGAATTAGAGGCAAATCAAGGAATCTAGATAATGTGGATAATGTGAATGACTAATGGCCATTGTTATGATATTAATGAAGGTATAGACGCTAGCATTAGAAGGAAGTGTGCAAGTGTAGAATAGTCCGACGAAAAGGTATGTAAAGCTAACCCTTCTTTCATAAGGCATGGTTCCTTGGCCAAACTCTTAAAATCCTCTACATGAGTATGTTGTATTCAAAAGATTAACACTCCGAGCTCATAAGGGGAAGCTTAGTCCCCGATATATTGGCCCTTATGAGATTGTGCACAAAGTAGGCAAAGTGGCCTATGAGTTAGATCTACCTCCGGATTTGGAGTCAGTCCATCAAGTTTTCCATGTCTCGATGCTTCAAAAATGCGTTGGAGATCCTACCAGGATCGTGCCAATAGGTGATGTACAAGTGACAGAGAAGTTGACTTATAAAGAGGTACCCATTGCCATACCAGATAGGCAAGTACGGAGGCTTAGAAACAAAGAAGTGGCCTCAGTTAAGGTTTTATGGAGAAGCAATAAACGAGAATAAATGACATGGGAAGCGGAAGAAATCATGCGATCCAAGTACCCGCACTTATTTCAACCCCCGGAAGAGGGCCAAGATGAGACATCAAGATCATAAGGTATGTATGACTTCCTTTTATGCTTCTTAGTCGTGTGTGGCTAAATTCTATTGCTATTATGTTGTGGCCCTGTGAGGTACTGTTATTATGGGTTGTTGTGGCATGATGGTAGTGCCATATTATAGGGGAAACTCTAGCGAAATTTTTATAGAATCCCCGAGAACTTTAACATTCGCGGACGAATGTTCCTAAGGGGGGGGGGGGGGGATGTTACACCTCGGAAAATCTTCCGTTGATGCACAAGTGAATGGACTAGTAAAGAGTACGAGTACACAGTATTTCCATAAGTAAGAAATGACGTTCGATGACCCTAGTTAAGATTTCAAAGATGTTTGAGATAGGGGAAGAAAGTTGACCAAGAGAAGGCAAGGCATACGATAGGTATCGGAAAGGAAATACGAGTAACGAGTTAATGGGGATTTAATGACTTCTTGGAGAAGAGTGACAATGCCTTTTAGATTGGTCTTGAGGTGTTGAAAAAGTGCTAAGAAGGTTCCATAAGGATTGGAGATCAAACGAGTCGACGAAACGTGCTTCGGAATCACTGGGGATTATACGGCCAAACATACTGGCTGTATAAATTGTACGGTCTGTATGTTGGGACCGTATAATCAGCCGAGAATGGCATAACTTTCTGGACCAAATATACGGCCAAACATACGGCCCGTATAAAATGTACGGACCATATGTTGGTCATACAGTCCGTACATTGGGTCGGGGACTGAAATGGTTCATTAAATAAGGATCCAAGTTTTATTTCATTTCACTTCCATATCACACCCCTTCTCTCTAAAACATCTCTATACATTTATTCCACAAGAATTCAAGGATTATTAGTGATCAACAACACAAACCAAGTGAATCAAGTGGAAGAAAACCCATTAAAGATCATTCAAGTCAAGAAATCTCATTGGAGATGAACTAGGGTTTTTGCTCAAGTGAAGTATTACCAACCAAGGCTTGTTCCTACAACATCTAGGGTAAGATTTATGATATTTCCGTGTTTTTCAAGGTATTTGAGAGTTGAAATACTTGGATTGTAGAAGGGTATAGATAAATGGGTCATGAATGTGGAATAGTGCCATTTTGAGTAATACCTTGAACTGAGTCATGATTCTTGATGTGTTGTGATATAAATATGTTATAAATGATGTTGAGAACATGGGATAGGCAATGTATGTGAATGAACGTAGTCGTGTGTTATGACCATGGATATGGGTGATTGAAAGTGAATTGAGAAATGTGAATAATGTGGATGAATAAAGATTATTGTTAGGACGTTGCGAATGTATTATTGACGTTTGGGAGTTGATATAAGCTATGGAGGAATGTCGTATAAATAAAGGAGATGCTGTCCGATTTTCTCTAGTTTTAGTCATGCATGCTAGCTATCGATTTCTAATGATAGTATGACTTTAATGAAGGTAGAAACGCGAGCGTTGAAGGGGAACGTGTAAGTGGTAAATAGTTGAACGGAAAGGTATGTAAGGCTAACCCTTCTTTCATAAGGCATGGTTCTTTGGCCAAACATCTAAATCTTTCATAAGTCTATGATATCTTTCAAATGATTCGATCTTCCGAGCTATTGAGCTCATGATTCTTGATATGCCACGATTGTACTAAGTTCCTCATATGACGAGCAAGCCTATAAAGATAGATGTAATGAATGATGATAATAGTGATAATTATATTGGTGACGACTATAATGGTAATAGCGATGACGATAACGATGATGATGATGAAAGTGATGATAATAGTAAAGATGCTTACGAGATATTATGTATATGTATCTATGTATGACGATTATGGAACCCCAAGCTTATAAGGATGTGCAGAATAAGTATGTATATGATTATATAATGTGCGCACACCTCAGCAGGTGGTACGGATAACCCTGACGCCTTGGTAGGGCCAGGTAGATGTAACCCTGAAGCCTTGGTAGTGCCAGGTATGTGTAACCTTAAGCCTTGGCTGGCCAAGTATGTATGAAACACCGATCCTTCATGGTCGGGTATGCTATGTAAATGCTCTGTATATGATATGATGATGTACATGATATATATATATGAGAATTAATGCGAATATGATACGATTGCGAATAAGATTATGTACATGATATGAATGTGAATAAGGATACGTAATTTTGTACAGATATGAGTATGGATACGTATATGGATGTATGTACACAAATACGCATTAGAATTGGAAAGTCCCTATGAAAGGCAAGTAAGTGCTTATGACGATGATATTACTATCTCCCATCCTATGTTATTTCTTATGTTGTCCATTATGCTTCTATGTTGATGTTGATCATGCTTTACATACTCAGTACATTCTTCGTACTGACGTCCTTTTGTTTGTGGACGCTGCGTCATGCCCGCAGGTGCACAGGCAGACAGACTTGATCCATAGCTGCATTCTCAGGGACTACATAGCAGAGCTCCACTTCATTCGGAGCTATAGCTTTTGGGTACTTATTCTTTTGTGTACATGATTATGGGCATAGCGGGGTCCTGTCCCGCCTATATGATATGTTATACTCTCCTTAGAGGCTCGTAGACACGTGTATATGGTTAGATATGTTTGGCCTTGTCGGCCTATATTTTGTATATCATTTTGTTAGCCTTGTCGGCTTTTGTACGTTGATATGGCATAGATGCCAATGATAATATAAAGGTCTTGTTGTCCAATGGGACTGGCATGATGGATGAATAGAAATGTATGTTTAATTATGTGGCTCACCTAGATATAAGTGTAAGTGTAATCCAAGGGGTGCCCGGGTAGGCTAGCACCGGGTGCCCGTCGCGGCCCCCTAGTCGAGTCGTGACAACTTACTGTCACAACATATCAATATTCATATTTCACCCCAAACTACTACTCAACAATGGCACTATTCCCACCTTCATGACCCATTTTCTATGTCCTTCTACTATCCAAGTGTTTTAACTTTTTAACACCTTAAACAACATGGAATGATCATAAAACGCACCTTATATAATGGAAGAATAAGCCTTGAGCGGAAATTCTCTTCTTGCACCAAAACCCTAGCTCACTTCCCTTGGGATTTCTTGGCTTAGATGAACTTTGATAGGTTTCATACACTTGATTTTGTGGGTTTGACAAAGTTGATCATCAATTTCTCTTAGGTTCTTGTGGGTGAAGAGTGGAGAGAATTCTAGAGGATTCTTGAAGTGTAGAGAGGGAAAAATGAAATGAAATAAATGAGAGAGAGGTCTTTATATCGTTTTAAAATCTGTCCCGACCAGATTCTACGGACCAACATACGGTCCGTATAAATTATACTGACCGTATGTCTGGCCGTAGATCTGGTCCAGTGAGGTGTGCTATTCTGGGCTGATTATACGGCCAGACATACGGCCAGTATAATTTATACGGCCAGTATGTTGGGCTATATAATGCCCAGTTCATCCGAACTCATTCTCGTTGACTCGTTTGATCTCCAATCCTTATGGAACCTTCTTGACACTTGATTAACACCTCAATCCCAATCTAAGGGACATTATCACTCTTCTCCGAAACATCTTTAAGCCATCATTAACTTGTCGCTCATAATTCTTACCCGATACGCAACATATCATTTGCTTTCCATGACAACCTTCTTCCCTTACGTCAAATGTCTTTGAATCTCAATTAGGATCATCAAATGCTATTTCTTACTTATCAAAACATCGTATACGTCGTACTCTTCACTAGCCTATTCACTGTACGTTAACGGGGAATTTTCCAAGGTGTAACATTCTTCCCCCCTTTTGGAACATTCGTCCTCGAATGTTAAACACTCGGGAATTCTACAAAAATGTCGCCAGAGTTTTCCCTGTAATATGGCACTACCATCCTGTCACAACAACCCACAATAACATTGCCTCACAAGGCCATAACACAATAACCATATATGTTGGCCACACACGACCAAAAACATGAAAAGAAAGCATACATACCTCATAATGTTAATGTTTCATCTTGGATCTCTCCTGGGGGCTGAAATAGATGCGGGTATTTGGATTTTATACTCTCTTCTGCTTCCCAAGTCATTTCTTCTCGGTTGTCATTTCGCCATAAGACTTTAACTGAGGCTACTTCCTTGTTTCGAAGTCTTCGTACTTGCCTGTCTAATATGGCAATGGGCACTTTTTCCTATGTTAGCTTCTCTGTCACTTGAACATCATCTATTGGAACAATTTTCGTGGGATCTCCAACACACTTGCAGAGCATTGAGACATGAAAGACTGGATGGACTGATTCAAGCTCTGAAGGCAAGTCCAATTCGTACGCTACTTGACACACTTTGTGGATAATCTTATAAGGTCCAATGTATCGAGGAATTAACATCCCTTTCTTGCCAAATCTCATCACCCCTTTCATTGGCGACACCTTCAAGAATACTCAGTCATCAATTTGAAATTCTAAGTCTCGCCGGCGGTTGTCCGCATAAGATTTTTGGCGACTTTGGGCTGTCAATAATCGATCTCGGATCACCTTGACTTTGTCTACCGCTTGCTGAATAAATTCAGGGCCTATTAGCTGTACTTCTCCTATTTAAAACCATCTAATCGGGGATCTACACTTCCTTCCATATAGAGCTTCATGCGGAGCCATTTGGATACTGGAATGGTAGCTATTGTTGTATGCAAACTCGATTAGAGGTAAGTGGTCATCCCAACTACCACCAAAATCTAGAACACATGCTCTTAGCATATCCTCCAAGGTCTGGATAGTACGTTTGGCTTGCCCATCAGTCTGCGGATGGAATGTCGTGCTGAGCTTTACTTGAGTACCTAGACCTTCTTGGAAAGATTTCCAGAACTTGGCAGTAAATTGCGCTCCTCTATCTGTGATAATGGATATCGAAATACCATGGAGTCGCACAATTTCTTTAAGATACAACCTTGCATAATCTTCAGCCGAGTATGTGGTTCTGATTGGAAGAAAATGAGCCACTTTGGTGAGTCTGTCCACAATTACCCATATGGAATTATACTTTCCTCGGGAACGAGGTAACCCCACTATAAAATCCATGTTGATCACTTCCCATTTCCAAGTAGGGATTTCCATTGCTTGCAATAATCCTCCTGGCTTTTGATGTTTGATTTTCACTTGCTGGCAATTTAGACATTGAGCTACAAATTCTGCTATGTCTCTCTTCATGCCATTCTACCAATATATCATCTTGAGATCATGATACATCTTTGTTGCACCTGGGTGAATAGAATACCGAGAATAATGAGCTTCTTCTAAAATTTGACGACGCAATTCTGCGACATTCGGAACACACAGCCTGCCTCGGTATCTGAGAATTCCATCCATAGAAGTTTCAAATGGGGACTTCTCTTTTTCATGAAATACGTCTCTATAATGGCTCAACTGAG
Source organism: Lycium barbarum (assembly GCF_019175385.1). Taxonomy (NCBI): domain Eukaryota; kingdom Viridiplantae; phylum Streptophyta; class Magnoliopsida; order Solanales; family Solanaceae; genus Lycium; species Lycium barbarum. The sequence goes on along the minus strand of NC_083339.1, from coordinate 50,128,744 downwards.
GATCTTCATATTGTCGCTCTTTCACTTCCATATTCAGGGACGAAACTGTGGGATCATTAATACCGATTCCTGCATTACCTGAATCAATTAAACATACTCCAAGATTAGCTAGTTGGTAGAGCTCATGAATTAATTCTTTCTTTTCCAGGGGAACTTCACATAAGTTGCCCATCGATCGGCGGCTAAGCGCATCAGCTACTACATTTGCCTTTCCGGGGTGGTATAAAATGCTCACATCATAATCTTTCAATAATTCTAACCACCGCCTCTGCCACAGATTTAACTCCTTTTGTTTGAAAATGTATTGAAGACTCTTGTGATTTGTATAAATATCCACATGCACACCATACAAGTAATGTCTCCACATTTTTAATGCATGAATGACTGCAGCCAATTCGAGATCATGAGTTGGGTAGTTCTTTTCATGTCTCCGCAGTTGTCTCGAAGCATAAGCAATGACTTTACTGTGCTGCATTAACACACATCCTAACCCAACACCGGAAGCATCACAATATACAACGTAACCATTTTGCCCTTCTGGAAGTGTTAAGACTGGAGCTGAAGTTAATCTGTCCTTCAACTCTTGGAAGCTACGTTCACAAGCATCATTCCACTGAAATTTAACTGACTTCTGGGTTAGCTTTGTCAATGGGTCTGAAATAGCGGAAATTCCCTCTACGAACCTCCTATAGTAACCTTCCAATCCTAGAAAACTACGGACTTCTGTAGGCATCGTAGGCCTTGGCCAAGTCTTCACAGCTTCAATTTTCTGAGTATCAACTTGAATACCATCACCTGAAATAACATGACCCAGAAATGCCACAAAATTTAGCCAAAACTCGCACTTTGAAAATTTTGCATACAATTCTCGAGCTCGGAGAATTCCTAGAACAATACGTAAATGGTCAGCATGTTCTGATTCTGTACGAGAGTATACCAGAATGTCATCAATGAATACTATTACGAATAAATCCAAGAGTGGCTTGAATACATTATTCATCAAATTCATGAACACCGCCGGAGCATTAGTCAACCCAAACGACATCACCCGGAATTCGTAATGGCCATATCTCGTTCTGAAAGTTGTTTTAGGAATATCTTCTTCTCTAACTCTCACTTGATGATAACCCGGCCTCAAGTCTATTTTAGAAAACCACTTGGCACCCTGTAGTTGATCAAACAAATCATCAATCCTTGGGAGAGGATATTTTTTCTTTATCGTCACCTTATTCAACTGCCTATAATCGATGCACATTCGTAGGGAACCATCTTTCTTTCTCACGAACAAGACTGGTGCAGCCCACGGTGATGAACTGGGTCTAATAAACCCCTTCTTAAGCAAATCTTTTAACTGTGCCTTTAGCTCTTTCAATTTTGCCGGAGCCATTCGGTAAGGAGGAATAGAGATAGGCTTGCTGTTCGGCAACACATCAATAGAGAAATCAATCTCTCTTTCTGGAGGAAGTCCTGGAAGTTCATCTGGAAATGCATCCGGGAATTCATTCACTACTGGAACGGATTGGAAAATTAGCGACTTTGCTTCGGTGTCATGTACTCGGACTAAGTGATAAATATAGCCTTTAGCTATCATTTTTATTGCTTTAAGGTAGGAAATAAACCTACGTTTTGGAGATGCTGTATTACCCTTCCATTCACGCACGGGCTCTCCTAGAAATTTAAATCGAACTACTTTCATTCGGCAATCAACACTAGCATAACATGAGCCCAACCAATCCATACCCATAATCATATCAAAATCTAACATTTCTAGCTCAATTAAATCAGCTTTAGTCTGGTGATCACATATCACAGTTACGCAATTTTTATACACTTGTCTAGCTATCACGAGATCACCAACCGGAGTAGATACCTCAAAAGGTTTAATTGGCTCAGGTTTCACCCCCAATACGACCAGCAACATACGGAGTAATATAAGACAAGGTAGAACCCGGATCTATCAATGCATACACATCATGGGAAAATACAGATAATGTACCTGTAACCACATCCGGGGAGGACTCGAGATCCTGTCGTCCGGCTAAAGCATATACACGAGGCTGAGTGGCACCTGAAGTAGATGCTCCCCCTCTGCCTCTAACTCGACCTGCTGAAATCTGGGGAGTTTGTCCTACCGGGTGCACTGAAGAGGAACCAGCCGCTGATCTTGTGGGCTGAACCCCAACTCTACCACTCATCGACGGGCAATCTCGCATCATGTGCCCAACCTGGCCACAGGCATAGCAAGCATTCGAACCTTGGCGACACTGTCCGGAATGCAATCTACCGCACTGGCTGCATCGCGGTACTGGGGGTCTCCTCTGGCTATAATCTCCCCCAAACTGAGAATCTGAGGCCCTCGAACTTTGACCCTGTCCTGAACGAAAGGAGCGATCAAATCTCCTACCTGAAAATCGTGGAGGCGCACTAGTCACCGACTAGCCTGAATGTCTGGAATGTGTCTGCCTTGATCCCCCTCTATAATCACTTCCTGCCCACATAGATCTGGCCCGCTTGCTTTGCCTTCTATCGATATCACGATCACCCCTTTCCGAAGGTTGTTGTCCTTCTAAATTCTGGGCATGGGCTTGTATTCGGGAAATATCCATCCCATCTTGCAACGAAGCCGTCAAACAATCCTTAAATAAATGTTGCCCTAAGCCACTCACAAACCTGTGTACCCTATCTCCCATATCGGCTACCATAGTCGAGGCATATCTAGCCAATGAATTAAACTGAAGGCTGTATTCCCGGGCACTCATATTTCCTTGCTTTAGATTTAAGAACCTAACCGCTCTAGCTCGGCGGAACTCGGGTGGCAAATAGTGACGGATGAAAGCATCTAAAAATTCTTGCCACACGGGAGGAGGCGCATTTTCTTTTCCTTGATGCTAGCAAATTATTGTACCACAATACTGCCATATCTCGGAGTCTATAAGATGCCAACTCCACTGATTCAGTTTTGGAGGCGTGAATAATTCCCAATGTTCTCAGTATCTTATCCATAAAACCTTGCGGGTCTTAGTCCGGCTTTGACCCAAAAAACTCCGAAGGATTCAAACTCATAAAATCACGGGCCCTGGTACTAGCTGCCCAATCACTTGAACCCGCAGTCTGTCGCTGTGCCTGGGCGGCAACTAACTGCGTCAATAAATGGATAGCCTCGGTCATTTGTTGACCCAAAGTAGCCGGTGGGGGAACTGGAGGCGTAGGAGTCGGAGCTGAAGCCCCTTCTTGTTCTTCTGTAATAGGTGGGGTGGAAGAAGCATTAGATGGAGCCTCATTATGTGATTCACCCTCTTCTACATTCATTGGCGGCTCCCTTTCTACCCGTCTTTTCATCGTAGTCTGGCCCTTCTGGGCGGCTGTAGCCTTTCCTTTTGGCGGCATTTCTGAAATCATAGCACACTATTAAGAGGAGAAAATCTTATAACACAGCTCTATCGCACGATCTCTTAAGATGAAAGATGGTCATTTTTTCCAAAATGCCCTGTAGCCTCTTGTTTACTAGTGTGGCGTGTAACACACCATAAACAAGACTCTACTAGACACGGCTCGTAGACACTTGCTAGGATTGAACTGCTCTGATACCACTTTTGTCACGACCCGACTAGGGGCCGTGACGGGTACCTGGGGCTAACCACCAAGCACCACTCATTCTATTACTCATCATACTCATTAATCGTTCTTTTATCAAATCATAGAAAAATCATTTTTCGTTTGGAAACATAATTACTTTTATATACATAAGCCCTTCGGCTATCAAAATAATAATATATACACAATAGTAGCATCGTGAGACCATACTACCCACACATGCGTATCTACAAACCTCTACTAGAGTACTAGACATATGGACGGGACAAGACCCCGTCGTGCCCAAAACACATACATATATATACACAAAAGAATAGTCAAAGGCACCTCCGGAACAATGGAGTGCCCTCAAGTCAGCTAATAGCTCCTACGAGTCTGGATCACCTCCCTGTCTACCTGTGGGCATGAACACAGCGTCCAAAGAAAACGGACGTCAGTACGAACATTGTACTGAGTATGAGAGGCATAAGTAACAATAATACGTCAATGAGATAAAGGAAACATCAAATAAGGAACAACCTGTAACTGACTGTCAATTATAAAAGAAATAGTGCATGCTGGCTTACTTCATAATCGTCATCATATCATGCATGCATATATGTATAAACTGCCCGACCATATAGGTACGGTGTGATAATCATTAGCCTGCGTCCAGGCTTCCCGCGTCCGGGGTAGCATCTCATGCCGCCCACTAGTGGTGTCTGCCCATGCCATCTAGACATGGTGTATACGCTGCCCGCCTTAGCAGTGTCTGCCCGGCCATATAGGCGCGGTGAAATATCATCAACATGTACTCATCACAATGCATGCATAGAAACTCAAAGACACCTATACTTTATCGAGGTGACATAAGGTCGTGAACCCTCGATTCCATTATGGGGCATTTATAAGCATTTTGCCTCACCTTGAAGGAAATAGTAAATAAGGTTAGTGTATACAATAAGAACATTATTAACTTCGTAGGAACATCATATCATGGACTCTAGAATGTTTAGACTTAAGCTCATCATCATCATTATTGGGCTCATAATGTATCTCTTATCTTATATGGCTATTCATGAACATAGACTATTAGCTTTCCGGGATGTAGGAGATTCATGGAGAAGAACGAAAAATCATATCATAGATTCATGCCTTAGAAAGAAAGGACTAGGCTCACATACCTTTTTCGTTTAACTAATCTATTGCTTGCTTGTTCTCCTTCAATGCCACCGTTTCTGCCTTCAATAGAATTCGCATTAACATTAGCTAATCGATTACTTAAACGTGCTTACTAAAGCTAAAGAAAATTGGGCAGCATTTCCTTTGTTTATACGACTTTCCCCTTATTCCATATCAACTCCCAAACATCGATAACAACATTCACAATATAATAGGCAACAATCATCATTCATCTACATTATTCGCATTTCATAATTTCACTTCAATTTTTCCATAATTGTGGTTATAGTTCACTATCGCGTTTTCTCACTTATAATACTTACCCCATGTTCTAAATGTCATTTATAGCGTACTTATTGTCACAACATATAAATATTCATAATTCACCCCAAACTACTACTCAACAATGGCACTATTCCCACCTTCATGACCCATTTTCTATGTCCTTCTACAATCCAAGTGTTTTAACTTTTCAACACCTTAAACAAAATGGAATGATCATAAAACTCACCTTAGACAATGGAAGAATAAGCCTTGAGTGGAAATTCTCTTCTTTCACCAAAACCCTAGCTCACTTCCCTTGGGATTTCTTGGCTTAGATGAAGTTTGATAGGTTTCATACACTTGATTTTGTGGGTTTGAAAAAGTTGATCATCAATTTCTCTTAGGTTCTTTTGGGTGAAGAGTGGAGAGAATTATAGAGGGTTCTTGAAATGTAGAGAGTGAAAAATGAAATGAAATAAATGAGAGAGAGGTCCTTATATCGTTTTAAAATCTGTCCCGACCAGATTCTACGAACCAACATACGGTCCGTATAAATTATACTGATCGTATCTGGTCCAGTGAGGTGTGCTATTCTGGGCTGATTATACAGCCAGTATAATTTATACGGCCAGTATGTTGGGCCGTATAATGCCCAGTTCATCCGAACTAATTCTTGTTGACTCGTTTGATCTCCAATCCTTATGGAACCTTCTTGACACTTGATTAACACCTCAATACCAATCTAAGGGACATTATCACTCTTCTCCGAAACATCTTTAAGCCATCATTAACTTGTCGCTCATAATTCTTACCCGACACGCAACATATCATTTGCTTTCCTTGAAAACCTTCTTCCCTTACGTCAAATGTCTTTGAATCTCGATTAGGATCATCAAATGTTATTTCTTACTTATCAAAACATCATATACGTTGTGCGCTTCGCTAGCCTATTCACTGTACGTTACCGGGGAATTTTCTAAGGTGTAACAGGAGTAGTGCTCGGGATCATCTTGGTCCTCAACTGGGAGCCTAATACCCGGGTACATCAACTAGAATAGGCCCTTAAAGCTCTTTCATACCCTGACAAGCACCTTGCACCGGGACCTACTTTCTGCTTCTCTTTCGCTAGGCCCGTTTGGAGCTTGAGAAGATGCTCACCGTAGTCTTTGGCGATAGAAGTGTACACAGCCTCAAGGGTGTCCACCATGCTCTTCATCTCCCTCTGCGCCTTCATGAACTCATCTCTCTCCTCCTGAGTGTAATAACCAGTTATGGTACCTAATGGACCAGCCTCAGTAGGAGGCACAGAAATCCCAGCAATCATTTTCTTCATATCCTCTATCTGTGAACCCAGAAACTCGAATGGCCCCTGAACCGGTGATGCTCCAGTTCCCTCTCATTAGCTCACATTCACCCCGACGCCAGGAACCATATTTGTTTTCTTGCTTTCGACAAGGGTACCGCAACCTTTGACCTTTAGTGGGTGGAACTCGACGTATGTGTTGACCCACACATCATCAAGGCTCCCTGGGAAATTGGCCTTCTCGCATAAGGCAGTGATAAGCGAAGGAAACATCAAGCTCGGCCCAGCCTTTTGTACAAACTCCCTCCACTCCTGAACAATATTGCCACCCACGTTCACCAGACGTCATCCAAGATGCAAGCTATCATAAGGGCCTGAACATAGGTGACGTCATAGGTGTTGTTCGAGGGGCGCACCGGATGAGTGATTATGTTCAACCACCTCCAAGCCTCTGTCGTGAAGTAGGAGTTCTTGATTTCGAACCGCTTGTTGGTCTAATCCACCAACCTCCGGTCCTCCTCGGCCACGAGCTTAGAGACTAACCACTCCTTATTTCCCTCATAGTCCTTTGCCTCCATCTCGCTTACCAAATTATCATCCAAGCCGTAATGTGCATTGATCTCTTCGGCCCCAATTTTCACCATAACCCCTCGAATTTTAATTATCGGATCGGGAGCGGACCAATCCACTATTTTTAGCAACACATAGAACTCCCTTACCCAATTCTCATTTGCCTTATCAGGATCCTCGATGAGCTGGCCCCACTTAATTGTGTGCAACTGGTTATAGAACTCAGGTGCACGTTCCTCCACTTTATCCATATCAAACCCCTCTCCGGCAGTAGATCCTTCATCATATATTTCAAGTAACACCTGTGACTTACAGGGACTTAGAAGCAAACCCCATCCGGGATGATCATGTTTTGAGACATGTTATTGGAATGGGCGTACCTACAACAAAGAGATGAAGACATTATCAACAATTCTGCCAAGACCTATAAATAAATAATGTTTTATGACCCAAGAATTTTAGGAAAAGTGACCCCGCATGCCAAAAATCTGCAGTTTCTGATTCTATAAATACTGAGCAGTCTCCGCTGCAGCGAGGCCGTGACAGTGGAACCCATCTGCCAGGATGAACAAGACTGCTATAGCGAGCCTTGAGGCACTATAGCAGACTCACCACAGCGAACGAGTCTCCCACATGAGTGAAGACATTCCTTTCGCGTCCGTCCCACGCCAGCGTACCATAGTGCTCCATGGCGGAGTCGCTGATACGCTTAAATTACACCTACTAATGGTATAACGCGGACATTGTCAAATATTGTAACCCAACAAGGTTAGGATCAAATCCCACAGAGAATAATATGTAGGCAATTTAAGCAGATTAGGAATTATCACTAACAATAGCTAGACCGAACGCATCAATGGTGGTTTTTGATAAAATATGGAAACATAAATTCTAATCTAGAAAGCAAGTAAATTGATCAATGGCCACAAGAATGGAATAAAGAAAACTACTTCTCAAGTAACGATCCAATCTATTTCACGAATTATAAATAATAGCAAGTTTATGTTATTTAGCCTCAGATAATGACTCTAAGTTAACTTCTCCCGAAGATTAACTAGACTACCCAATTGAAGATCCCTCAAGCAATTAGGAGCATTAAGAACACCCGAATATGGCTACAAGTGGTATCGCCAATTCCTAGGTCAATTTCCATTAGATGAGGGTTAATGCCCCAAATTCATGTTAATTATTCTATCCCAACCCCGTTCTTCCTCTTCCGAGTTTCAAACAAAGTAAATGGGAAAGTCCTAGGGTTAGTTACTCCCTTGAGAAACGTTGAAAACTAAGAATAATTAAAATAACAAGAACTTACTTGATTAAAAATAATGTCGATGAATAAATAAGCACAACAAGAGTATCAATCTTAATTGTCACCAAGAAATTCCCATAAACAAGGATTAAATAAAAGAAAGAATATTTACGTAGGAACCCTAGCCTCCAAACTTGTGTTTTATGCCAAAGATCAAAATATAATAACTCTTCACTATTAAAACCCTACAATGACTATTTATAGGTTCTGAAAACGTGAAAGTTGCAGATTTGCACTTTGGTCCCCGTCGATACGAAATACGGTCCGTAAAGTGAAATACGGACCGTAAACCAGTTTACGACCAGGTCTTCCTTCCAGTTTTGAGCAACTTCAATCTCTTGAGATACGGACCGTAAATTGGTTTACGGTCCGTAAACTGCCCAGTCGTCTTTCAACTTCCAAGACTTCGACTTTCTGCCAGATGCTCGAATGGTTAAATACACTTTGAAATACAGACCGTAAAGTGGAATACGGTCCGTAAAAGTTGTTCGTAAATCACCATTTCCTCAGCCTGTCTTTCTGCTTCTTCTTATTCTTTAATACGCCCATGGAATATGGCCCGTGTTTAAGAATACGGTCCGTAAACTGAGTTTACGACCACTTCTGCACTTTCAACTGTTTTCATTCTGAATCGGTTCCGTTACCTGAAAAACACTAAAAATCACGTAAAATCACATAGACTTGCTTAAAAACAAGTAAAACTTATAGCCGAAAAGCATCTATTGTGGCATAAAATCATGCCACATCAGTCGCGCCAGCAATCTTGCTACCGTTGTGGCAGACTCATCGTCCCCAATAGGCGACCCAGCTATTTTCGGAAGAAAAACAAATTCCCCAGAATATTCTGCTCAGACCAGTGTTTTACTCTCAAATCGATTGATTATTCAAGCATGCAAGACTTCTAAAATTTACAAGGAGCGATTTCTAGCAACAAATAGCCCCAAACCTTTTTGAAATATAAAACTCCAAAAATCAAGAAAACCCACCCTTTACTTCCATGTTAATCATCCTAGATCAGTCAAATCTATAGCAATACACAGTGATGAAACTATTTCAACGTTAAACAAGTTATGAAATTCAGATTCTAACCCTCTCTCCAACCCCAGACAAAACACCCAAAAATTCAAATTTATTCAAAAAAAAATCGCGAGATTCAAGCATGTTCGACTCAGATTAACAGCTCAAATCTTACTCTAGTGTAATTCGAAATGATTACGTACCCTAAATGGAAGTCCTTGAAGAGATTACACCTCGAATTTTAAAGCCTCCTTGCTTAAAAAAATCCCTTTTAAGAGAGTAGTGGTGCATTTAGTAGTGGGTATGTGTTGGAGTAGAGTTAAGGAGCCTTTGGTTGTATAGTGCGGGGGGGAGGGGCGAGGGAAGATGAGGAGTATTTCGGTGATAAGAATGGAAGGGGTTCGGGTAGTGGAAGAGTAAAGGTGAGAATGGGAAGGGTGAAAGGTCTCCCTGGGTATCTGAAAAGCCAGACCTTCGCTACAGTGGAAGTGTGTCGCTCTAGCATGCACTGTAGTGGTTAGTCAAGCCGCCACAACTGGCAGGACCTTTTCTTCAAATTTCACCACAGCGGGAGTTGGTCGCTTCAGCGGGAGCCCCATGGCCACCAAGTGGGATGCTATAGTGGGCCATCCTTTGACTCCAAGATCCACCCGAGTGGATTATTCATCGTGTTAGCGGACTTATGTCCGCAGCATCAAAAAACCTTGACCCCACCAATCACGAGTAATGATCCGTTTTAATGCAATTCGAATTGTTCCTAGTCGTAGCGTGACCCCGGTGATTCTTTTAGTCAATTAATCTTGACACCACCAATACTTCAGTTGAGTTAGGATGTAATAGTAATCAAAATCTCCTCAAAAAATCGTTAGTCCACAGTCATAATGGACGTTCCCAAATTAGTGGGCCAGAAAGATTCATTCGTGTGTGAAACGTGTGGCGTATGGTTTTGTGACATAGTGTAATGTGGACCCTTTTTCCTCGCTTCTTCACGTTATATCACCCCTTCCTTTTCCCGTTTCCCGTCGTTCGAGAACGATTGATTATTTATTAGTATCTGATGTAACGACCCGTTGGGCCATTACTAAAATTCCTTAAAGTTCTAGTCCAAAAAGCACCGTTAATCAGTAAACGGTTAGTCGCACGAAGAAATTGTTCGTTAAATCGTTGTGTAGTTGAATTAGTAAGGAATTAAAAATCGTGGGGACTACCTGGACCAAACCCTTCACTACAGCGTGGGATGGACCTATAGTGGATCTGCCTCAGTGACTAAAGCCTCGCTATAGCGAGCTTCTTTAGACCTGAACGATCCGACCCAGTGAGCTTATCCTACACTACGACTGTGGAGTAATGTCTCCAGATTTCTACCACAGTGAAGTGCTTCCCCGCCTTAGCGAACCATCTGTCTGCCACAGCGAACAACGCAGACTACACCAGGAATTTAATTCCAATTTTGGAATTTGACCTCATTTCTCTAAAAACCCTATATCTCAGCTGCCACTTGGGCATTTTGGGAGGAAATTCATGAAATCTTGGGAAAGTTAAACCCATTAAACCCCATCCATTTCGTTATCTCTCTCTAATTTATTTACTTCCTTCACTAAGTTTATCTTCTAAGTCAATGAAAATGGAGGTGCTTAATAGTACAAACCCTAAGTTGATAAAAGGGGAATTCTTGGGTTGAAATCACGGCAATACTTGAAACTAATCACCTAGATTCCATACTAGGCCAAATAACCAACCTCAAATGCTAATCTTTTGCATTTCTATAAATGGGTTACAAAGTGATTTCTCGAAATTAGGAGTTTTATAAAGGAAAGAGTTCCATTTAGGACTTGATTGATAAATTAGTAATGAAACCCAAAATATTAGTCCATGGAAACTTAGGAAAGTCAAGTTGGAAATAAATTTCGATTCTACCCTTACTAACCCAAAACTTGGTATAGTTTCAAGAATTTTGCTTTTGTTCTTTTGGACCCATTGACCTTCTTAGGCGCTTCGTCACGTGTCGTGGTTCGAGAATGAGAAGACGAAAACAAATGGATGTTCGTGGCACCTACTCGGCCTCGAGGAATGTTACGGCTTACTTGTGCAGACTTCGATTAGTACTTCATATATGTTCAATAGAAAGCAATCGAGAAAGCATGCATAGGTATCTGGATAAGAAGTTGGGTCGGATAGTTCTAGGTTGGTACTATTATGAGTGATTGTTGTGTAGTTATTCCTATTGGCTTCCTTGTTAGACGTGAATGTTGGTGTCGGTATGACTTGGCTGAGTCTTTTTGTTGACTCTGTGCTATTATGGACCCTTGTTTACCTTTATTGTTAGACTTCGGTTAGCAAATCATATGTAGAGTTAGTGATTATTGGAGAAAGCATGTAAACCTTCGGGTATGGAGTTTGGGATGGAATACTTAGGTTCGTATTCTTGACTATGGATTGTCGCCTTATTGTGTTCAATTGAGTTGTTACTTATTTGTGAGTTGTTGGCTTGTCTCCATGTGATTGATTCTAGAGTTGATGCTTAGTGATTACCAAATAATTCCGGAAGCATATATATCATGGTTTAGGTTGTTGGAAAGGAAAGTAAGGTTATGATATTGATATTGCGATTGAGCTATGTGTCCATGTGCGGTACAGTTGATTCATACATTCTTATTGGCATTGTTGTCATTCATTCACTCATCTATACATATATTGGGATCGGGTTCTGCACCGCAATACTTACTTGGATCGGGTTGCACATAATGCAACACTGACTGGGATCAGATTGCACTTTCCAGAACACAAACTATTGGATCGAGCTGTGCGCCACAACACGTACATGGACTTAGCAGTCCCACATGGATAATGATCGTTGAGGCGATGAGATATTCCATGAAACGTGCGTGTATTACTACATTGCGTATGCATTCATATTCATTCTTCATTTTTCTTTATTGTTGGATTGTGTTCGGATATTCTCTATTTGTTGTATTGTGTTGGTAGTTCTGATTTAGAGGATACACTTACTAGGTTTCTATTCTGTAGTGTGAGTCAGTGAGATGGGGTTGGTCTTGAGAAATTTATGGAAGGAAACAAAATCCTAGGTCGCGTCAAGTACGAGGGTGTTTAGTTGTGAACCCGTTAATTATTGTGAGTGAGAGTTGGGAAGTCTCAGGTGATGTTAGTGGAATATTATATGACTACTGAATTGGTCTTCTATTTGGTTCTAGCTTGGTTATTTTATTATGTTTGTTGGTAGTAATCATGGAGTCCCTTTTTTTTGGGGGGGGGGGGGGGGGGGGGAGGGAGGGGAAGCGTAGTGGGAGTAAGCTTGTGAAGGTATAAGTTGAGTTGAATTGATTGGTTAGTAGAAATCTCCCTTTTATAAATTGTTGATTGACTAAATGCTTTCCCATCATACTTATCTGTTATTCTCTATTATTATTATGATTTCCTGCCGTTGTCGGCCTATGGTGGTTCAGATATGATAATGTGCAAGGATTCAATGAGTAAGAAAGGAATAATAGAAGAAGATGTAGAAAGTTGCACTGAACATTCTCAAAATTGTTTAGTTTCTACTAATTTGGCACCTGACAAACCTTTGGTAGTTATTCATCCTGAAAATGATAAGAAATTTATGATGACTCTCGCGGTCATTATGGAAAATGTAGGATCATCCCATCAAATAGAACCTTCCCAAGGGTAGAACGAGCTAATAGAAACTCGATTTTATAAGTCTAAGAACTGAAAACTTGACTTGTTTGTGATTGTTATTTAATTTTATTGAGTCCGTCGGGTGGGGGTGGTGACGTAGAAAATTAGAACTCCAATGGGAATTTCGAGGCCACGGGTGGATTCGTATGACTTTTTCTACATATATGTGCGTGTTTTGTTTGTGTTTGTTTTTGTGAGGCCTCGGATGAAATGTTGGGTGATAGAGTAGAAAACTGGGAAAAAATCGAGCTTACTGCCCAAATGGAACCGGTGCGGCGGGCTTGTACCACTACGGCGGCACCGCTATAGCGGCGAGCCCCTCGTAGCGAGCGGTCGGCCAGTGTGCATGTGTCTGTCATGGCGGACCATGTCCCGCTATGGCGGTGTCGTTATAGCGGAACATGGGCCACCATAGCGGTGGTCGAATTTCCCTTGGTTCGCTATAGCGGGCACTTCGCCGCTATAGCGAGACTGCTGCAGCGGTAAATTGACCACCGCAACGGTCAACGGGGGACAGAATGCCGTGTTTTAAACACTTAGGCCCACCCCACATTCTTTATTCATAAAACTCCAACACAGTTCCCTACAAGCACCTAGGGTTAAATTTTAAGCTAGGGCAAGAATACTCTTGAGAGGTAAGTCTTATCCATCCCTTTCAATCATTCCGTATCATCTTCATGATTATCATCCCTTTCATGGGTTTTCAATGGTGAAATTAGTAATAGTAACCCTAGAAATTAATAAACCTTCTATACTTGATGGGTTATGATTTTGTTCACTTATTTATCATCTAATGGCTTGGGTTAACTCCTCTTAATCATGAATTGAACCTTTAGAGCCATGAACTAAGTGAATTGAGACTTAGAGTTCCATAAAAATGGTAGCTTGGACATGGAAACTGTTTGAAAGTGGAGTGGTGATTAAATATTGTTATAGTTTGATGGTTAGTGATTACTAAGGCCCTTGTAGGTTGTTTTACACCTAGAAACAATTCAACCATTGAAATGGGCTAAAGGGAAGGGTGTCTTGCATTGATTTTTTATTAGAACAATTATGACTCATTGACCATTCTAATTTCTAGACTTTGAGCGTTCTGAGGTGTTATGGAAGGGAAAAGCTGTAGCAGAGTGATTCGAGTTGTTCCAGCTCCACGGTTGAGGTAGGTTACGGTCCATTTGAGTTAGCCTTTGATTAGTTGATTGTATGTGTTGTGATTTCATTAGGAGAAAGCGTGTCTAGTCTTCATTCATGATATTCTGTGGTTGAACTCCTATGTACAATTGATTGAGTGACTGTGTAGGCTTCGTGCCACTATTCATGTGTGTTGAATCTACAGTTGATCTTGTGTGATGAGAATTTAATATGATCTTCTCGGTGATTTTGTAATACGAAGTGATGATTTGAGCATTGATAATAAGGGGCAAGAAATAATGTTATGTATAGATATATGCAAAGGCACAAATGTGATCGAGATTATGGGCTTGTGGTCTGAGGTTCGTTCTAGAAACGAGAGATACATTAATGTGGCTTGCGTCCGAGGTTCTTTTCGGAGCGGAGGTTTATGCTCGAGTCCGATGAGTATTCAGAACGAGTGGTACATGGACACCATGGGTCTTCTGCAGGTCATGACTACTGAGCAATAACATCAGTTAGCATGTGTGTACAGTGAGTATGGTATTTGTGGTAGACTTATTCCCGTATTGTGGTTTTCCGTTGACTGAGTTCTTGATATTTTGGGTGACTTGATTGGTGATTATCCTTGGTTGACTCGTCGTGGTTTATTTATTTCATGTCTGTTGGCTGGCTTGTTTATTCTATTGATTTTATGAGATATGCATGATACTAATCTTAGTCGACCTATGATATCTACCAGTACATAGTGTTTGTACTGATACTACCTTGCTACATTCTTTTGAGTGCAGATTGTGATACAGAGACTGCTACCCGCCCTCACATCTAGTGTTGAGGATATTGTTGACATATTTAGGGTGAGCTTCTATCCATGCCAGGCTGCCCGAAGATCTTCCTCTTATGATGTCTATTCCTATTCAGGACATTATGGTTATTTGTTAGACATATTTCATTCCTTACACATGTTTTGGATTAGAGTCCTTGTACGATGACTTTCGAATTTTGGGGATTTTGTAATAATTAGAACTTCCGCATTTACTTCAGTACTTTTATAGCATGACTAATTTTGGTTATCTTATGCTTGAATGAGTAATAACTAATTGAATTGGTTAATATAAAGATAGACTTGAATGTGTAGAAAACTTGTGTATTAGTTCTCCCACTAGGAGTTAGTGTGGGTTCCAGTCATGGAGAGTTG
This sequence comes from Lycium barbarum, assembly GCF_019175385.1. Taxonomy (NCBI): domain Eukaryota; kingdom Viridiplantae; phylum Streptophyta; class Magnoliopsida; order Solanales; family Solanaceae; genus Lycium; species Lycium barbarum. The sequence goes on along the minus strand of NC_083339.1, from coordinate 50,113,501 downwards.
GGTCGTGAGAGAAGTTGAATCGGAAGCTATCAGTAAGAGAAAAGATCCTAATAAAGACAAGGTTCCAGACAAGGAGGAGGACCGTGTTTTCAAGGATACAGGAAAGTTATTTTTGCAAGTTGTAAATCCAGCTACAGTACTAGTGGAGGAAGATACATCTTTGAGTCAGCTTAGGTATTTGCAAGAGGATGAAACTTTGGATCAACACGTAAATCAAGTTGCAAGAGATAGAGATTTATCTCCCAAACAGATCAATAATTGAAAGAGTGGTGGGAGGAAAGCTAGGCAGAACAATATGGTTCCACTACAGGTAACAACAAGGAGTAGTAAATCTAAACCTCCCAATAATCAATGATTGATAAATCTCTATTCTGGAATATAAGATCAGTTAACACTCAAAATTCTTTTGAGAGGTTGATTGAGCTTAATAGGTGGCCTCATTACTCACTTATATCACTTATGGAACCTTTCCATGGGCCTAATAAAGTTGAAAGTTATAGAACAAGGTTAGGGATTCATAATTCAATGGTTAACATGTCATAGAAGATCTGGATTTTCTGGACAGATGATTGGCAAGGGTAGGTTATTATGGATTCAGTGCAACATGTGACTCTTAAAATGACTCATGCAAACTTGCAACAAGAAGTCTTTGTTACAATTGTTTATGCTAAATGTACTGCTGCAGAAAGGATGAAGTAATGGGATTCAATTGACCAAATGGCTCGGAATACTCAAGTGCCTTGGATAGTTGGGGGAGATTTTAATGTGATTCTGAAAGATGATGAGAAATTAGGGGGTCTTCCATGTTCATCATTCTGAAAATTCTGAGTTTGCTCATTTTGTAAACAATTGTGATCGGATGGAATTGAAATTCTCTGACAGTAGATATACTTGGTGGAATGGCAGAATTGAAGAGGATTGAATTTTCAAAAGACTTGACAGAGTTTTTGGAAATCAAGAGTTCATGGATTTATTCCCATCATCTAAAGTCTCACATTTTATAAGGCACGGATCTGATCATGCACCCCTTCTTATTGTGTGTGATAGTCAAGAGGAGTTGGTTGTTAATCCTTTTAAGTTCCTAAATTTTTGGTCTAAGCATCCAAAATTTTTGGAATTGGTTCAAAAGAACTGTTTTGGATTTTGCAGCAAATCCTTTCACTGAGTTTCACGCTAAAATGAAAAAGGTCAAACAAGTTTTGGCAAAGTGGAGTAAGGACACCTATGGCAATATTTTTTAGCAAATCTCAAATTTGGAAGATGTTATCAAGTTGAAGGAACTGCAATTTGAATCAAATCCTTCCATAATGAATTGAGCAGCTTTACACAGAGCTCAGGCTGATTTAAACAGTTATTTGTACTTGCAAGAAGAAGATTGGAAGTAGAAGTCTGGAATGAGGTGGTTTAAAGATGGTGATAGAAATACTAAGTTCTTTCACTCCTATGTCAAAGGAAGAAGAAAAAAACTGGCATTGCAGAGTATTCAGAATAATCAAGGGGACTGGATTTCTTCTAACAATGACATTGGAGAAGAAGCAATTTCATTCTATCAGGATCAATTCAGAGAGAGCAGTCTACAAGTGCTAATTATGAGATGTTGAAGAAGATTCATGCTCTGATCACTCAGGAACAATGACTCTCTTATAGGTCTCCCTAGTAAGGAAGAGCTCAAGCTATCAGTCTATGGTCTTAATGGTGATGGCACCAGTGGTCCTGATGGTTTCTCAGGTCACTTCTTTTGAGTTTGTTGGCATATTATAGGGGATGATGTGACAAACATGGTGAGAGCATTCTTCTGTGGTCAAGAGCTGCCTAGATACGTAACTCACACCAACTTTGTCTTAATTCCTAAAAAGGAAATGGTCAATTCTTTTACTGACTTGAGACCAATTAGCCTTAGCACTTTTGCTAACAAAATTATTTACAAAGTTTTGCATGAAAGAATTATGACAATACTGCCTGGTATCATTTCCAGCACTCAAACTGGAATTGTGAAAGGCAGAAGTATTGTTGAGAATATTTTGTTAGCACAAGAAATAATTAGAGATATTAATAAGAGAAACAAACTGCACAAGTGGTGATAAAGCTTGATATGGCTAAAGCATATGATAGGCAGTTTGGTTTCTCATAAGTGGTTGTAGATATGGTATGGAAACTGGTCTCAAACAACTGGTACTCAGTGTTAGTAAATGGTCAATCTCATGGTTTCTTTCAATCTTCTAGAGGGTTGAAGCAGGGTGACCCTTTGTCACTAACTCTATTCGTCATTGCAGCTGAAGTCTTAGCCAGAAATCTTAATAGTTTACATGATGATACTGCTTTTAAGGGATATGGCATGCCAAAATGGAGTCCTCAGATCAACCATTTATCATATGCTGATGATAACATACTCTATTGCTCAGTTGATTATGTATCTTTGAAGAAAATGATGAAGATATTGAGGGACTATGAGAAGACACCTGAACAGCTTGTTAACAATGATAAGAGTTTATTCTATATTTATGAAAAAGTACCAGCAATTGTGGTTGGTAGGATAAGAAGGAAACCTGGCATGAGGAAAGGCTCTTTTCCTTTTACATATCTGGGATGTCCAGTATTCTATGGTAGGAGGAAAATAGTCTATTATGAAAATCTGATAAGAAAGGTGATGAATAGAGTAATGTCCTGGAAAAACATGTTACTATCAGTTGGTGGAAGATATGTCTTGATTTCAAATGTCTTACAAACAATGCCAGTTTATTTACTATCTGCAATGAATCCGTTAAAAGGGGTTATCGATCAACTGCAAAAGATTTTTTCCAAGTTCTTTTGGACTAATACTATAAGTGTTAAAGGTAAGGACTAGGTGGCATGGGATAAGATGTGTTTTTCAAAGTGTGAAGGGGGAGTTGGTTTCAGATCACTTCATGATATATCAAAAGCTCTCTTTGCAAAACTTTGGTTGAATTTTAGAACTTCCATTTCTTTATGGGGAGCTTTTATGGGGAACAACTATTGTAAGAAGTAGCATCCTATTATAGCACAAGACAAAGGAGCATCAAATGCTTGGAAGAAAATGGTGGCAATTAGAGATGAGGTAGAGCATCAGATATGGTGGCAATTGAAAGCAGGTACTTCTAGCTTATGGTTTGATAATTGGACAAAACAGGAGCTTTATACTTTGTAGCTAATAAGTTGGCTATTGATGAGGAAATAAAAGTAAAGGAGTTTCTAGTGGAGAGTGGAATTTGTAGAAACTGCAGGAATTTCTTAGTGCAGAAACAGTTGGTTACATTCAGGATAACATTAGTCCAAAGTTGCTGCAGGTTGATAATTATGTCATAAAAATTGGGACGAAGGAAGATCTTTTAAACAAGTTGCAGTGACATGATATTTTGGTATCTTACTAATCTTGAGATCTCACATTGACTCATACCAAAGCGATACCACAATTATGATATAAATAATCTTGATATTATTAATTGCAGAATCAATATTTCAACCAAATGCAAATAAAATATAATATAATTTTGTCCCGGAATTATTATCTGTTGTCCCAAAACTTTCTTTCACTTATTACCTTTTTTTTTTTTGCAGTAATTATGGAAATTAAAATGATAAAAATAAATGAAAAAAATTATCAAAAACTTTTCCGCTGCCGGAGTCAAACCCAGATTCCTGATCATTTCTATGATTCACGTGGGAATTGCCAGTGCTATAGTGGAACCTTTCAGTCTTATTATGGAAACAAATTAATCTTACAAGGAAAGAGAGCTACCTAATATTATAATAACCTACTTTCTTTGAAATACATAAACAGACACTCAAACTTAGTCTGAAATGACAAGTAAGCTCCAACTTTGGAAGTACACATGTAGACACCTCAACTTGTACCCATTGTGTCACATGGACACTACCGCTGATGTTGCACGGGCATGGCATGTTAATTTTGGAGGTGTCTAGATGATCATTTTGTAAGTTAAACTGTTCAACCGAAACTGTAGAGATGAGTTAAGGCGTCTAGATATGCATTGTCAAAGTTTGAGTGTTTACTTGTTGTTGCATCCAAAATTGCTTGCAATAAAGCAAGTAGCTTATACGTCCAAATTGCACCTTTTAAATAGGTATAAAGCGGTCATTGTTCAAATATAGAACCCAATGAGGTTGGAGTCAAATCTCACAGAGAATACAATAGAGAAATTTAATTATTAAGCGTAACGCTCAATTATTAGTCTTTAAAATAAAAACAACATAACTTTAAAATCTCTATTTTATCCTTAATGAAATAATTTATAGCCACACAAATATTCAAGAGTTTTATTAAACCACAAATTTCAAAAGTCTTATTTTCTTTCTTATACTTGATCAAAGTCAAAGATGCCATATAACTTGCGATGCAGGGAGATCTTTTAAACAAGTTGCAGTGACATGTTATTTTTATATGTTACTAATTTCGCGATCTTACATTGACTCCGATACCAAAATAATACCATAAAATGATATAAACAATCTCGATATTATTAATTGCAGAATCAATATTTCAAAAAAAATGCAAGTAAAATACAGTATAATTTTTCCCCAGAATTACTATCCATATCCCAAAAATTTCTTTCACTTACTATCTATTCTTTTGTGGTAATTTATGGATATCAATATGATAAAAATAAATGAAAAAAATTAGCAAAAACTTTTCTGTTGCAGGAAGTCGAACCCAGATTCTTGATCATTTCTATGATCCACGTGGGAATTGCTAGTACTACAGCAGAACCTTTCAGTCTTATTATGGAAAGAAAATAATCTTATAAGAAAAGAGAACTACCTAATATTATAATAACCTCCTTTCTTTGGATTTAAAAAGGCACAATACATAAACAGATACTCAAACTTAGTTCCAATCCGGTGCCGGCTGAAGGGCAAGGTAGCCAAAGCAATGGCCCCATCATCACTAATAATAGGTTTATGAATATTATTTTTAAAATAAAAATTACTCCCTCTGTCCTAATGTATGCGATACTTTTTTCTTCCCGAAATTCAAATTGCATGAATTTTGACTAACATTGTAAGATGTATTTTTTCATCAAATTTATATGAAACAGATTATAACTTATAATACTTTTCATGTAGTTTTCAAATATATAAATTTTAATCTTAAAATATTGAGTTAATCTAATCAAATTTTGCTTCAAAATTTAGTCAAGTTGACTCTCAAAAACTGAAAAGTACTCCCTCCGTTCACTTTTGCTTGTCCACTTTTGACTTTGTACGCCCCTTAAGAATTAATAAATGGAGTATGCATTTTACTATAATGCCCATATTAATTAGTGTATAGTCTCATTGGACTTCGAGAATGATTTAAAATGAGTAATAAATCTTAAGGGTAAAATAAGCAAAAAAAATTGTCTTTCCTTGATATACTATAGTGGACAAGTAAAAGTGAAAATCTATTTTTAGTATAGTGGACAAATAAAAGTGAATGGAGGGAGTATCACAGAAATTGGAACGGAGAGAGTAGTATTTAAAAGTAAAACTGTAACAACCCGTTTGGTCGTAATAGTGTTTTTGGCACTTTCGCCCTTTTCCGAGCTTGGTTAGCTCACTTTTGATCCAAGGGGACGATTGACACGCTTCTCGAGGTGTCTAGACTTAATTCGGATGACTTTTTGTGAAATTTGGGTTTTAAGGAAAAAAAGGTTGACTCAAAGTTGACATTTGGGTAAACGGACCTTTGTAGGAAATACGTCGATTTTGAGAGGTTCGGATGGTCGTTTAGAATTTGTGTGTATATCTGGTTCGGTTTTCGATGCACTCGGATGCATTTTGGGACTTGGGTAGGGAAATTGGAAATGAGGCATCGAGGGTTGATGCGGTCAATGAGACCTCCGTTGAAAATTTTGAGGCCACGAGTGCGTTCGTAGCGTGTTTTCATGCGGGTCAGTGTATGTGGTTTATGATCAGATAGCCTCGAGAATGGTTTGGGATTTCGGTTGAGACTTAAAAAACTTATGGGATGTCAAGACCCGACTAGGGGCCGTGACGAGTACCCGATACTTGTACCGAGCACCCCGTATCAATCATTGTACCCTTACTTCTCAGCGGGCCGTAGGAACTATACTATACATTTTTTTTTGTTGCTGAACATTAACATTAGCAGCGTCATCATAAACATAGACTAGTAAGCGTTGCTATCACATTATACAGAGACGCGAACAATTCAAAATACAAGACATCTAACTCTACATATCTGTCTACGAGCCTCTAGACATAGTACACATATACATAGAAAGGGTCGAGTACTGCCGTGCCCGAATATATATATATATACACAAAATAGTACCAAGGAAGTGAGGCTCCGGAACAACTGGAGCGCTGTCAAATGCTGCTGGTAGAGCTCCTAAGAATCAAACCCGTCTGTCTGCTGACCTGAGCGGCATGAAACGCAGCGTCCACAAGAAGGGACGTCAATACGAATAATCTACCGAGTATATAAGGCATGAATAATAGCATACGGAAAATATAAGACGGGAATAACGACATAAAAGAGTAATAGCACCTGTCCTGAGGTAGAAACATAACCTGTATATATATATGCCCTTGGCAGATGCTATGCATGCTTAACTTTCCTTTAAAAATCTTTCCTTGTTCATATATATATATATATATATATATATATATATATATATATATATAAAAATAGGACATATCATATTGCCAAGGCGTCGGCAGCCGATCCATTTAACCATAAATATACACATCCCGCGTCCGGGCATCCCGCGTCCGGGACGATATCATGTCATATAATGCCAACTGATCAGGTGGATATGCGTATATAACGCGCTGCCCTTATCTCCATCTTCCCCGTATACGTATGCATACATCATGTACATATATCAGTGTCTATAGCGCTCTTGCTCTTTCATCATATGCGTATACGTGTGTCATGTACATACATCAGCGTCTATAGCGCTCTGGTTCTTTTATCATATACATATACTTATAACATGCATACAACACGCTCGAGAGTCCAAGAAAACCATGTCCAGGTCGGAGTGACGTAAGGTCGGTAGCCTCCGATTACATTATGAAATAATCATGATCGTTATGTCTCACCTTGAAGGAATTAGTATTATGAGGCGAGACTATCAATGAAGAATAGCATTAAGAGAAAACATGGGACAAGATCGTAAAACTCATAAAGCATTACTTCGTGCACCCTAGAGTCTTTGGAAAATAGATTCATGTCAAAGGAATAGAGTTGGACTCAAGAACTAGTCCATCATTCTTGTATTCATACTGAATCCTTCACTTAAGGCTTTTAGACATGCAATTATTCTCGTCGTTCTCGTCATAGACATATTCTCTTTCTTACATCGTCATTATCATTAACGTCGTAGGATTATTCTCATTAGAATAGCTACATTACTGGTCATTAGATAAGCGGTATAAGGATCAAAGGTTTCCTTTAGGTTCTACTTCAAAATAGGTCAACCGGAACAATAAATAAATAAAATCTGGGATCCATGGGCCCACCTCGGGTCAAATGAGAAGGCATATCAAATTCACGTTCGTTACATTTCATGACGTCTCCTGGGAGGGTTTTAGGGTAGTCGGGACCTCTCTATGCGAGCTCTAGATATTTAGGAAGTCTTTCTAACATTTTGCAAAATTTAGTTCAATTCTATTGAACGAAACGTGGAAAACTTTGGGTGCGGATTCCGGAGAACGGAGTTGTCCCCGCTGCTCGTATCCGACTTATTACATCTAAGACATGCCATAGAATAAAGAGTAAACCTTACATACCTCTTTCCGCTCCTTATGATATTCCAAATTCAAGTTGCAAATCCGCTGAAATCTACAAATTGGTCATATTTACCAAACTTTGGTTAGAGCATTTATAATTGGAATCTTAATATAATACTTGGCTACCGAAATTTCGGCAGCACTTCCCCTGTAAATACACCATTCCCAAAATTCAACTTAACCAATTTTTAATCAACAACAATCCGGGAATTCAACCCGGCCAAACTATCAACATAATGTCAACAACCATACTAACAATTTCCATATTCAACCCAAGATACATCATAACAACTCAATCAATATACTACTTTCTTCAAAACCATCCAACTCCAATAAAACAATAACAACCTAATAATATATATATATATATTCCAACGACACCATACCAATATCATTGTCTTTCATACATGCAAGAACATCACATTCAATATACATAAACTCCTAAATAAGTCTCCAACTTCTACAACTCCACTAAGGTCATTAAGCATTCATTAACAACAAAGGATCCACAACACAACAACAACCAAAACACTAAATAAAACTTGCTCACCATTCCTCTACAATTTAGCAAATATACACGGCTAAACATCATGTATACACGGCCACATATACACACCACACACTCACGGCCACAACATATTCCATGTATCGCGACACTATTTGTTAGGGTTCTATAGTCACAGATAAGATGTCATATACATATATACATTCCTACCACTGTTTTACGTACAACCACTTCCAAGCACTAATCAAACATTCTTTAGTCCTGAAGTTCTGTCATGCTTTCTCCCCTTCTGCTAGTTTAGTCTGTCTTGACTTACACGACTTCTATAGGGTTTCTACTCACTTCACGCACTCTAATTCACTTTAGGCCACCTAATTTCACATTCGTCTCTTGTTTTCACATTTACGAAATTTTCAGCATAATTCCCAGGGGGTCACCCATCGTGATATTGCTCTCACCCTAGCACGCTTAACCTTGAAACTTTAATGCATTTCAGCGTCTTAGCGTTAGTATTTTCGCCTCCACTCCCTCGCACTACTTATATCACATAATATGGAACGAGTTGGGGTCTTAGCAGTTTTCGAAACGCCGGCGTAACACGTCTTTTCTTTTGTTTACAGTTCTAACCTCCGCAATCTCTAGTATTCGTGTTTTTACCTGTGCGTATGGCTACTTTTTGTCCTAATTTCCGAATTCTTAATATGTTCAGCAATACAAAGGGCAGTGAAGGATAAGATAGAATCTGAATCAATTAACACGCATATCATAGAAGGTGCCGAAAAGTACCTGTGGCCGCGTCTGCGGAAGGCTCAGGGTCCTGTCGTCCTGTCAATGCATATAGGCAGTGCGGAGGGCCGGCTGAACTAGGTGCCCCTCCTCTACCTCGGCCGCGGCCCACTGGAGCTTGGGACGTCTGTCCAGGAGGGCGTACGGTCGACGTGGAACCAACCGCGGACCCGGCGGGCTGGGCTTGGTCTCCCTCATATCTCAGTGGGCAATTACGCATCAAATGGCCAACCCGCCCACAAGTATAACAAGCACCTGTACCTGCGCGACACTCTCCAGAGTGTGGCCTACCACATCGAGCACACCGTGGCGGGGGTGGCATCATCCTGCTAGGATCAGCTCTATACTGGGATCCTGAAGCTCCAGTACCCTGATCTGGTCTCGAGTGAGTAGAACGGTCAAATCCCCTGTCCGCAAATCGAGGAGGTGCACTGGCCGTCGATTGGTCTGAATACCTAAATTGCTCCTGTGCTTGTCCCCCTCTATACTCGCTTCTAGCCCTGGGAAATCTGCCCCTTTTTCTGGAACCCCTATCTGGATAACGCCCCTCTCTCTGTGACTGGTACTGCTTTTCCAGATTTTGGGCGTGGGCCTGGATACGGGTAATAGTCATCCCATCCTGGAGTGAAGCCGTCAGGCACTCCTTAACTAAATGTGGCCCTAGCCCACTCACGAATCGGTGCACATGATCTCCCCTATCAGCTATCAGGGCTGGGGCATACCTGGCTAGTGAGTTGAAACGAAGGTTGTATTCTCGAACACTCATATTTCCCTGTCTAAGGTTCAAAAACATATCGGCTCGAGCTCGTCAAACCTCTGGTGGTAGGAAATGCCGTAGAAATGCTTCAGTAAACTCCTGCCAAACCGGAGGGGGTGCATTTGCTCCCCTCGAAGATATCCAGCTATTATACCTCAGAACTGCCACATCCCGCAGTCTGTATGAAGCCAACTCTACGGACTCCGTATCCGAAGCATGTATGATCCCCAGAGTCCTCAGCATCTCGTCTATAAAACTCTGCGGGTCCTCTTCTGGTTTCAATCCATAAAACTCTGGAGGCTTCAGGGTGATAAAGTCGCGAGCCCTTGCACTTACCGTTCGGTCTCCCGGGTCTGTATCTTGCCCCTGAGCCTGTGCGGCAACTAGCTGAGTCAACAACTGGATGGCCTCGGCCATCTACTGGCCCGGAGCTGCTGGCGGTGGAACTGGAGGTGCGGGGGCTGGAGCTGGAACTCTTTCCTGCTCTGCTGGTGCTGGGGGAGCAGGAAAAGTCTGAGGGGGAGCTTCATTATGAGATTCTCCTTCTTCTATCCCCCGTTCAACTCTTCTTCCAGCCACCGTCTCGCCCTTCTGGGCCGCCCTAGCTTTCTTCTTCGGCGGCATTACTGAAACCATAACACAGGATTAGGAAAAGAATATGGAAACCTGGTAGCATAGCTCTATCGCACGATCTTGAGTACAAAGAAGGTCATATTTCCTAAATGCCCAGTAGCCTCCTGTTTATCAGTGTGGCGCGCTACACACCCAAAACAAGACTCTACTGGACACGGCTCGTAGACAAACCCCTAGGACCGAACTGCTCTGATACCACTTCTGTCAAGACCCGACTAGGGGCCGTGACGAGTACCCGATACTTGTACCGAGCACCCCGTATCTATCATTGTACCCTTACTTCTCAGCGGGCCGTAGGAACTGTACTATACATTTTTTTTTTGTTGCTGAACATTAACATTAGCAGCGTCATCATAAACATAGACTAGTAAGCGTTGCTATCACATTATACAGAGACGCGAACAATTCAAAATACAAGACATCTAACTCTACATATCTGTCTACGAGCCTCTAGACATAGTACACATATACATAGAAAGGGCCGAGTACTGTCGTGCCCTAATATATATATATATACAAAAAATAGTACCAAGGAAGTGAGGCTCCGGAACAACTGGAGCGCTGTCAAATGCTGCTGGTAGAGCTCCTAAGAATCAAACCCGTCTGTCTGCTGACCTGCGCGGCATGAAACGCAGCGTCCACAAGAAGGGACGTCAATACGAATAATGTACCGAGTATGTAAGGCATGAATAATAGCATACGGAAAATATAAGACGGGAATAACGACATAAAAGAGTAATAGCACCTGTCCTGAGGTAGAAACATAACCTGTATATATATATGCCCTTGGCAGATGCTATGCATGCTTAACTTTCCTTTAAAAATCTTTCCTTGTTCATATATATATATATATATATATAAACATAGGACATATCATATTGCCAAGGCGTCGGCAGCCGATCCATTTAACCATAAATATACACATCCCGCGTCCGGGCATCCCGCGTCCGGGACGATATCATGTCATATAATGCCAACTGATCAGGTGGATATGCGTATATAACGCGCTGCCCTTATCTCCATCTTCCCCGTATACGTATGCATACATCATGTACATATATCAGTGTCTATAGCGCTCTGGCTCTTTCATCATATGCGTATACGTGTGTCATGTACATACATCAGCGTCTATAGCGCTCTGGTTCTTTTATCATATACATATACTTATAACATGCATACAACACGCTCGAGAGTCCAAGAAAACCATGTCCAGGTCGGAGTGACGTAAGGTCGGTAGCCTCCGATTACATTATGAAATAATCATGATCGTTATGTCTCACCTTGAAGGAATTAGTATTATGAGGCGAGACTATCAATGAAGAATAGCATTAAGAGAAAACATGGGACAAGATCGTAAAACTCATAAAACATTACTTCGTGCACCCTAGAGTCTTTGGAAAATAGAGTCATGTCAAAGGAATAGAGTTGGACTCAAGAACTAGTCCATCATTCTTGTATTCATACTGAATCCTTCACTTAAGGCTTTTAGACATGCAATTATTCTCGTCGTTCTCGTCATAGACATATTCTCTTTCTTACATCGTCATTATCATTATCGTCGTAGGATTATTCTCATTAGAATAGCTACATTACTGGTCATTAGATAAGCGGTATAAGGATCAAAGGTTTCCTTTAGGTTCTACTTCAAAATAGGTCAACCGGAACAATAAATAAATAAAATCTGGGATCCATGGGCCCACCTCGGGTCAAATGAGGAGGCATATCAAATTCACGTTCGTTACATTTCATGACATCTCCTGGGAGGGTTTTAGGGTAGTCGGGACCTCTCTATGCGAGCTCTAGATATTTAGGAAGTCTTTCTAACATTTTGCAAAATTTAGTTCAATTCAATTGAACGAAACGTGGAAAACTTTGGGTGCGGATTCCGGAGAACGGAGTTGTCCCCGCGGCTCGTATCCGACTTATTACATCTAAGACATGCCATAGAATAAAGAGTAAACCTTACATACCTCTTTCCGCTCCTTATGCTATTCCAAATTCAAGTTGCAAATCCGCTGAAATCTACAAATTGGTCATATTTACCAAACTTTGGTTAGAGCATTTAGAATTGGAATCTTAAGATAATACTTGGCTACCGAAATTTCGGCAGCACTTCCCCTGTAAATACACCATTCCCAAAATTCAACTTAACCAATTTTTAATCAACAACAATCCGGGAATTCAACCCGGCCAAACTATCAACATAATGTCAACAACCATACTAACAATTTCCATATTCAACCCAAGATACATCATAACAACTCAATCAATATACTACTTTCTTCAAAACCTTCCAACTCCAATAAAACAATAACAACCTAATAATATATATATATATATTCCAACGACACCATACCAATATCATTGTCTTTCATACATGCAAGAACATCACATTCAATATACATAAACTCCTAAATAAGTCTCCAACTTCTACAACTCCACTAAGGTCATTAAGCATTCATTAACAACAAAGGATCCACAACACAACAACAACCAAAACACTAAATAAAACTTGCTCACCATTCCTCTACAATTTAGCAAATATACACGGCTAAACATCATGTATACACGGCCACATATACACACCACACACTCACGGCCACAACATGTTTTCCACACTTCCATGGATTTCATCAACCTTTACATACTACAACATACATAATCACCTATAACACATAAAGATAAGTTGATTCTTACCTTTCTTCTTGACTCCCCACTTGACTAGAATTGTAACTTGCAAGAATATGAAATCTTCTTGTTCCAATGAACACTCCACCTTGTTAAGGGCCCTCCAATTAGTAGAGAACAATTTTTGAAGGAATTTTTGTAAATTTGCTTGTTGGTTTTTGCTCTTGGCCGAAATGGCCTTCAAGTTTCTCCTCCTTTTCTCTTGTTCTTGTTTCTTGAACTTTCTAGAGAAATTAGGTGAATAAGATGACTTATAAGTCATCTTTTGGGTTATCAATTTTACCCCCATATGGGCTTGGCCCATCAAGAAAGAGGTTAGATGGCCAACCTTGGCCCAAAGTGCTCTAGCCCATTTGTTTTGGCACTTTATGACAAATTTTAATTTTTCAAATATCCAAATTTATCCTTCGTCTTCCTCCGTATATCCACGAGTCATATTGCAAATTTCCCTTTATTCCCTTGACCTTCCTAATTATTTCCACTTCTAAATTTTTCATAAGCAACTCATATGCCAAACAAAATAAATTATGGCCTTGCTTGTTGTCTTCCCGCAATTGTCTTGAATTATCCGATTGCACAAAATGCGGGATATAACATCCTCCCCCCCTTTAGAACATTCGTCCTCGAATGTTAAACTGGCCTCATAGTGTTTTATAATCCCTCGGGGAGGTCTCCTTCGTAGATATCTCACATGTCGCTTAATATATCCCTTTCAGGAACTTGGGTTGCCTTCTGCGATCCTTTTACAATTGTAATTCCTTCTTCGCAGAGTTTGCCGCGTCTATTCCCTTGTTGTATATATGTTCCCGTATATCACCATATTAGGGTTTTCTAGCCTTAACTAGCATGGGTTCGGCATCGGTCTTACCCTGTGACATCCGTACCTATCTCCTTCATCACGTCTTTCGGATATTTGTTCGACTAGCATATTCCATGTATCGCGACACTATTTGTTAGGGTTCTATAGTCACAGATAAGATGTCATATACATATATACATTCCTACCACTGTTTTACGTACAACCACTTCCAAGCACTAATCAAACATTCTTTAGTCCTGAAGTTCTGTCATGCTTTCTCCCCTTCTGCTAGTTTAGTCTGTCTTGACTTACACGACTTCTATAGGGTTTCTACTCACTTCACGCACTCTAATTCACTTTAGGCCACCTAATTTCACATTCGTCTCTTGTTTTCACATTTACGAAATTTTCAGCATAATTCCCAGGGGGTCACCCATCGTGATATTGCTCTCACCCTAGCACGCTTAACCTTGAAACTTTAATGCATTTCAGCGTCTTAGCGTTAGTATTTTCGCCTCCACTCCCTCGCACTACTTATATCACATAATATGGAACGAGTTGGGGTCTTAGCAGTTTTCGAAACGCCGGCGTAACACGTCTTTTCTTTTGTTTACAGTTCTAACCTCCGCAATCTCTAGTATTCGTGTTTTTACCTGTGCGTATGGCTACTTTTTGTCCTAATTTCCGAATTCTTAATATGTTCAGCAATACAAAGGGCAGTGAAGGATAAGATAGAATCTGAATCAATTAACACGCATATCATAGAAGGTGCCGAAAAGTACCTGTGGCCGCGTCTGCGGAAGGCTCAGGGTCCTGTCGTCCTGTCAATGCATATAGGCAGTGCGGAGGGCCGGCTGAACTAGGTGCCCCTCCTCTACCTCGGCCGCGGCCCACTGGAGCTTGGGACGTCTGTCCAGGAGGGCGTACGGTCGACGTGGAACCAACCGCGGACCCGGCGGGCTGGGCTTGGTCTCCCTCATATCTCAGTGGGCAATTACGCATCAAATGGCCAACCCGCCCACAAGTATAACAAGCACCTGTACCTGCGCGACACTCTCCAGAGTGTGGCCTACCACATCGAGCACACCGTGGCGGGGGTGGCATCATCCTGCTAGGATCAGCTCTATACTGGGATCCTGAAGCTCCAGTACCCTGATCTGGTCTCGAGTGAGTAGAACGGTCAAATCCCCTGTCCGCAAATCGAGGAGGTGCACTGGCCGTCGATTGGTCTGAATACCTAAATTGCTCCTGTGCTTGTCCCCCTCTATACTCGCTTCTAGCCCTGGGAAATCTGCCCCTTTTTCTGGAACCCCTATCTGGATAACGCCCCTCTCTCTGTGACTGGTACTGCTTTTCCAGATTTTGGGCGTGGGCCTGGATACGGGTAATAGTCATCCCATCCTGGAGTGAAGCCGTCAGGCACTCCTTAACTAAATGTGGCCCTAGCCCACTCACGAATCGGTGCACATGATCTCCCCTATCAGCTATCAGGGCTGGGGCATACCTGGCTAGTGAGTTGAAACGAAGGTTGTATTCTCGAACACTCATATTTCCCTGTCTAAGGTTCAAAAACATATCGGCTCGAGCTCGTCAAACCTCTGGTGGTAGGAAATGCCGTAGAAATGCTTCAGTAAACTCCTGCCAAACCGGAGGGGGTGCATTTGCTCCCCTCGAAGATATCCAGCTATTATACCTCAGAACTGCCACATCCCGCAGTCTGTATGAAGCCAACTCTACGGACTCCGTATCCGAAGCATGTATGATCCCCAGAGTCCTCAGCATCTCGTCTATAAAACTCTGCGGGTCCTCTTCTGGTTTCAATCCATAAAACTCTGGAGGCTTCAGGGTGATAAAGTCGCGAGCCCTTGCACTTACCGTTCGGTCTCCCGGGTCTGTATCTTGCCCCTGAGCCTGTGCGGCAACTAGCTGAGTCAACAACTGGATGGCCTCGGCCATCTACTGGCCCGGAGCTGCTGGCGGTGGAACTGGAGGTGCGGGGGCTGGAGCTGGAACTCTTTCCTGCTCTGCTGGTGCTGGGGGAGCAGGAAAAGTCTGAGGGGGAGCTTCATTATGAGATTCTCCTTCTTCTATCCCCCGTTCAACTCTTCTTCCAGCCACCGTCTCGCCCTTCTGGGCCGCCCTAGCTTTCTTCTTCGGCGGCATTACTGAAACCATAACACAGGATTAGGAAAAGAATATGGAAACCTGGTAGCATAGCTCTATCGCACGATCTTGAGTACAAAGAAGGTCATATTTCCTAAATGCCCAGTAGCCTCCTGTTTATCAGTGTGGCGCGCTACACACCCAAAACAAGACTCTACTGGACACGGCTCGTAGACAAACCCCTAGGACCGAACTGCTCTGATACCACTTCTGTCAAGACCCGACTAGGGGCCGTGACGAGTACCCGATACTTGTACCGAGCACCCCGTATCTATCATTGTACCCTTACTTCTCAGCGGGCCGTAGGAACTGTACTATACATTTTTTTTTTGTTGCTGAACATTAACATTAGCAGCGTCATCATAAACATAGACTAGTAAGCGTTGCTATCACATTATACAGAGACGCGAACAATTCAAAATACAAGACATCTAACTCTACATATCTGTCTACGAGCCTCTAGACATAGTACACATATACATAGAAAGGGCCGAGTACTGTCGTGCCCTAATATATATATATATACAAAAAATAGTACCAAGGAAGTGAGGCTCCGGAACAACTGGAGCGCTGTCAAATGCTGCTGGTAGAGCTCCTAAGAATCAAACCCGTCTGTCTGCTGACCTGCGCGGCATGAAACGCAGCGTCCACAAGAAGGGACGTCAATACGAATAATGTACCGAGTATGTAAGGCATGAATAATAGCATACGGAAAATATAAGACGGGAATAACGACATAAAAGAGTAATAGCACCTGTCCTGAGGTAGAAACATAACCTGTATATATATATGCCCTTGGCAGATGCTATGCATGCTTAACTTTCCTTTAAAAATCTTTCCTTGTTCATATATATATATATATATATAAACATAGGACATATCATATTGCCAAGGCGTCGGCAGCCGATCCATTTAACCATAAATATACACATCCCGCGTCCGGGCATCCCGCGTCCGGGACGATATCATGTCATATAATGCCAACTGATCAGGTGGATATGCGTATATAACGCGCTGCCCTTATCTCCATCTTCCCCGTATACGTATGCATACATCATGTACATATATCAGTGTCTATAGCGCTCTGGCTCTTTCATCATATGCGTATACGTGTGTCATGTACATACATCAGCGTCTATAGCGCTCTGGTTCTTTTATCATATACATATACTTATAACATGCATACAACACGCTCGAGAGTCCAAGAAAACCATGTCCAGGTCGGAGTGACGTAAGGTCGGTAGCCTCCGATTACATTATGAAATAATCATGATCGTTATGTCTCACCTTGAAGGAATTAGTATTATGAGGCGAGACTATCAATGAAGAATAGCATTAAGAGAAAACATGGGACAAGATCGTAAAACTCATAAAACATTACTTCGTGCACCCTAGAGTCTTTGGAAAATAGAGTCATGTCAAAGGAATAGAGTTGGACTCAAGAACTAGTCCATCATTCTTGTATTCATACTGAATCCTTCACTTAAGGCTTTTAGACATGCAATTATTCTCGTCGTTCTCGTCATAGACATATTCTCTTTCTTACATCGTCATTATCATTATCGTCGTAGGATTATTCTCATTAGAATAGCTACATTACTGGTCATTAGATAAGCGGTATAAGGATCAAAGGTTTCCTTTAGGTTCTACTTCAAAATAGGTCAACCGGAACAATAAATAAATAAAATCTGGGATCCATGGGCCCACCTCGGGTCAAATGAGGAGGCATATCAAATTCACGTTCGTTACATTTCATGACATCTCCTGGGAGGGTTTTAGGGTAGTCGGGACCTCTCTATGCGAGCTCTAGATATTTAGGAAGTCTTTCTAACATTTTGCAAAATTTAGTTCAATTCAATTGAACGAAACGTGGAAAACTTTGGGTGCGGATTCCGGAGAACGGAGTTGTCCCCGCGGCTCGTATCCGACTTATTACATCTAAGACATGCCATAGAATAAAGAGTAAACCTTACATACCTCTTTCCGCTCCTTATGCTATTCCAAATTCAAGTTGCAAATCCGCTGAAATCTACAAATTGGTCATATTTACCAAACTTTGGTTAGAGCATTTAGAATTGGAATCTTAAGATAATACTTGGCTACCGAAATTTCGGCAGCACTTCCCCTGTAAATACACCATTCCCAAAATTCAACTTAACCAATTTTTAATCAACAACAATCCGGGAATTCAACCCGGCCAAACTATCAACATAATGTCAACAACCATACTAACAATTTCCATATTCAACCCAAGATACATCATAACAACTCAATCAATATACTACTTTCTTCAAAACCTTCCAACTCCAATAAAACAATAACAACCTAATAATATATATATATATATTCCAACGACACCATACCAATATCATTGTCTTTCATACATGCAAGAACATCACATTCAATATACATAAACTCCTAAATAAGTCTCCAACTTCTACAACTCCACTAAGGTCATTAAGCATTCATTAACAACAAAGGATCCACAACACAACAACAACCAAAACACTAAATAAAACTTGCTCACCATTCCTCTACAATTTAGCAAATATACACGGCTAAACATCATGTATACACGGCCACATATACACACCACACACTCACGGCCACAACATGTTTTCCACACTTCCATGGATTTCATCAACCTTTACATACTACAACATACATAATCACCTATAACACATAAAGATAAGTTGATTCTTACCTTTCTTCTTGACTCCCCACTTGACTAGAATTGTAACTTGCAAGAATATGAAATCTTCTTGTTCCAATGAACACTCCACCTTGTTAAGGGCCCTCCAATTAGTAGAGAACAATTTTTGAAGGAATTTTTGTAAATTTGCTTGTTGGTTTTTGCTCTTGGCCGAAATGGCCTTCAAGTTTCTCCTCCTTTTCTCTTGTTCTTGTTTCTTGAACTTTCTAGAGAAATTAGGTGAATAAGATGACTTATAAGTCATCTTTTGGGTTATCAATTTTACCCCCATATGGGCTTGGCCCATCAAGAAAGAGGTTAGATGGCCAACCTTGGCCCAAAGTGCTCTAGCCCATTTGTTTTGGCACTTTATGACAAATTTTAATTTTTCAAATATCCAAATTTATCCTTCGTCTTCCTCCGTATATCCACGAGTCATATTGCAAATTTCCCTTTATTCCCTTGACCTTCCTAATTATTTCCCCTTCTAAATTTTTCATAAGCAACTCATATGCCAAACAAAATAAAATATGGCCTTGCTTGTTGTCTTCCCGCAATTGTCTTGAATTATCCGATTGCACAAAATGCGGGATATAACATGGGATTCTGGTACTGGGTGTCCGCCAAAGCGGTACCAGTGCCGTCCAGCGGCACCGTTGTTGCGGTGTGATGGCCGCTTGGGCGGCCAAGTGAGTTTTTCCCAGACAATCGGGGCGGTCTGGGGTGGCACTAGGACGGTGACGCTGTGGTAGCCCCGATGTTGTCGTGGCAGTATCAGGACAGTTATTTCATTAAGTGTGTATTAAATAAGCCCTTAGTCTATCATTTATCACCATTACGAAAATTGAGCTCTTGGGGACTGTTTTAGAAGAATCTTGGTGAAAACTCTTGGTGGTAAGTCTTGCTAACCTCTTTTTAATTCCCTGTTCCTAATCATCTTAGAATTTCTCTTTCCTTGCTAGGCCCTTAGTAATGGAAGATTTAAAGTGGGTTTTGATGGAATTTCTATCTAGGCTTATTAATGATGAAATTGAGTGAGGTTATGCTAGATTATGATGTCTCTAAGGTTATTAATCATATATCTTCCATTATTAGTGTTGAATCCTTAAATCAAAGATTTAAGATTTATACCCAAAATTGGGGTTTTACTTGAATTTTGAAATTAGGTTAATCTTTGAGTTAATTTATCAATTAATTGATGGGTTTTGATCACCTAGTGTTTAATTTGATAATTTACCCCCGAGTTTTTGATTTTTCCTTTGTGGGGCCCGTTTCTCCAAATTCTAGGGTTGGTTTTGGCCTAAATGATAGCAATATAGGTATCATTCTTCATGATTGCTAATCTAGATTTAGAATATGCCTATACTTCTTTGATCTTGAGACTCAGCGGAAGGGGAAAGCGAATGAGTGATTGTTAATGTTTGTTGTTCGGCTATCCAGGTAGGCTATAGCTTACCCTTGGTGAGACTTCGTGTATTGAATCATATATTTAGATGATATTGTCGGAGACAGTATGTAAACCTTCGGGTATGAAGCTGGGTTGGGTTTCGCCTTAGGTTGGGCCTGTTGTGTGATTAAGGATACCCACCCCGTTGTGTTATGACTTGATTGATCTATTGTTTTAGCTTGATGCCACGTGTTGTTAGTAGATATTGGGAATTGCTGTTACATCTTGATTATGATATGGTAGTACCTTACTTGTTGACGTGGATACGAGGATAGAGTTTCGTATGACCTGTGTAGTTTGTCATGGTATTGTTGGCGTACCCATGTTGGTACTTGTGACTCTGATATATTGTTGGCGTACCCATGTTGGTACTTGTGACATCGATATGTTGTAGGCGTACCCATTGTTGGTACTTGTGATATTGATTTGATTCTTGATGTTGACACAGGCATTACACGCATTCGCATGATATACTGTTGATACATTGTTGGTACTTGTTGAAACACTGTGATGCGTTGGGCTCGATTTTTAAATGAGAGTGATGTGAGAGTTTGATATCTGATGTTAGCCCCAAAATCATAGATTGAGTGAGTGCATGGACTTCGCGAGTCTCCCAAGGTAGTGCCAGTGAGAACCCCGCGTGGGCAAAGATTCGGGGTCTCGTCTCTCTATCGGCCTATGATACCAACCAGTACTGTGGTTTTGTACTGCTCTACACTTGTTGCATTCTTTTATGAATACAGATCATAAGGTTAGGTCTTCCTCCATCTCCCGTAGCTGATAGGTACTATCAGGACTGCTTCGAGTTTACAGGGTAAGCACGAGACGTTCGCTGCCTTAAAGATTCCTCTTATCGTTATGCCTTACTTTCTACTCTGAGACATAGACAGATTGATATATTATTATATTCTAGACTTGTATATTTTTACTTAGATGCTCTTGTTTGACTTAGATCAGACCCTGGGGGTATTTTCCTTATTCCGCACATTTCTGTTATGTATTATTGTGAGACTTGCGTAATTATTCTCTTCCGCTTGAATGATTTATTTAATTTTCTTTATTTTTTGTTGGGTTGAGGGTTCGCGTACTGAGGTGGGAAAGGTAAGTGCCCACACAGCTTAGCCAAATTAGGTCGTGACAAGTTGGTATCAGAGCCCTAGTTTATCCGGTCTATAATACAAGAGCGTGTCTAGTAGAGTCTCGCGGATCAGTACGATGAGCTCCGTATTTATCTACTGTTACACCTTGGAAAATTTTCCGTTGATGCACAGTGAATACATTAACGAAGAGCACGAAGTATATGGTATTTCAATAAGTAAGGAATGACATTTGATGACCCTAATTAAGATTTCGAAGACATTCGAGGTAGGGGGAGAAAGTTTGCCAAGAGAAGGCAAGGCATACGATATGTATCGGAAAGAATTTACGAGTAACAAGTTAATGATGATTTAATGATGCTTTGGAGAAGATTTATAACGTCCCTTAGATTGTTAATGAGGTCATAAACAAGTGTCAAGAAGGTTCCATAAGGATTGGAGATCAAACAAGTCGACGAGAATGAGTTCGGAAGAACTGGGCATTATACGGCCCAACATATTGGCCGTATAAATTATACTGGTCGTATGTTTGGCCGTATAATCAGCCCAGATTAGCACCCCTCACTGGACCAAAAGTACGACCAAACATACGGTCAGTGTAATTTATACGGACCGTATATTGGTCCATGAAATCCAAGCGGGATAGATTTGAGTATTTTTAATAAGGGGTCCAAGTTATTTCATTTCATTTCCCTTTCACTCCCCTTCTCTCTAGAACATCTCTCTACACTTCTCCCACAAGAATTCATGGGATATTAGTGAACAACTACATCAAACCAAGAGAATCAAGTGTAAGAAACCTATTAAAGTTCATCCAAAACAAGGAATCCAAGTGAAGGTGAAACTAGGGTTTTGCTCAAGTGAAGTGTTTCCACCGAAGGTTCATTCCTACACCATCTAAGGTAAGTTTTATGGTATTTCCATGTTGTTTAAGGTATTGAGAAGTTGAAACACTTGGACTGTAGAAGGATATAGAAAATGGGTCATGAATGTGGGAATAGTGTCATTTTTGAGTAATAGCTTGGATTGAGTCATGATTCTTGATATGTTGTGATTATGGATATGTTATAAATGATGTTAATAATATGGGATAGACATTGTATATGAATGAATGTAATCGTGTGCTACGACCATGGATATGGATGATTGGAAGTGAATTGAGAAGTAAGGATAATGTATGTGAATAAAGAGTATTGTTATGATATTCTGAATGTTATTATTGATGTTTGGGAGTTGATATATGATATGGAGTAAGTCGTATAGATAAAGGAGGTGCTGTCCAATTTTCTCTAGCTTTAGTCACGTATGCTAAGCTATCGATTTTCTAATGATAGTATAACTCTAATGAAGGTAGAAACGTGAGCATTGAAGGAGAACGTGCAAGTGATAGAATAGTTGAATGGAAAGGTATGTAAGGCTAACCATTCTTTCTTAAGGCATGGTTCTTTGGCCAAATATCTAATCTTCTATGAGCCTATGATGTCCTCCAAATGATGTTATCTTCAAAAGCTACTAAGATCATGATTCTCGATATGTTGCGATTGTACTAAATTCCTTATATGATGAGTAATCCTCTAAGGATAGATGTAATGAATGACGATAGTAATGATGCTAAAGATGCTTATGAGCTTTTATGTATATGTGTCTATGTATGACTATTATGAAACCCCGAGCTTATATGGTCGGGTAGAATATATAGATATAAGTATTGCGCGCGCACCACTGCAGTTGGGTACGAACAACCCTGAGCCTTGGTAGGGCAGGTATGTATGACCCTGAGCCTTAGTAGGGCCAGGTATGTGAAACACCAAACCTTCATGGTCGGGTATGCTATGTAAATGATATGTATATGAATATGAGTATGTATATGAATACGAAAATGGATACGAAATGTAAAGGAGTACGGAAACGGATACGGATGTATGTACACAATCACGCATTAGAAATGGAAAGTCCCTAGGAAAAGCAAGTAAGTGCTTGTGACGATGATACTACTATCTCCCATCCTATGCTATTTCTTATGTTGTCTATTATGCTTTCATAATGATGTTGACCATGCTTTACATACTCAGTACATTCTTTGTTGTCACACCCCGACATTTCGAGGGTGTGATGGGCACTCGACCCTTACTTAGGGCCGAGCGAACCCTCAAATTCCAACTATACAGAAAATCACATCAAACTTTCTAAATTGGATAAGGTAAAATGCATAGTAATTTTTTTTTTTGAAATATTCTTTCAAATCAAACAAATACATATAATCATACAGAATCCAGTACATAACTCAGACCCACATATCGGCTGATGGAGCCGCTTACAAACGAACAACCAATACTCACGACACTGTCTGCAAAGTCTCTAACATAATCCAGAACCATAACATACGGACTCTGACTCGGCAGCACTCCAGAAGCAAATGGAGTTGGCTAACCCCGCTGGATCATCTCCTGTAATAACTTTAGCTCATTTGGGAGTACCTGCGCGGCATGAAACGCAGCCCCCGAAGAACAGGGGGTCAGTACGAAAATGTACCGAGTATGTAAAGCGAAAATATCACAAGTATAATCATAGCCCGGACCAGAAGCACAGAAATATATACAGAAGTATAACAGGCATAACCGAATCTAAATCCAAGACAGACATACCGAGTTCAACTGACAGAATCATCGCACAGAGCTGGGGCACAGATGTAACTGATAGCATCATAATCAGAGACAGAGGTACAGAATGGAACAGACTGAGTCGTGGTCCGGATCATATTACCAGAAGTACAACATACAGAAACGTAATTTAGCCGGACAGACAGAAGGGTAGCGGACAGATCCATAATCTTATCAGACAGACCAAAATATACGAATAGAATCATAACCGTATCGGACAGACCGAGGCGTAACAGACAGAATCGAAGTCCAGACGGACAGACAAAATCATATTCCAGACGGGCAGATAGAATCATGTTTCAGACGAACAGACAGAGTCATATTCCCGACGGATAGACAGAATCTCATTTCAGATGGACAGACAGAATCATAATTCATAGTCATATAGAGTCATTTGCCATATCAGAATGTTGTAGCGTATCGGATCAGGTGTTGCCACCTGTGAATCATATGATGTTTACAGAGAGTGTGCCACCTCGAGCTCAGCCCAGTACAGTGGTCACACCATACACAAACATATCGTATCAGATCGTAGCATATCATATCATATCAAAGTACGCGTCTACAAGGGGTATGCCACCTCGAGCTCGGCCCAGTACAGTGGTCATCCCATGCAGAGACTGCCCGTTTTTCCCGCTCGAGCTCTGCCCAGTACACGGGTCACGGACCAGTCTCGGGAGCTCGAGCTCCGCCCAGTACACTCCCAACGCGTCTGCCTGGTATCAAATCACACAGCGCAGATACTATCCGCTTTGGGGATCGAGCTCAGCCCAGACCACCCCTCACGGTTTTATTTCAGAACATCATGGACAACAAAGGGAAATAGCGCACGACAGGATAGCTTTGTCCGGCTCAGGGAATAGACATGGTAAGGCTTGCACGAACAGAGTAGTGAGAGACCAGATACACATATTCTCAAACTCGACAGATACAAACACTTATTGACATCGGAGGATTATAAACGTATTTCGGAACGATCAGAATTGATACATGATATTTACGGATACGTTTACCACAAAATCGTTACGAACGTTTCGAAACAGATTTCGATCGACGGATCAGTTCAAGAAATCGAACAGTAGTCATAAGGCACCACATAACCTTTTGGATGGCGCGATGGAATATATCAACACAGAACGTTCGGAGTCATTTTACGTATCCAAGCGTTTCATAGGACTCGCGAGAGTGATTGAACATACTATCGGAATATTCGTACGGATTGTTCGATCAAAATATCCATATCCGAATAATTATATCAAAAATAGCCCTAGCAGGGTACTTGTATCGGAATGCCCATACTCGGATACTCATGTCAGCAAAAAGGGCATACAGTCGAATTGTAATAGTGCGCACGATCAATAACTCGGCCTGGGGGACCAGTGAACGATGTCATAATAATGGGCACGAGCGGAGTCATGAACGACTGATGCAATTTACAAATCGGAATAGCTATAGGGCCTAATATAGTCATATGTCAGCCCGTTAATCCAACTAGTCTGAACAAGTGGTCAACACGGGGTTATTTCACAAACGTTCTTCCAAAATTATGTTTGTAGTCAAAATGTAAGTTAGAATGTCGAAATATTTTTATAAGTTTGATAAAATCATAAGTTGACCCAATGGTCTAATAATTTGGATAATTAATCAGACGGGGTCCATTTCACAAAAATATTTCTAAAATGGTCGTTGTGGTTCAAAATATAGTTTAAAATACCGCGGCGACCAAAACATTATTTTATAGTGGTCAGATTCATAAGTGAAAGCCTTTTTCCAACGTTATGCCAAAATAAACCTTATAGGGCAAACAGAAGGGTTTCAGACTTAGCGGGCCCACCTCGGGTCAAGTCGAGGTGGCGGACATGATTTACGGACATTTGAGGTCTACGAAATCATACATAGAGGTTTCGAAGTGATATGACCATGTTTGCACAAGTTTCGAACGTTAGGTTACTTTCTATCCAAAATAGAGTCCTTAAGCTTCAATTGAATTGAGTGAATAGTAGTCATTTTCTAAATCGGATTTCGAGGAGCAGAATTACTCCCGGGGTTCCGATATCGACCTAACATACTAAGACATGCCAAATGAAGAAGTAGGGAGCCTTACATACCTTTCTTACTTCGTACGCTCGCTCCGGCTCGATTCTCGTTTCGTCCAAAATCTGCAATTGGTCATTGTTACCAATTAGAACCTTCAAGACTTAAGAATGCACTTAACTTCATTTTTGTCTACCGAAATTTCGGCAGCACCTCCCCTATAAATATAGCACCCCCGAGAAACATCTCGGCACAAATAATAGCAACAGCAATCCAACAACATCAACAAAGTCACAATATAGCATAATATAGGGCAAGTAGTCCTACTTTTCGACATAATGCGATAACGCTCATTCCGACTTCACACTTCCAACTAAGCTTAATATTTTCATATTCATCATTAATCAAAGTCATCACCGTATAATTTAAAAACATTTCATATCGTTCTCACAAAATATTAACACGATATACAAAATATACAATCTTCCACCAAGATCATATTCCCTCCAAAACTTCTACGAATTCAACAAAACTTCCCAAATCACATTGTCTTCCTTCCAAATTCATTACGACAACATTAGCTCCCATTCCAGCATCTTACTTTCACACTTACACAAAAATCATATAAAATTCATATAATTTCTCATAATCACATACAAACAAATTCAATGCCAATTCAATTCATTAAACCTTCATCTACATTATAGGGATTACAACAACACAACTAACATGTTAAACAAAATAACTCCATCATTATTTCACCATAGCCTAACTCACGGCCAACATGGGAATTTTCCAACTTCATCCAATTTCATTCCACTTTCATTTCCAATATACATTCCATGCTATACACAACTAGAATTTAACATACATTCAATTCACCACAAACACACATTGTATACACACACACGGCCCTAAACTATATTCCACACCCACTTTGAAATCTTCCATTTTTCCATACTCTCAACTCATTTCTACATACTACAACACAAACAAACCTTTATAACATAATAATATGGAGTGAATTCTTACCTTTTCTCTTCAACTTCTTCACTCAAATATGTTGTCCCATTGAAGAAACTAGTGCCCTTTCTTCCCAAATAATTGCACCATGTTGTAGAGGGACCTTGAATTGGTATAAATACCACAAGAAAACAATTTTGGATGCAAGATTTTTGGGGTGCAAATTGAGAGGGGCTGGCCGAAACTCCCCTCTCTTGCTCTTCATCTTTTGCTTTGTTTTGCTTCTTGATCTTTCTAATGGATAAGTGTATATATAATATTCTTGTCTTGATCTAGTGATCACATGCAATTCACATGACCTATTTATTGGTTTTGGGCCATGGTTTGGCCGGCCACCCTTGGATTTGGGCCTTAATGTTTTTCAATTTTTCTCTTGGCCCAATTCGTTGAAAGCTCGTTTTGCAATTCCCGAAACTAATTTTCAAAATTCCAATTTTTGCCCTTGGCCTTCCTCCGTGTTTCCACACCACTATTTTTCATGAACAACACACCCATATGTGAATTCAAATCAACATATGGCCTTATTCTTTACAAGTCACAATCATTCCCAATTTTTCCGAATACGCGAAAACGCGGGATATAACATTTGTACTGACGTCCTTTTGTTTGTGGACGATGTGTCATGCCCGCAGGTGGCCAGGGATACAGGCTTGATCCATAGCTTTATTACTCTGGGACTACATAGCGGAGCTCCATTTCATTCGGAGCTACAGCTTTTGGTATTTATTCTTTTGTGTACGTATTTATGGGTATAGTGGGGTCCTGTCCCGCCTATATGATATAACATACTCTCCTTAGAGGCTCGTAGACATGTGTATATGGTTAGATGTATTTGGCCTTTTTGGCCTATGTTTTGGGTATCATTTTGTTAGCCTCGTCGGCTTATGTACATTGTTATGGGCATAGTTGTTGATGATGATATAAATATATTGTTGCCCAATGGAAATAGTATGAATGTGGAATAGAAGTATGATTTAGCCATATGGCTCACCTATATGTAAATGTGAAAGTATGATAAGAGGTGCCATGGTGGGTTAGCACCGGGTGCCCGTCGTGGCCCTCCGGTTGGGTCGTGACATCTGCGAGAGGCTATAGGAAATTTAGGAGACTTCCAATTCTTTCATTCTCTCGTGCGACTTCATTCAAATTGGTATCTAGTTGATTCCAATTAGTATCTGAACATTCTTATCTTAATCACCCACGCAGGGTGGGCATTTGTCCTTAAATTCTTATGCAAATGGTTGATCTATGACGTGTCGTGGTATGGTACGAGATGTATTATTCTGTTACGGACGCGTGATCCAGTCCAGTCACTAGTTACGACCTGAGGTTTCGATTGTGTGGAGTCGCGGTTAGACTCTGTTGCTATGAGGAGTCGCGAATAGACTCGTTTATTGTGAAAGTTCGTGAGAAATGACATGATAGTTCAGAGGGTTACAGAGTCTCCATGTTTCAGCGTTGGGTTGCTCGGAAGTGACAAAGTGCATTTATGGCTTAATGAAAGTGGGTTGCTTGATGACATGATCGGATTGACTTCAGCTTTATCAAAGATTTATGATGGTGTGCGTGACACTGGTGAACCAATGGTGGGTTAACAATTCATGCAATGGTAGAGTATGAGACTTCGGTATGTGAGAACAAGTGTAGGTTTGTTGATGAAATCGAATGGGGAAAATGTATTGTGATCGTGTGTTGTAAAGAAAAGGAGTTAACAATAAGTACATAAAGGAAGACTTTGGTGGGAAGCGCATAGCGAAGCGGGACTTCATAGAATATCTTGGGCATGAGTACTTTCCGAGAGATTAGGAATGGAAAAATTGGTATCTGGCATGGGTGTCAGGATAAGGTTGCGACTAGTGCTAAAGGTTATTCTTGATATAAGTTAGTTGATGTTAAAGGACTACTCGATTATTAAGAGAATGTTATGGGAACATCGTTTGACTGGTAAATTTGATAGGGTTGTAGGATTTGAGGAGCTAGTAAACGACTGATGGAAATGACTTCAAATATGGGCGTATGCGATAAGTTAATGACTTGAGAAGTTCCTAGTTTTTCACGTAGATGGGAGGAGAAGCATTGATAATATTTTGTGGTTGTCGGGCTTAATGGATGATTAGTTTAGAGGATCAAGTAGATTTGAGCATTTGTTGGTTAATAGTGATAAAAGTGAGTTGAATGAAATACAGGAATTAGAGTATTACAATGAGACATCTTGCTATCGGGTTCAGGGGATTAAGGTTCATAAGATTTGAGGTGAGGTAATAGGGGTTTTCGAGTCGTGTTTGGACTGTGGGGACATTATACCATGAGGTGCAGTAAGGGTTGTGACCGATGAGGTCAATTGGTGTATTTGAGGTTAAGGATAGAAAGGAAATCATCGAAAACAAGGGTTAGTGAGGTGAGAACTTGGTTGTGATTGTATAATGTAGAGTGGGCTTTGAGAGTTTATGGATGATTTGGTATGTTCGATTATATCATAGACTAATAGAGGTCAGTGGTGGACCAAGGTTGGGAACCTCATATTCGTTGTGTAAAATTGTCTAGGTCCCGCTACTAGTGATGTAAGAGGGATTGGCATACGACTGGTTAGAGGTGTTCAGATTTGATAATTGAGGTAAGAGGTGATTCTTCGAGGACTAGTAATGTGAAATATTTGAGTAAGGGATTCGTGAACATGGATACTTGAAATGGTAGATCAGTGATGGGTTAACTGAGTTGAGTTTAGGATAACATTTCAGAAATTGAGTAAGGCAATTCGGGAAAGGACGCTTCAGTGAGATACATGAGGATATTAGTGAGATTGTTATTATCATGACCCAAACCGATGAGCCGTGCCGAGTGCCTAACCTCTAATGACCAAGCACCCCTATACTCGTACCTGGAGCTCACTGAAGGATAGGGTGGCCCGTACACGACTAATAACCGAGTTATACTGACTTATACAAAACCAACATCATGGGATATGCATCAAGAACCATCAACTATCGGTGTGTGTGTGTGTATATATATCCATCAACTATCGGTGTATGCATATATATATTGAAAATAACAATGCAAGCTGACTAGGCTGCCACATATGCTGTACAACAAAAGAATGAGAGTCGACAAGGCTACATCATATGCCAACTACATACAACTGTCTACAGACCTCTAATGGACTAGAAAGCTGCAGAAAGGACGGGACAGGGCCATGCCATACCCATATATGCATATACATCTCAAAATGGCATATTAAAATAGACTGCAGCTCTAGATCAAGTGGAGCGCACCGACTAATGCTGAGTGGAAGTCCTACTGAGCTGGACCACCTGTCTGTCTACCTGAACCTGCGGGCCCCCCGAGCAATAGGGGAGTCAGTATGAATAATATACCGAGTATTTAAGGCATAAGAACAACAAACATATAAGATCATGAAAGACATCTGAAACATGAAAGTGAATCTCTATATCTGAATGCATATGTACTAACCATCTGGGAACATCTATATATCTCTGTATAATATGAAAGTGCCTCTAAGGGCGTATGATATGCATAGGTCATAATATAACTGTTAGTGATGTGGAACGTAGAGCCCGATCCATATACCAAATGCTAGTACCGAGGAACGTACGGCTCAATCCATATATCATAATTAGTGCCGAGGAACGTACGGCCCGATCCATATATCATAACTCAGTGCCGAGGAACGTACAGCCCGATCCATATATCATAAATTAGTGCTGAAGAATGTACGGCCCGATCCATATATCATCATCATTATCACTGTGCACCAACTGATCAGGTGGTAATGCGTATATAACGCCTACCCTATATACATATAATATACATCTATATAACGCCTTTTGGTCAAGGGTCAATGTCACGACCCAACCCACGGGTCGTGCGGGCACCTACCATATGACAAAGCTAGTAGGTGAACCCTTACCAATAAAACCCAACACTTAAAAGCATGTGACAATCATCCTTAAAAATAATAAAATTTAAAATAGACATTTATTACAGACTCATTTCAATATACATAAATCCGCAATAAAACCCCGGGATCTAGTCTAGACGGGTACAAGAGCTCCTAAAATACAAGAAGAAAAAATAAATGACACAGCCTCCGCCGGGAGTGAGATAGGCGAAGCTGTAGGAGAATATCCAATAGACCCATGAGGCGAAACTTCAACTAAAATCTGCAACACATCTACACCCAAAAAGGGCGTAGCAAGAGTAGTATCAATACACCACACGTACGAGTAAGCATCATAGGTCGACTAAGATTAGTTCATGCAATACAACATAAAGTTAATATGATAAGAAGATAAGTCAATGAACCTCAAGATTCTAGATAAAGAACATTACCACACCGCCCCCTTACCTCTTTACTCTCAAAGCTCGCTTCTTTTATTCCCCAACCATAAGGTATTCTACTAAATCACAGTCTAGTAACTCTCGCGTTCGCATTCGTCGTATACTGTACTTTTACCCTTATTGTTTAAAGAGTTCACCTACTCACCTTACTACTGTGATACGATGTATCTAGGGAAATAAATCACTATCTGACGACCAACACTACACTTACCTTGTGTAACCCCCCCTCCCCACTAAACTCTTAACAACACACGTGGATTAAATGAACAATGTTAACGACAGTGACACACACATGTATAACAATAAATCATGAGATGCGGTGCAATGTAAATGTGATGCAAAGCCTAACACGCTGTACATACACGCTATATGATGTCTTTGCTCAGTATCCATGACCTACAGGGGACCCATGGTGTCCATGTACCACTCGTTCCAGAATACTCCTCGGACCCGAGCACAAACCTCCGCCCAGAACGAACCTCGGTCACGGATTTCAATTCGTATACATTTATGTAATTTAAGCACTCGATCCCACGGCCACAAGGTCAGATAACACAATGCAATACTCAGTCTTGCCTGTTACCTGTATTTCCGCATGAATAAGGCAGTTGCAATGCACGAGACTACATGACAAATCAATCATCATCCCAGCCCTTGATGGGCGTAATGCAAACCCAACTCCATATAATTCAATTAAGACGACCTCCTAATTTCAAGGAAACAACCATATGAACATTCAACAATAAGATATACATACAGAATTCACCCTCTTCTAGGGTTGCATCAAGTAAATACGAGGTATCTCCGTAACGACAGCATCACTTTCTACTAAACTAAGTCATTATTATCATAGCCCTAATTATACCCTATTTTAATCACATTACAAGTCCGTCCCTCGAAACTCCGTGTCTGAAGACCTAAGCATGCATTCTCCCGTCAACTCTAAGCATATATACGACTAGCTAATCAAAGTCTAACTAAAGTAAACCATAACGTACCTCTTTGGCAAACAGATATTTGATTATCCATGAATTGCTCATCTTTTTAGCCTCCATCCGAATCCATGAGAGAATATTTTTTGTAGGGAATGGTGGAAAAGGGATTAGAAGGGTTTTCCTTTTCTTAGGGCCATGATTTTTCTTTCATAAGGAACCCTAGGAGCACCCCTTGAGTGTCCTCTGTTGAAAAAGGAGAGAAAAATAGACTAAGTACAAAAATTCGGCTACTGTACTTGTACTTAGTCTATTTTTCTCTCCTTTTTCAACAGAGGACTCTCAAGGGCTGCTCCTAGGGTTCCTAGGTCGCCAAGCCGCTATAGTGGTGCCGCTATGGCGATCTACTGACTGCTATAGTGGTCCGCTTTAATTTCTGGCCCAAAATTTTCAAACCCTTCCGAAATTGATTTTTCCCACTCTTAACTCTTAAAACATATCATGAAGCTCATTATTTACAAACCTTGACCTAAATTAGGCATGGTTTCATGAAACATTAAATAACGACCGGACGGGTCGTTACACCAGATACCAATTAAACTACCGTTCATCCCCGAAAAAGGTGAGATGAAATAGGGGTTAACGTCCTGGGTCTTATGCCATGCGAAACAGGGTCTGCGGCCATCATTATGGGCAAAGAAAGAACGACAACACAAAACGAAACAAAAATGGAAATATCTCTCTGCCACTGCTATAGTGGCCATAGTACCGCTACAGTGGTCCAAGCGTTGCCGCAGCGGTCATCGGGTGGAATCAAAAAATAAAAGGGGGGATGAACTGAGTTCACCCCTCCCACTTCCCTCATAACCCATAACTGAAAACCTCCTCCCTTCCCACGAAAATTCCTCCCCCTTTAAACACTTTTCAACCCCTCATCTCCTTCCCTACTCCCTTATAATCACCCTACCCCCTACCATTTCCTAAACTCCTCACAAAAATCTGAAAAGCAAAGGTCCCTCCCCTAAAAAAAAATTTGTTTTTCTCTGGCCATGCTTGCAGATCTCTCCCATTTCAAGGTATGTGTTCTCCTTTACTAACCTATAACTGGTGTATGGCTTTTTATTTCGAAAATCCCATGATTACTTAATAGTTTAGGAACGAAATTGGGTTTCCTAGGAAAGAGGGTTTTTGGTTCTTGGGGAGGGTAGTTCCTTGGATCATGAGGGTTAATTCACGTTCATAAAGCCTTAGCAATACTTTATACTGCAGATTTACTGATTAGAGGGTTAGTTTGTGTGTTGGGGTGGGGATCTTGCTATGGTGCAATTGTGGGTGTTCTTGTTCAAAAATTTTGGCAACTGTGTTATTTGAAATAGGGTAGAACACGTTGTCAAAATCATTCATGCTATCTTACTACTTGATCCTTTACCAAAATGGAAAAAAATCATGGTAAAAATTTTGGGTTTGGAACAAAGTTAGGGTAAGGATTTCACGGACTGAATAAAGTGGACCGCTGCGGCGGTCCTTCCATCGCTACAGCGGTACTGCTATAGCAGTGAGGCCGTCACTAGGAGTGGATCAACAGGTCTGGGAGGTGGCCGCTATAGCGGTGACCTGCTCGCCATAGCGAGCCCGCTACAGCGATGAACGCACTGCTATGGAGATGCCTTGGCCACCGTAGCGGCCCTATTACGGCTACAGAGACTTCGCTGCAGCGTCCAGACCACCGCCACAGCGGAGCTGCTTCAAGCAGAATCGAATTTTTTGGCTTTTATCGAATTTTTTAGCTTTTTCTCCTATTTCATGCATGGTCTATCCCCGTTAATTCTTTACGCCGCACTATTCTAACTCCGTTTTTCACCTTTGTAGGTTAACTCTGTCACTCAAACATGACGGATCAACAACAACAGAAACAAGGAGAACAACAACCTCGGCTCCTCCCGAATACGTTAGGTTCCCCGACAACGCTTGCAAGCATCATTTCATGGATTAGCAGACCAAGGTTCTGCTTCATGAGAGGGTTTTTGTCATGGACCGGGTCAAAGAAATGGCCCCGAAATTTACCAGACCCTACACCGTATTGGTTGGGCCTAGTTAGCTGAGGAGCCCAGTGATGTCAACTGCAACTGGGTAAGGGAGTTTTATGCTATGCTCCCCACTGTGGATTGGACTACCTTACAGCCACAGATTACTATTTGGCGAGTTGCAGTGACGGTGAGTGCCGAGGCCATCAATGCTATTCACGGGCTACCTAACCCACCACATGATGAGTTTTGGGCCAAGTATGCTGATGATAACGGACCGTGGCTGGTACGGATGCAGGTGCGAGAATCAAAGAGAAAGAAGGCTACTTGGGCTGCCTCGCGATTGGCTATAAAGAGCAGATACTTTACTACTGAGGCCCGGAGGTGGCTAAACCTCGTTGCGCTGCGAGTTCACCCCTCGAGCAATACTACTGATGTCACTTACCCACGGGCCCTCGTGGTGGCTTGCATTCTGGATGGTGTGCCCGTGAATGTGGGTATGCAGGTGATCGAGGAGTGGTGGGATTTTATGGCCAAGGCTGGCCCGAGCTTGATGTTTCCCTCCCTGATTACCCATCTCTGCCGTAATGTCGGCGTGCCTACGGAGCTTGGGGACCGTATTGTGGAGTGCGATGTTGTTTTTGACCCACTGAAGGTCAAAGGGTCACAGGACAGGGGTAAGAGAAAAAGGACGGGCTCAGATGACAGTGAGGACAGCGGTGGCCCACCAGATGGGAGTGGTCAGTCACAGACCCTAGGTACTTTAAAGTGCATGGTGGCTGATATGGCTGCGGTGAGGGTGGCCATGATGGGATTTGCACGGCCTTCCATAGAGGTCAGGTCATCTAGCAGCACTGCGGGTACTGGCTAGTTTATGACTGAGCAGATGAAGGCTTACATGGAGACCCATACTAAGATGGGAGAGGCTATAGATGCCTTACAGGGCGTCTATGGATCTCTGGCTCAAGCTCATGTGGATCTTCGTGAAGATTTGGACAAGGAGAAAAGGAAGAGTCGGGCTAAAGACAAACTATTTGTGAGGATGTGGAAGGGTCTAAAAGGTCTCCTGAAGGCCCTAGTCCCGAAGGTGAAGCCTCCGAAGGTGACTACCAGAGATGCCACCCAGTTCTCTTTTCCCAGCGAGTTCGGACTTGGCAACGAGGATTCTAGCGACTCGGAGGATGGTGGCGATGAGGCGACTAGCCACAGAGTGGCTTAGAGATTTCTCTCCCCCGCCCCTTTTTTTATCTGCTTTGGTTAGTTTTCCCCCGTGTTGGGCTTAGATGTTCAGAAAATTTACTGCATTGGTTGTGTTTTGATTTGTTTGGATAATCTTTGTTTTGGTCGTTTTGTCGCGGGTGCCCCAGTTTAAGGGTGCTCGTAAGACAATTGCCCTTGTTGGGCGGATGTTTTTATGTATGTGTCTGCTTTTGGAAATTGATTTATTCTTAATTTGTTGATGGACTAAACAACTTGGCAAAACAGGGGATGGAAGGATGAGGCTACTGGTCAGACGGTACCGCTGTGGCGGTCACTCGACCGTTGCAGCGGTACCGCTATAGCGGTAGGAACGCCGCTATAGCGGTAGGAACGCCGCTATAGCAGTCCTGGCAGAAATCCTGGGCCCTCTGTAGCAGTCCCTTGTCTGCTATAACGATCAGGTTGTAGCGGTCCCCATACCGCTACAGTGATGCTACAGTGCCAGTGACTGAAACTCTTTGTTTTTCAAATATTTCAGCTCAGATCGCGTAGGGGTTTACTT
The DNA here is from genome assembly GCF_019175385.1 of Lycium barbarum. Taxonomy (NCBI): domain Eukaryota; kingdom Viridiplantae; phylum Streptophyta; class Magnoliopsida; order Solanales; family Solanaceae; genus Lycium; species Lycium barbarum. The sequence goes on along the minus strand of NC_083339.1, from coordinate 50,077,367 downwards.
AATCGCTTAGAACGTAAGTAGGAATGCGCTATTAACTTCGCTAATGGTCCCAGAATAATCACCTAGTCTACCACGCAAACATTACTACGGAACTTTTACTTGGTCACACAATTAATTACACACCTCCTTATAGAAGGTCTTTCTTGAATTGAAATAGAGAAACACCAATTGGAATCGACATATACCAATTTGCCCGTCAAGATACCAATTGGAATCGACTAGATACCAATTGGATCCAACTAGGTGACGATGTATTGGGGTAGCACGATGGAATGAACGAAGGGAAACTTCTAGATGTCCTATAGCTTCTTGCGGACGGGTACGGACGTCATCGTACCATTCCGCAAGACTCTACTAGACATTTGCTCTTATACTCGTGAGACCGGTAACCTAGGGCTCTGATACCAACTGTCACGACCCAACCCACGGGTCGTGCGGGCACCTACTATATGACAACTCTAGTAGGCGAACCCTTACCAATATAACCTAACACTTAAAAGCATGTGACAATCATCCTTAAAAATAATAAAATTTAAAATAGACATTTATTACAGACTCGTTTCAATATACATAAATCCGCAATAAAACCCCGGGATCTAGTCTAGACGGGTACAAGAGCTCCTAAAATACAAGAAGACAAAATAAATGACACAGCCTCCGCCGGGAGTGAGATAGGCGAAGCTATAGGAGAATATCCAATAGACCCTTGCGGCGAAACTTCAGCTAAAACCTGCAACACATCTACACCCAAAAAGGGCATAGCAAGAGTAGTATCAATACACCACACGTACTGGTAAGCATCAAAGGTCGACTAAGATTAGTTCAGGCAATACAACATAAAGTTAATATGATAAGAAGATAAGTCAATGAACCTCAAGATTCTAGATAAAGACCATTACCACACCGCCCCCTTACCTCTTTACTCTCAAAGCTCGCTTCTGTTATTCCCCAACCATAAGGTATTCTACTAAATCACAGCCTAGTAACTCTCGCGTTCGCATTCGTCGTATACTGTACTTTTACCCTTATTGTTTAAAGAGTTCACCTACTCACCTTACTACTGTGATACGATGTATCTAGGGAAATAAATCACTATCTGACGACCAACACTACACTTACCTTGTGTAACCCCCCACCAGACTCTTAACAACACACATGGATTAAATGAAAAATGTTAACGACAGTGACATACACATGTATAACAATAAATCATGAGATGCAGTGGAATGCAAATGTGATGCAAGGCCATACACGTTGTACATACATGTTATCTCATGTCTTTGCTCAGTAGCCATGACCTGCAGGGGACCCATGGTGTCCATGTACCACTCGTTCCGGAATACTCCTCGGACCCGAGCACAAACCTCCGCCCGGAACAAACCTCGGTCACGGATTTCAATTCGTATACATTTATGTAATTTAAGTACTCGATCCCACGGCCACAAGGCCGGATAACAATATGCAATACTTAGTCTTACATGTTACTTGTATTTCCGCATGAACAAGGAAATTGCAATGCACAAGACTACATGACAAATCAATCATGATCCCAGCCCTTGATGGGCATAAATGTAAACCCAACTCCATATAATTCAATTAATACGACCTCCTAATTTCAAGGAAACAACCATATGAACGTTCAACAATAAGATATACACACGAAATTCAGCCCCTTCTAGGGTTGCATCAAATAAAAATGATGTATCTCCGTAGCGACAACATCATTTTCTACTAAACTAAGTCATTATTATCATAGCCCTAATTATACCCTATTTTAATAACATTACAAGTCCCTCCCTCCAAACTCCGTGCCCAAAGACCTAAGCATGCATTCTCCCGTCAACTCTAAGCGTATATACGATTAACTAATCAAAGTCTAACTAAAGTAAACCGTAACCTACCTTTTTGGTAAACAGATATTTGATTCTCCATGAATTGCTCGTCTTTTTAGCCTCCATCCGAATCCATGAGAGAATATTATTCGTAGGGAATGGTGGAAAAGGGATTAGAAGGGTTTTCCTTTTCTTGGGGCCATGGTTTTTCTTTCATGAGTAACCCTAGGAGCAGCCCTTGAGAGTCCATTGTTGAAAAAGGAGAGAAAAATAGATTAAGTACAAAAATTCATCTACTGTTTTCGCGTGGACCGCTGCAACGGTCTCCAAGCCGCTATAGCGGTCCGCTTTAATTTCTGGCCCGAAATTTTAAAACCCTTCCGAAATTGATTTTTCCCACTCTTAACTCATAAAACATATCATAAAGCTTATTATTTACAAACCTATACCTAAATTGGCATGGTTTCACGAAATATTAAATAACGATCGGACGGGTCATTATAGTCAATATGCATATGTAAAATGAATGCAATACATAAGTATAATGAGTAACTAGAACTCTCTGTGTGACATAAGGTCGTACTACCTCCGATAGGCATCTTTTGAGCTAACATCATCAATATATGAAATCTCAAGACCCAAGAACAGAAGGAACAATAATAACAAGAAGTATAGGATCATCAAAGACTCAGGTTCTCCTAGTGCTTCTAAGAGTAGAGTAATATGGAATCTCGTTTACACGTTTGTTCGCTCATATCATAAGATCATGCCAAAATGAAAGAAAGGACAGCCTTGACATACCTTGGAGCCTATCTGATCGTCCAACGTCTATTTCACGAACTCGTAGTCTACAATCAAGGTATCATAGGCTACAATTATACCATTTACATGCCTTACTAATCAATCCATGTACAAAAGGAACTTAGCGAATTTCAGACAGCATCTCCTCTGTAAACTTAACAATTCCTCAACTTCCAATTCAATCCAACCATCAACAACAACACCAACAACAATAATATCAACACTCACATATCAAAATATAATCAATTCTACTCCATATCCTCTCCCAAAACAGCCCCTAGTCTCACCTTACACCTTATTCAACTCATCACTTTCATAACTATATTTCCTTAACTTAAAACCACTAAAATTCTTGATAAATAACTCAAACACAAAGGTAGGAATCATATACATACCTTGAAGGGACTATAATACCAACAATTAACTTCAAATCAAACTTCCAAGCTCCAAAACTTCAATGAAACCCTAGAAACAACCTTCTTCTTCACTAGCTCGGGTTTTATGGGCTTGGATCTTGCTAAAATTCCCCCAATATGATGGAAGATGTAAAGGGGAAATATTTTAGGGTTTTCTCTAGTTGGGAATGAATAATATGAGGAAAAAAACGTGAGGCTACATATATATAAGTGGAACTAGAAAGTTCCAGTGGTGTGGTTTTGACGGGTAGGTCGACGGTGCGACGACGTGCTCCGTCGACCTGCCACCTAAAAATTTAGAAGCGGCAGCGTACCGACGGTCCACAACGATGTCTTGTCGACATGTAGACTGCCCGTCAATATGGATTGGTTCTATAGGCTTTCCTTGGGTCGATCCAAGTCGCGTCGATTCGATTCATTTAGCTTCTAACCTTGTCGTATTGCAAGAAACACATACTTATTCTTTGGTACACGTGAGGTAAGGCACTTAATATTTCCAAAACTGGGGTATGGATCTCCGCACTAAGGGTATATACCACCCATAAGCCAAGGACTTTCTTACGATGGAAACGAGAGGTGTAACATTCCCCCCTCCCCCCCCCCCCCCGAAACATTCGTCCTTAAATGTTCATACAAGTAATGGGCTATAAAAAAATTGGCAGAGTCTCCCTTCTAAATGTAATAACCCAACTTGTACACAACAACCCAAAATAATGCCACAAAAGGCCACATGCTAGAATATACAACACCATGGCCTCACACGATCAATCACAATAAATATAAATGAAACAATACCTAGGGGAGATGATGATGCCTCAGACTGAGCCTCCTGAGATGACGGAAATAAATACGGGTATTTAGTCTTCATTTCCTCTTCATCTTCCCAAGTCATTTCTTCAACATTATCATTTCTCCACAGAACTTTAACAGAAGTCACATCCTTAGTTCGCAATCGACGAATTTGTCTATCCAATATAGCCATTGGGGTCTCTTTGTATGACAACTGCTCTGTCACATGGATATCATCCACCGATACAACTCTCGAAGGATATCCTATACACTTATGGATAATGGACACATGAAATACCAGATGTACAGGCTCAAACTCAGAAGGCAATTCTAGCTCATATGCTAACTTACCTATGATACGAATGATTCTATATGGACCAATATATCGAGGGCTTAACTTACCCTTCTTGTCATATCTCATCACTCCCTTCATAGGCGAGATCTTCAGGAAGACCCAATCATCTACCTCAAACTCCAACTTGCGTCGCCAATTATCTGAATAGGTTTTTTGTCGACTCTGTGCCGCTGGTAATCTTTCTTGAATCACTTTCTGTCACGACCCAAACCGGAGGGCCGCGACTGACACCCAAGACCCTACTCGGCTGAGTGCCATGTTACTATTCCATCCAGGAGTCACAACCTTTTTTCAACCTTTAATCTACGAAATGACGCTTCCGTCAGGTAAAAAAAAAACTTTTAATAAAACTCTTTCATCAAATCAGGGACTTATCCCTTATCGTTAATTCAAAGAAACCCCTTAGTCACAATAAAATCTTAAAAAAATAAAGCATAAAAACACATCGACCTATATGGTCAATTTACACAACTGTCGACATCTCGACGCACTATCCACAGGACATTGTCTGCAAAAGTCTCTAACATACACTAGATACTATAACATAAGTACTCTGACTCGGCAACACTCCAAACTGAGATGGAGCTCAGCAATCCAGCTGATAGCGTGGGAACATTCTATAGCCAATGTCTTTTACTCATCTATATACACCTGCGTGGCATGAAACGAAGCGCCTCCTGGCAAAGTGACGTCAGTACAAATAATGTACCGAGTATGTAAGGTAGAACTGAAACAATATATCTTGACTCGGATGATAAAAGAGTAACACACTCAATCTGTACCTGTAACCAACTCTGCTAAACATGTATGTGCCTATGAACTTTCGATGCATATATATATATATATAATGCATGCCTTCACCCTGCTCACAGCCCCTTCGGACATAATAGCATAATGGCCCCTTCGAGTATCATAATTATCGTATACCAACTGATCAGGTGGTTTGCGTATATAACGCCTTAGCCCTTTTCTCCTTCCCATGAAATGATGTCATGCATGTATGTAAATATGCAAATGCATAAAAAATTTTAGAAACCATCAAAAGACTCCTTTCAGAGAAACTTTAGTTCAAAATGGGAACTTCTTCCCTTTTCTTAAAAAATGGGAACTTTTTCCCCCTTTTCTTAAAAAAATGGAAACTTCTTCCCCTTTTCTTAAAAATGGGAGCTTCTTCCCCTTTTCTTAAAAATGGGAACTTCTTCCCCTTTTCATTTGTCTCCTTCGAGACTTAAAAGTCAAATGTAAAATGCATAGGAAAGAGAAAACCTTATGAACGTCCCCTTCGGGAATTAGACAACATTATGAAACCGTACATCTTATGGATGCCCCTTCGGGACTTAAGAAGTCAAGGAACTCAGGATATCCTACATCTAGGAGTGGATTCATTATGGATATCATTATGCTTCTCAGTTGTCATAGATCATGCCAAAAAGAAGGAAAGGATAGCCTTAACATACCTGATTTATCTCCTATGAATTAACGCTTATTCTCCCGAACTTGCAAATCTACATTCAAGAGAAATTATACTACCGTTAGACTTATCGTCATATGCTTATCTCAAGTCCTTAAACCAAACTCCTTTAGAATCTGCCAAAATTCGGGCAGCATCTCCCCTGTTTATATGCCTAGACAAAATCACAATCCAGCAACCAACAACAACAACAAAAATATCAACATCAATAACAGTATTTCCAACACCAATATGTGCCATAAAACAGCCCACATGCTGTTTTCCAACTTCCATGACTAACCAACTTACCATACAATTATTTAACGACTTTATCTTCGTAACTAAGCCTTAAATAATACCAAAAGAGAAAGATTCATACCTTTTTCCTATCCATACGATAATATCTTCAAGATTCCACCTTGAATCCACGCTAAAATCCACCGCAGAACAATTATAGAATCACACCCATGCGCTATCCGAACCTAAACTACTACTCCGCTACTTGAAAATTGCTCAGTTTTTTATCCCCTCACTCCCTCTTCTGATTTTCTGGGCAAAATATAATGAAAAGGGGGGTTATTACCCTTTATATAGGGGTCAAATTCAGGTTGGGTCACTGTAGCAGTTTACTGTAGCAAGTCGGTTACAGTAGCAGTGCTGTAGCACGCGTTTCTACTTTGTCAGCCGAACTTGTAACATCCATAATTCTCTACTCCGATGTCCTATCGACGAGCGGTTTGCTGCGTTGGAAACTAGACTCAACGAACTTCATTTTAGGCTTTTGAAACACCTTAAAACACTTCATATGCTAAGATATATTCTTCTCTTAAGTTGGACCAAAACCTTCACACGAAACTTTACCCATCCTTTCTCCAAAGTCGTACTACTCCATTTCTTCCACTCATTTCCTTATAGAACCTTCCGGTGTACCTTATATACATCTTTCACTCATTAAATATACTTAATAATGCTTGATCCTTATATTCCAAAGTGGTTTTACTTAACCCTAACTCAACGTGCTTATGTTCATATTTTTTCACGACCCGCCTAGTGGGCCATGACAGGTACCCGGAGCTAACTACCAAGCACCACCCATTATACTACTATCACGCCAAGTTGTACATATATAATCTCCAAAACCTTTCTTACTATGAATTGACTATAAACTACTTCGTAAAACTTGTACATATATATATATATATATATATATATATAAGCCCTCACGGCAACAAAAGGATGATATGCAAATATATATTCAGGGTCACGTAACATCTACTACCCATACACGAGTATCTATGAGCCTCTAACTGAAATACTGAAGTCATGAACACGGGACAAGACCTCGCCATACCCAAGTATATACACAAAAGGATATATCAGAAACTGCACCTCTGGTCTATGGAAGTGCTCTTGTGCAAGCTGATCTGGCTCCTAGGAAGCTAGGTCGTCTTCCTGTCTACCTGTGGGCATGAACACAGCGTCCGAAAAAAAAGGACGTCAGTTCGAGTAATGTACTGGGTATGTAAAGCATGTATTATAACATATTAAGCAAACAAGAGAATAAAAGATAAGAAGATAACCCGTGACTACTTGCCTCTTAAGGCGGAGTCATGTAAGAAAGCTTATAAAGTAAATATCATCATATCAGATATTACTGCGGAACGTGCAGCCCGATCCATATACCCATATATCCTGCGTCCGGGCATCCCGCGTCCAGGACGATATCATAATATACCAGTTGATTAGGTGGCTATGCGTCTATAGCGCCTCACCTTTCCCCATGTCCCCTTATATACATATATAATGTAAGAAGCATGCATGAGAGCCCAAATAAAAGCTACGACTTTATCAGTGTGACGTAAGGTCGCGAACCTCCGATTACCTTATGGCTTCATCGTCATCGTCACTGTCATGGAACATGTCTCATAAGAAACTCTCGACGGTCTATAGTTTCCATTCTTAGGGATACAAGAAGGTCATGGGAGTACAGAAAAGAATTATAAAACAAGAGTCATGCCTTCGAAAGAAGGGGACTAGCCTTATATACCTTTATATCTCCTTAACGATATCGACTACGTGCTCTCCTTCCAAATTCACAATTCTACATACAAAAGGGTTTGTACGGAGATTAGATTGTCGGAAGTATACTTAACCTTAACTAAAGCGGCTGAGGCTAACAAAACTTAGGCAGCATTTCCTTTGTTTGACAACTTTTCCCTCATATAATAAAACAGCTCCCAGACATCATAACAACGCCCATAATATCATAGCACGTAAATTCCCTCGAGTTTCCAAATTTACCACCAAGATTCTCCATAACCATAACTATAATACAACACCATGTTTATCATTCACATAATGCTTCCTCAATATCATTTGTGTCATTCATAATAATATTATACTCATGCTACACTATGAATCATAACTCAAACTACCTTTCAACTCAACATACCATTATTTGCATACTTAAGCTGATATTCCACACCTGTTTCCAATTCAAGTTCTTCAACTACTCAACACCATTACTAACATGAAACAATCGTGAAACTCACCTTTGCTTATGTAGAGATGGTCCTTTGAATGAAAATACTCCTCTTAAGAAAAACTCAACACCAACACCAAAGAGATTCTTGATCTCTATAATCCCTAGGAAGCATCCACACCTTTGATTTACCAACTTTGGATGTTTGATCTTTGATTTCCCTTCTTAGATAGGTGTTAATGTGATATGGAGAAAATTCTAGAGGTTTTTGGAAGATTGGAGAAGTGGGAAATGAGAAAAACAAAAGGAAACCGTGCATATATAAAAATAGAGTTCGGACCTGACCCGAAACCTACGGTCTCCTATACGGTCCGTATAATGGACCGTATGTTTCTTCTTGAAATTCACCCTTCACTGGAAGGGTTCTACGGTCAGGTATACGGGCCGTATAAAATATATGGTCCGTTTATATGACCGTATAATCCCCAATTTTTTCAAATTCGTTCTCGTCGCTTCGTTTGATCTCGAATCCTTATGGAACCTTCTTGGTACTTGAGTAACACCTTCTTAATGATCTAACGAACATTATAACTCATCCTCAAGACCTTATTAATTATTCGTCAATTCGATAGCCATGAAATCCTTCCCAAACATAGCTTATACTCCCTTTCCTTTGACGAACCTAGTTTCACCAAGTCATGTAACTTAAAAATCTTATCGTATATTCCTTAAGGTTGCCAATCACCCTCTTATAGTCGTGAAGGCCGCATGTTCGCCCTAAGCTAACATTAGTCTATTCACGATACAACGACATAAAATTGCCGAGGTCTAACACTCTCCCCCCCCCCCCCCCCCCCCCCACAGAACATTCGTCCTCGAATGTTAAATTCTCGGGAATTCTGCAGAAATTTCACCAGAGTTTTCCCTGTAATATGGCACTACCATCCTGCCACAGCAACCCAAAACAACATCGCCACATAGGGCAACAACATCAATAATAAGAAACATGGCCACACACGACCCAAATGCGATAAAGAAAACATTTCATACCTGGGAGCACTGATGTTTCATCTTGAGCCTCCTCTGGGAGTGAAAATAAATGCGGATATTTAGACTTCATAGCTTATTCTGCTTCCCAAGTCATCTCCTCTTTGTTATCATTCCTCCATAAAACTTTGACTGAGGCTACCTCTTTGTTTCTGAGTTTCCGTACTTGCCTATCTAGTATGATAATGGGCACCTCTTCATAAGCCAATCTATCGGTGACTTGGATATCTCTTGCAGGTACTATTTTGGTCGGATCTCCAACACATTTATGGAGCATCGATATATGAAAAACTAGATGGACTGAGTTAAGCTCTGGAGGTAAGTCCAATTCATAAGCCACTTGGCCCACTTTACGGACAATCTTGTAGGGTCCGATGTATCGAGGACTGAGCTTGCCTTTCCTACAAAATCTCATTATACCTTTCATTGGCGACACTTTCAAAAATACCCAATCATTGACCTGAAATTCCAAATTCCGTCGGCGATTATCCACATAAGACTTTTGGCAGCTTTGAGCTGTCAACAACCGGTCTCGGATAAGCTTAACCTTCTCAACCGCTTGTTGGATCAATTCTGGGACTATTAACTGTGATTCCCCCACTTCAAACCATCTGAGGGGCGATCTACATTTTCTACCATATAAGGCTTCATACAGGGCCATCGGGATACTGGCATGATAACTGATATTATATGCAAATTCAATAAGTGGCAAATAATCCTCCCAATTACCTCCAAAGTCCAATGCACAAGCTCACAACATATCTTCAAGGGTTTGAATAGTGCGTTCGGCTTGTCCATCAGTCTGTGAGTGAAATGTGGTGCTAAATTTTACATGAGTGCCCAATCCTTTTTGAAAGGACCTCCAAAATTTGGCTGTGAATTGTGCTCCTCTGTCAGTAATGATGGACACTGGAATGCCATGAAGTCTCACTCTTTCTTTGAGATATAATCTGGCATAATCTTCTGCCGAATATGTAGATCTGACCAGTAGAAAATGTGTTGATTTCGTGAGTCTGTCAACGATCACCCAAATAGAGTCGTGTTAACACCGAGAATGAGTTAAACCCACAACAAAATCCATATTGATTTCTTCCTATTTCCAAGTTGGAATTTCCATTTCTTGTAAGAGCCCTCCCGGTTTCTGGTGCTCAATTTTCACCTATTGAAAATTTGGACATTGGGCCACAAACTCCGCTATATCTCTCTTCATTCCTTCCCACCAATACATTAATTTGAGATCACGGTACATCTTTGTCGCTCCTGGGTGGACGGAATAACGATAGTAATGAGCTTCCTCCAGAATCTGACGATGTAATCCAACGACATCCGGAACACATGGCCTACCTTGATACTTGAGAATCCCGTCTGCAGAAATCCCAAATGGTGACTTCTCTTTTTGGGGAAGTTTATCTCTATAATAGCTCAATTTAGGATCCTCATATTGGCGCCTTTTTACTTCTGTGTCTAGGGACGAAGCAGCTGGGTTAAGCACAGTAACTCCTGTATTGCCAGAATTCATTAAGCGAACTCCTAGGCTAGCTAGCTGGTGGAGCTCACGGGCAAATTCTTTCTTTCCCGGCGGGACATCACACTGACTGTCCGTGGATTTACGACTAAGGACATCGGCCACCACATTTGCTTTTCTCGGATGGTATAGAATATTTACATCGTAATCTTTCAATAGTTCTTACCATCGCCTCTGTCGCATATTCAATTCCTTCTACTTGAAAATATATTGGAGGCTTTTGTCATCTGTGTAGATATCTACGTGAACACCATACAAATACTGCCTCCATATCTTTAAAGCATGGATAACTGCAGCTAGTTCCAGGTCATGGGTCGGATAATTCTTCTCGTGCTTCCGTAATTGCCCGAAAGCATAAGTGATGACCTTACCGTGCTGCATCAGAACATAGCCTAGCCCGACATCGGAGGCATCACAATACACCACATAGCCTTCCGATCCTTCTGGGAGTGTCAGGACTGGGTGTCACACCCTAACTTATTAGGGTGTGATGGGCACCCGACCCCACATACGGAGCCGAGCGAACCCGCAGACTCTGATTACACACCTAGTTCCTTGGGATCCAGAAAATCAAATACAAGTAATATACATATTAAGCTGTCAAAATTTTCCTCTTACCGTTCAAGATTAAACAAAATCTGTAATCATATGAAGTTTACTACATAACACAAAATAACATATCGGCTGATGGAGCCGCTTACAGACTGACAACCATTACCCACGACGCTGTCTGCAAAGTCTCTAATACTGATCAGACATCACAGCATACATACTTTGACTCGGCAGCACTCCTGGAGGACATGGAGCCCGCCAATCCACTAGATCATCTTCAGCTAATCTCGTCTATCCATCTGTGGGTACCTGCGCGGCATGAAACGCAGCCCCCGAAGAAGAGGGGGGCAGTACGGAATATGTACTGAGTATGTAAGGCATGAGTACAGAAAACGAAACCATGACTGACACAGATAGAACAACATACAAATAGCCTATCCAGAATACCAAACACTTATTATTTTTTTATTTTCTCTTCCAGACACGAATCATACTTACTCATCTCGTATGCCAGACGGATTACAGAACGTACAAATTACTCAAATGATGTCATATAGCTAACGGGATACAGAATATACGGAAGGTCAGAATGCTTACTCTCCAACACAAGTCATGCATATCGGAATCGGATATCATATCACATACGCGGTAACCCCGGGGACATGTACCACGCCGGGACAAATACCATATCATACATACGGTAACCTCGGGGACAAATATCACGCCGAGGGACCGGTCACATCCTATCATATACATGATAACCTTGGGGACAGATAACACGCCGAGGAACCGGTGAACAATGCCAAGGGATGCGCACGATAACGTAGGAACGTGGTCGCCACTCCTACCTTTGGCGCCACAACACATCATATTTCATAAAATTTGCTCCGATCTCCGTCACACATCATAACATAACCACGGTACCCGGGGGCGGACAGATAACACGGCACCCCGAGCCCGGACACATCATACTTCATAATATATCCTCGGTAACCGGGGACGGACATATAACACAGTACCCCGGAACCGGACACATCATACTTCGGAATTCATATATGGAGCCCGGCCCTTAACAGAGGACTCGGCGAACCATCCGCACGATATATAAATCGGCCCGGGATCCGGTGAAAGGGATCATAGCACATGCACGAGCAGAGTAGTGAGCAACTAAATGCACATAAATCGAGACTCGATAGAATGATCGAACGTGCCATCAGAATAATCATAGCAGGTTACCCATATCAGAATGCTTATATTAAAATACTTATGTCGGGGTACTCATATCAGAATACTTATGTCAGAATTCTTAGGTCATAATACTTATATCAAAATACTTATATCAGAGTAGTTATAACAGAATACGTATGTCAGGATTCTCATATCCAAAATACTTATATCCGAATACTTCTATCAAAATGTTTACGTCAAATTTCTTGTATCGGAGTACTTACGTCAAAATACTTTTGTCAAAATATCCATATCGAAAATACTTGTATCCAAATGCCTATATAGGAATACTCATATCAGAATTTCCAGATACTTATATCAGAGAGTACATACAGTTCATAACAAATCCAGAACAATAGCTCAAGTTTCTCTTAATTACTATGCGGAAATGAGTCCAATAGAGCAATACAAATGGGGTTCGGGAATTATGGGCCCACCTCGGATTAAATCGAGGTGGCGTATATAAACTATGAACATTTAGCCTTATAGAGTCATCCATGAAGGTTTCAGGGAAATCCGGTTTCATTTGTAGAAGTTACGGACGTTCAAACTATGTTTCCATCAAAGCATAAGGTTCTTAGTTCAATTTCACTGAATGAATATGGGTCCAAATCAAGCTCGGATTTCTAGGAATAGAGTTTCCCTCGAGGCTCGTATCATAGCCTATTACAACTAGGACATGCCAAAAGAAAGGGAGGGTAAGCCTTACATACCTGTGCCGCGACCTCCAGCTACGCTTATGCATCCAATTTGTTTGTCTACATGCAGGAGAATCCATCCATTCGTTAGTTTCATTATCATATACCTGCCTTAACCTTTCAAACACATTCACTTGTATCCTGCCGAAATTTCGGCAGCACCTCCCCTGTAAATATACCAACCCCGAGAATATGGCTCGGCCCAATTCAACGACAACCCAACCAACAACCAAGCTACAACATCAATAAGAGGTTCAAAACACATTCTAACATTAGTGACTCTTTTCTATACAATTCGACGATATTCCACTTTCATTCGAATCAACCGCATGCAATCAAACCAACATCCGTCTTCATGCATTCAAGTACTAATCCAAACTATTTAAACAAGATTCAAGAACGCTTCGGACAAATCACAAAATATTCAAACAACCCAAGCAAGGTTCCATCTCACCCGAAATTGCCTCCAAACCCGAGAACAACACTAAACACATTCTTTCCTTCCAGATTCACACATTATGTCACAATACATACATTTACAACTTCATTTCATAAATTCAAGAAACCACATCAAGACTACATTACAGTCATATTAGCCTCCAAATCAGCCCACACAATTATAATCTTAACTTGGATTATTAAAACTTCATTTTCCATCATAGAACTCACAACGACGACTACCCAAAATAGTAACGACGATTTATTCATTCCCAACTACACAAAAGGGGACCATACGGCCAACACTACATGTACACGGCCAACACCAACAAGTCCATATTTCATGAATTTCTTCCAATTCCACATACTACAACGTGCATGAATCATCCATAACAATAACAATCATAAGACTAAGTAAAATTTGTTCATTCTTTCTACTCAAAACAGCCCATACACACGGCTCAACTACAACACACACCCTTTCATGGTTTTCATCCATTTTCATGTACCATAATACATCCAACACATCTATAAAACATGCAAGAGAGGATTGAACCATACCTTTCCATTCATCTTCTCCACTTCCTCTTCTCGGCTAGAAGTACATATGGCAACAACGAACGATCTTTTTGTTCCAACAACTACTCCACGTCGACGAGGACCTTCCAATTAGTATGGAAGCATGAAGAAAGAATTTTTTTTTTCCATGATCAACTCATGGGGCTGGTACGGCCAGCCCCTATGGCCGTGCCCTTCTTCTCCCTTTTCTCTCCCTCTCTCTTGAATTTTCTAGACCTTAAAATGATGAATTGTCTTGTTCTTTCAAGACTTATACATATATATATATATATATATATATAGTGGCATGTGAGGGGCACATGCCCCTCTCTAGATTTTTCTTTTCCTTTTTCACCATTCTTTTTCTAGACTTTTCTTGAAAATTTAAAAAGATGACTTAATTATTCTTGCCACGCAAGCTTGTCCACATGCATATTTTCCCCTTCTATTTTCGGCCAATATGGCTTTTTTTTAATGCCTTGTGAAATTACCATTTTGCCCCTAAGTTCCCACATTATTTCCATTGATCATTTTGCGAATTTCTCCTTTCGCCCTTAACCTCTCTCAATCTTTCCATACTAGTAATAACCATAAATAATATTTTCAACAACTCGTATGTTAAAATAATTTTTGAAATGATCTCGCCCCTAACTTTCCACGACGGCTTTGAAATTTCCAAGCGTTCAAAACACGGGCTATAACATCCTCCCCCCCTTTAGAACATTCGTCCTCGAATGTTCAACTGACCTTATGGGGACTCGTAGCACTTCGGGAGGGGGTTTCTTTCATAGTTGCCCGTTTCTCCATGCCCATTCCACATAGTCGAGCCTTTTCGTCCTCATATGGGTCCTTATCCTGTGTCATGGGTTTTCTAATCTGCTGGGCCGACATATTATCCTTGTCTTTCTCAGGTCATCTCCTTTCTGTTACTGTTTTGTGACCATATCTTAACAAAAGTCACACTCTTAGATTCTTACTACAACTCTTCTTTATTCCTTTCTCTCATATCCTTCGATACAGATATATTTGTTTTTGACTTCATGTGTTGGTGCTCATTTCGTTCATCATTATTCCTTGTGAGCCTAATATGGCCTCCCCCCCCCCCCCCTTTAGGGGTTCCTTGTACGTCATGATCTTCGAGTGCCCTTACCTTTAATTATTTTTCATCCCTCATCTCTCTCTAACTCTAACATATCGAACCCTTTTAACTTAAGTCGTCATTTTGCTCACCTTTTCATTCCCTTTCATCCCTGCTTATTGAAATTAATCCTCGAATCTCACACACACTCCTCTTTTGTTCCATATTACCGTACTCCATCCTCGCCCCATGTCTGTATTTAAGCCTTCATCCAATAACCTCGTACCTCGCCGGGAATTCCCTCTCGGGATTCCATCCACCAAGGTTTCCTTGTCTCTCCCCTTTTTCCGCTATCTTGATTCTCTTACTCCTTATTTACTCACTTACTTCTTTTTCAGATACCGTAATGTTAAGGCCTTCTCATCCTTAATCTAGAGTGGAAGTAGCGTCTTACCTTATAACATTTACATCATTTGTTTTCTCTCTACTATTCAGGTTTCGGTGTCCTTTACTCGATTGAGGCCTCATTTACCGTAGCATAGGTTGTTAGGACACACGTGTCTACTGATACCCTCACATATGGGATAACGTGTGCACCCACATCTATATATATAATTATTATCAACTAACCCACAAAATACTTCCAAACTTTATTCAAACCTATCCTAGTTCCCGAGCTGTGACATACTCTTTTGCCTCTTCACCGAGCTAGTCTACCTCGTTTTATGCGCCTTCTTATGGTCTCCAACCACCCCATACACCATAGTCTCACTCAGGTTACCCTAGTTTTCCATTTGTTCCCTTAAATTTTAATTTTGCAAAATTTTCCCAATTACTTCCCAGGGGGTCACCCATCCTGAAATTGCTCCTACCTGAGCACGCTTAACCTTGAATCTTTAGTGGAATCTGATGCCGTAATGCTGATATTTTCGGGTCCACTTTATCGCATGACCTTTACTACATGATTCGGGACTAATCGAGGTCTTATAGATCCCGGAACACCCTCGTGACACGTCTTTTCTTTCACAATTACCATTTTATCCCTTTTCAGCCCTCAGTGCTCACCTTTCACTTTCTTATGTAACTACCTTTCATTTTGGGTTCCCAGACCCCTGCTGATAACAGATACACCTTCGTTGCCATTATTTTATAGATGCCCTGATATCAGTCCGTTCGAACTTCTTACTCACCACTTTTACGTAGTAACCTGTAGCAAAACTAATTGTCAACTTTCTGAATCCTCCATCTAACCTTGTTTTTCTTATACCATCCTCCTGTACACTGCAAATATCAATAACACCTTATAGAACATACAGCTACACCACATTCCGGCCATCCGGGGCTGCCAATTCTTGGGAACAGATCAAATACACCAGTACTTACCTGTCTTCCTCCATCGTATGTGAGACTTTGCATATAAGGAATCTTACCCCCTATGACTTGGCTCTATGGCACGATCTGAGACAGAAAGAAGGTCAACAATCCCTAAATGCCCCGTAGCCACCTGTTTATAAATGTGGCGCGCTACACACCATAAACAGGACTCTACCGGACACGACTTTGCAGACAACCCCTAGGACAGACCTGCTCTGATACCACTTTGTCACACCCTAACTTATTAGGGTGTGATGGGCACCCGACCCCACATACGGAGCCGAGCGAACCCGCAGACTCTGATTACACACCTAGTTCCTTGGGATCCAGAAAATCAAATACAAGTAATATACATATTAAGCTGTCAAAATTTTCCTCTTACCGTTCAAGATTAAACAAAATCTGTAATCATATGAAGTTTACTACATAACACAAAATAACATATCGGCTGATGGAGCCGCTTACAGACTGACAACCATTACCCACGACGCTGTCTGCAAAGTCTCTAATACTGATCAGACATCACAGCATACATACTCTGACTCGGCAGCACTCCTGGAGGAAATGGAGCCCGCCAATCCACTAGATCATCTTCAGCTAATCTCGTCTATCCATCTGTGGGTACCTGCGCGGCATGAAACGCAGCCCCCGAAGAAGAGGGGGTCAGTACGGAATATGTACTGAGTATGTAAGGCATGAGTACAGAAAACGAAACCATGACTGACACAGATAGAACAACATACAAATAGCCTATCCAGAATACCAAACACTTATTATTTTTTTATTTTCTTTTCCAGACACGAATCATACTTACTCATCTCGTATGCCAGACGGATTACAGAACGTACAAATTACTCAAATGATGTCATATAGCAAACGGGATACAGAATATACGGAAGGTCAGAATGCTTACTCTCCAACACAAGTCATGCATATCGGAATCGGATATCATATCACATACGTGGTAACCCCGGGGACATGTACCACGCCGGGACAAATACCATATCATACATACGGAAACTCGGGGACAAATATCACGCCGAGGGACCGGTCACATCCTATCATATACATGATAACCTTGGGGATAGATAACACGCCGAGGAACCGGTGAACAATGCCAAGGGATGCGCACGATAACGTAGGAACGTGGTCGCCACTCCTACCTTTGGCGCCACAACACATCATATTTCAAAAAATTTGCTCCGATCTCCGTCACACATCATAACATAACCACGGTACCCGAGGGCGGACAGATAACACGGCACCCCGAGCCCGGACACATCATACTTCATAATATATCCTCGGTAACCGGGGACGGACATATAACACAGTACCCCGGAACCGGACACATCATACTCCGGAATTCATATTTGGAGCCCGGCCCTTAACAGAGGACTCGGCGAACCATCCGCACGATATATATACCGGCCCGGGATCAGGTGAAAGGGACCATAGCACATGCACGAGCAGAGTAGTGAGCAACTAAATGCACATAAATCGAGACTCGATAGAATGATCGAACGTGCCATCAGAATAATCATAGCAGGTTACCCATATCAGAATGCTTATATTAAAATACTTATGTCGGGGTACTCATATCAGAATACTTATGTCAGAATTCTTAGGTCATAATACTTATATCAAAATACTTATATCAGAGTAGTTATAACAGAATACGTATGTCAGGATTCTCATATCCAAAATACTTATATCCGAATACTTCTATCAAAATGTTTACGTCAAATTTCTTGTATCGGAGTACTTACGTCAAAATACTTTTGTCAAAATATCCATATCGAAAATACTTGTATCCAAATGCCTATATAGGAATACTCATATCAGAATTTCCAGATACTTATATCAGAGAGTACATACAGTTCATAACAAATCCAGAACAATAGCTCAAGTTTCTCTTAATTACTATGCGGAAATGAGTCCAATAGAGCAATACAAATGGGGTTCGGGAATTATGGGCCCACCTCGGATTAAATCGAGGTGGTGTATATAAACTATGAACATTTAGCCTTATAGAGTCATCCATGAAGGTTTCAGGGCAATCCGGCTTCATTTGTAGAAGTTACGGACGTTCAAACTATGTTTCCATCAAAGCATAAGGTTCTTAGTTCAATTTCACTGAATGAATATGGGTCCAAATCAAGCTCGGATTTCTAGGAATAGAGTTTCCTTCGAGGCTCGTATCATAGCCTATTACAACTAGGACATGCCAAAAGAAAGGGAGGGTAAGCCTTACATACCTGTGCCGCGACCTCCAGCTACGCTTATGCATCCAATTTGTTTGTCTACATGCAGGAGAATCCATCCATTCTTTAGTTTCATTATCATATACCTGCCTTAACCTTTCAAACACATTCACTTGTATCCTGCCGAAATTTCGGCAGCACCTCCCCTGTAAATATACCAACCCCGAGAATATGGATCGGCCCAATTCAACGACAACCCAACCAACAACCAAGCTACAACATCAATAAGAGGTTCAAAACACATTCTAACATTAGTGACTCTTTTCTATACAATTCGACGATATTCCACTTTCATTCGAATCAACCGCATCCAGTCAAACCAACATCCGTCTTCATGCATTCAAGTACTAATCCAAACTATTTAAACAAGATTCAAGAACGCTTCGGACAAATCACAAAATATTCAAACAACCCAAGCAAGGTTCCATCTCACCCGAAATTGCCTCCAAACCCGAGAACAACACTAAACACATTCTTTCCTTCCAGATTCACACATTATGTCACAATACATACATTTACAACTTCATTTCATAAATTCAAGAAACCACATCAAGACTACATTACAGTCATATTTGCCTCCAAATCAGCCCACACAATTATAATCTTAACTTGGATTATTAAAACTTCATTTTCCATCATAGAACTCACAACGACGACTACCCAAAATAGTAACGACGATTTATTCATTCCCAACTACACAAAAGGGGACCATACGGCCAACACTACATGTACACGGCCAACACCAACAAGTCCATATTTCATGAATTTCTTCCAATTCCACATACTACAACGTGCATGAATCATCCATAACAATAACAATCATAAGACTAAGTAAAATTTGTTCATTCTTTCTACTCAAAACAGCCCATACACACGGCTCAACTACAACACACACCCTTTCATGGTTTTCATCCATTTTCATGTACCATAATACATCCAACACATCTATAAAACATGCAAGAGAGGATTGAACCATACCTTTCCATTCATCTTCTCCACTTCCTCTTCTCGGCTAGAAGTACATATGGCAACAACGAACGATCTTTTTGTTCCAACAACTACTCCACATCGACGAGGACCTTACAATTAGTATGGAAGCATGAAGAAAGAATTTTTTTTTCCATGATCAACTCATGGGGCTGGTTCGGCCAGCCCCTATGGCCGTGCCCTTCTTCTCCCTTTTCTCTCCCTCTCTCTTGAATTTTCTAGACCTTAAAATGATGAATTGTCTTGTTCTTTCAAGACTTATACATATATATATATATATATATATATATATATATATATATATATATATATATATATATATATATATATATATATGTATATAGTTATAGTGGCATGTGAGGGGCACATGCCCCTCTCTAAATTTTTCTTTTCCTTTTTCACCTTTCTTTTTCTAGACTTTTCTTGAAAATTTAAAAAGATGACTTAATTATTCTTGCCATGCAAGCTTGTCCACATGCATATTTTCCCCTTCTATTTTCGGCCAATATGGCTTTTTTTTTAATGCCTTGTGAAATTACCATTTTGCCCCTAAGTTCCCACATTATTTCCATTGATCATTTTGCGAATTTCTCCTTTCGCCCTTAACCTCTCTCAATCTTTCCATACTAGTAATAACCATAAATAATATTTTCAACAACTCGTATGTTAAAATAATTTTTTTAAATGATCTCGCCCCTAACTTTCCACGACGGCTTTGAAATTTCCAAGCATTCAAAACACGGGCTATAACACTGGGGCTGAAGTCAATCTGTCTTTCAGCTCCCGGAAGCTACGCTCACAAGCATCGGTCCACTGAAATTTGGTAGCTTTCGGTGTTAGCTTCGTCAGTGGTGCTGAAATAGAGGAAAATCCTTCCACAAATCTTCTGTAATAACATGCCAATCCCAGAAAGCTGCGAACTTCTGTGGGCGTTGTAGGCCTTGGCCAAGTCTTCACAGCCTCAATCTTTTGAGTATCGACCCGAATACCATCAGCTGAGATGATATGGCCCAGAAAAGTTACAGAGTTCGGCCAGAATTCACATTTTGAAAATTTAGCATTTAATTTTCGAGCTCGGAGAATTCCAAGGACAGTACGCAAATGATCTGCATGCTCTGCCTCTAACTTGGAATATACCAGGATGTCATCGATGAACACAATTATGAATAAATCTAGAAATGTCCTGAACACATCATTCATCAAGTTCATGAACACTGCGGGAGCCATTCTGTAGGGAGGGATAGATATTGGCTCAGTATCCGGCAGTACATCAATAGTAAATTCAATCTCCCGCTCTGGTGGAAGACCTGGAAACTCATTTACTACCAGGACAGATTGAAAAACTGGCGGTTTTGCTTCGGTATCGTGGACCCGAATTAGATGATAAATATAACATTTGGCGATCATCTTCCTTGATTTAAGATAGGAAATGAACTTGCCCCTTGGAGATGCGGTATTACCTTTCCATTCTAGAACTGGTTCTCCCGGAAAATGAAATCGAACCACTTTGGCCCTACAATCTACATTGGCATAACAGGAAGCTAACCAGTCCATGCCCATAATGACATCGAAATCCAACATTTCCAGCTCCATTAAATCAGCTACGGTGTGTCGACCACACACCACAATCACACAATCTTTATACACTTGTCTGGCCATCACATGTTCACCAACTGGGGTAGATACCTCGAAAAGTTTGATTGGCTCGGGATTTATCCCAATACGACCAGCGATATAAGGAGTAATATATGACAAAGTAGAACCCGGATCAATCAATACATAAACATCATAAGAAGATACGGTCAGTATACTATCACAACATCGGGAGAAGTCTCCAGATCCTATCGTCTGGCCAATGCATAAATACGGTTCTGGGGACCGCTCGAACTAGAGGCTCCTCCTCTGACTCTGCCACAGCCCGCTGAAATCTGGGGAGTCTTCCCTACAGGGCGCACGGACGATGAAGAACCTGCTGCTGAACCTGTAGGCTGGGCCTCATCTCGGCTGCTCCTCAATGGACAATCGCGCATCATATGGCTAACTCGGCCGCAGGCATAACAAGCATACGAGCCTCGACGACACTGACCCGAATGTAACTTACCGCACTGACTGCACTGTGGCTCCGGTGGTCTCCGCTGGCTGGAATCACCCCGGTACTGAGAACCCCAGGCCCTCGAACCCTAGCTCGACTCGGATTGAATGGGGAAATCAAACCTTCGGCCCGCAAACCAAGGGGGTGCACTAGATGAAGACTAGCCTAAATGTCTGGAATACAGTTGCCCCTGGCCTCTTCTATACTCACTGCTAGCACCCGCAGATCTAGTCCTCTTACCGTGTCCCCTATCCACATCTCGCTCACCCCTATGTGGATGTTGTTGCTCTTTTAAGTTCTGGGCATGTGCTTGAATACGCGAGATATCCATTCTTTCCATAAGTGAAGCTGTCAGACAATCTTTAAACAAGTGTGGCCCTAAGCCACTCACAAACCGATGTACCCGGTCTCCCATTTCGGATACCATGGCCGGAGCATATCTAGCTAACGAATTAAATCAGAGACTATATTCCCGAGCACTCATACTTCCTTGCTTAAGGTTCAGGAATTTATCAGCACGAGCTTGACGGACCTCGGATGGCAAATAACGTCGAATAAAAGCATCCACGAACTCTTGCCATTTCGGGGGAGGTGCATTTTCCCCTCTTGAAGAAATCCAGTTGTTATACCATATAACAGCGACGTCCCGGAGTCTATAAGAAGCCAACTCCATGTACTCGGTATCAGAAGCATGAATTATTCTCAGCGTCCTCGACACTTCATCAGTAAAGCCCTGTGGGTCTTCATCCGGTTTCGACCCAAAAAATTATGGAGGGTTCAAGCTCATGAAATCACGGGCTCGGCACTGGTCGCCCTGTCACTTGGACCTGCACTCTGCTGCTGAGCCTGGGCGGCAACTAACTAAGTCAACAACTGGATCGCGTCTCGTAAGTCCTGATCTGAAGCAATAGGGGGAGAAGCTGGGGCCCTCTCATACTCTTCTGCTACAGGAGGAATAGGAGTGGGGGTGGCATGCGAGGGAAAGCACTCTGTGCCTCGCTATGCCCCGACTCAGCTGCGGGTTCTCGACTGATACCTGCTCCAACAGCATCAAGTATCGTGCGGATTTGCTTCTTCCTTGGCGGCATTGCTGAAATCATAACACACAATTAGGATAGGAAGAAATCTTACATTATAGCTCTACCGCACGATCTATGAAGAAAAAAGACGGTCATTATTCCTAAATGCCCTGCAGCCTCTTGTTTATAAGTGTGGCGCGCTTCACACCATAAACAAGACTCTACTGGACACGGCTCGTAGACACACCCTAGGACGAACTGCTCTGATACCACTTTTGTCATGACCCGCCTAGTAGGCCATGACGGGTACCAAGAGCTGACTACCGAGCACCACCAATTATACTACTATCACGCCAAGCTGTACATATATAATCTCCAAAACCTTGCTTACTATGAATTGATTATAAACTACTCCGTAAAACTTGTGCATACATATATATATATATATATATATAAGCCCTCACAGCAACAAAAGGATGTAACATCTACTACCCACACACGAGGATCTACGAGCCTCTAACTGAAATACTGAAGTCATGAACACAGGACAGGACCCCGCCATACCCAAGTATATACACAAAAGAATATATCAGAAACTGCACCTCCGGTCCATGGAAGTGCTCCTATGCAAGCTGATCCGGCTCCTAGGAAGCTGGGTCGTCTTCATGTCTACATGTGGGCATGAACACAACGTCCGAAAGAAAAGGACGTCAGTCCGATTAATGTACTGGGTCTGTAAGGCATGCATTATAACATATTAAGGAAACAAAAGAATAAAAGATAAGAAGATAACCGGTGACTAATTGCCTCTTAAGGCAGAGTCATGCATGCAAGCTTATAAAGTAAATATCATCATATCATATATTGCTGCGGAACGTGCAGCCTGATCCATATACCCATATATCCCACGTCTGGCCATCCCGCGTCCGGGACGATATCATAATATACCAGCTGATCAGGTGGCTATGCGTCTATAGCGCCTCACCTTTCCCCATGTCCCCTTATATACATATATAATGTAAGTAGCATGCATGAGAGCCCAAATAAAAGCTACGACTTTATCGGAGTGACGTAAGGTCGTGAACCTCCGATTACCTTATGGCTTCATCATCATCGTTACTATCATGGAACATGTCTCATAAGAAACTCTCGACGGTCTATAGTTTCCATTCTTAGGGATACAAGAAGGTCATGGGGGTACAGAAAAGAATTATAAAACAAGATTCATGCCTTTGAAAGAAGGAGACTAGCCTTACATACCTTTATATCTCTTTAACGATATCGACCACATGCTCTCCTTCCAAATTCACAATTCTACATACAAAAGGATTCGTACGGAGATTAGATTGTCGGAAGTATACTTAAGCTTAACTAAAGTGGCTGAGGCTAACAAAAATTGGGCAGCATTTCCCTTGTTTGACAACTTTTCCCTCATATAATAAAATAGCTCCCATACATCATAACAACGCCCATAATATCATAGCACATAAATTCCCTCGAGTTCGATAGTATTTAATTTCCAAATTTACCCCCAAAATTCTCCATAACCATAACTATAATACAACACCATGTTTATCATTCACATAATGCTTCCTCAATATCATTTGTGTCATTCATAATGATATTATACTCATGCTACACTATTAATCATAACTCAATCTACCTTTCAACTCAACATACCATTATTTGCATACTTAAGCTGATATTCCACACTTGTTTCTAATTCAAGTTCTTCAACTACTCAACACCATTACTAACATGAAACAATCGTGAAACTCACCTTTGCTTATGTAGAGATGGTCCTTTGAATGAAAATACTCCTCTTAAGAAAAACCCAACTCCAACACCAAAGAGATTCTTGATCTCTATAATCCCTAGGAAGCATCCACACCTTTGATTTACCAACTTTGGATGTTTGATCTTTGATTTCCCTTCTTGGATAGGTGTTAATGTGATATGGAGAAACTTCTAGAGGTTTTTGGAAGATTGGAGAAGTGGGAAATGAGAAAAACAAAAGGAAATCTTGCATATACAAAAATAGAGTTCAGACCCGACCCGAAACCTACGGTCTACTATACGGACCGTACAATTTATACGGTCCGTATAATGGACCGTATGTTTATTCCAGAAACTCACCCTTCACTGGAAGGGTTCTACGGTCAGGTATACGAGCCGTATAAAATATATGGTTCGTATATATGACCGTACAATCCCCAATTTTTCCAAATTCGTTCGCGTCGGTTCGTTTGATCTCGAATCCTTATGGAACCTTCTTGGTACTTGTGTAACACCTCCTTAATGATCTAACGAACATTATAACTCGTCCTCAAGACCTTACTAATTATTCGTTAATTCTATAGCCATGAAATCCTTCCCAAACATGTTATACTCCCTTTCCTTTGACGAACCTAGTTTCACCAAGTCATATAACTTAAAAATATTATCGTATATGCCTTAAGGTTGCCAATCACCCTCTTATAGGCGTGAAGGCCTCATGTTCACCCTAAGCTGATGTTATTCTATTCACGACGCAACGACATAAAATTGCCGAGGTGTAACAAATTTTATATGTGCTCTTCGAAGATACGGGGTGTAACACTTTCACTTTGTCAACTGCTTGATATATTAAGCCTAGGCCTACTAGCTGATTTTCTCACACATCAAACCATCCTATAGGTGATCTACATCTTTGACCATATAAAGCCCCATAAGGAGCCATCTGGATACTAGAATAGTAACTGTTATTATATGCAAACTCAATAAGAGGCAAATGATCATCCCACCTACCTCGAAAGTCAATTACACAACCTCTCAGCATGTCCTCATATGTCTATATAGTACGCTCCGCTTGTCCATCTGTCTGCTGATGAAATGCAGTGCTAAGACTCACCTGAGTCGCCAACCCATTCTGAAAAGATTTCCAGAAGTTAGCTGTGAATTGCGCTCCTCTATCTGAAATAATGGCTGAAGGAACACCATGAAGCCGTACAGTCTCTCTAAGATAGAGCTTCGCATGATCTTCAAATGAATAAGTAGTTCTGATAGGCAGGAAGTGAGCTGACTTTGTAAGTCTATCAACTATGACCCATATTGAATCATACTTCCACTGAGTACGGGGCAAACCCGTAATGAAATCCATATTGATTACCTCTTATTTCCATGTTGTAATCTCCATATCCTATAATAAACTTTCAGTGTTCAGGTACTCTATCTTGACTTGTTGACAATTCGGATACTGAGCGACAAACTCCTCTATGTCTCTTTTCATACCATCCCACCAATAAACTTCCTTGATATCATGATACATTTTTGTCGTGTCCGGATGAATAGAATATCGAAATAATGTACTTCCCCCATAACTTGCTAACGAAGCCCTGCGACATTAGGATCGCATAATCTACCTTGATACCAAAGTACTCTATCCCCTGCAATCATAAAGGGTTTTTTTTTCTTTTTGACGTGCCGTATCTCGGTAACGGACTAAAACAGGATCCTCGTACTGACGTTCGTTTATATCCACTACCAAAGATGACAATGCTGTATCCTGAACTGTAACTCTTGAATCACCTGAGTCCAGCAACCGAACTGCAAGGTTAGCTAACTAACGAACTTCACGGACCATCTCTCTTTTCTCTGGCTGCAAATACGACAGGCTACCCATGGATTTACGACTAAGAGTATCAACGACTAAGATGGTACAAAATATCAACGTCGTAATCTTTCAGCGACTAAGATGGTAGGATTTAATTTCATATCATTAGTAGGACCTTTATCCTAGTTCTAGTAGGATTTAGTTTTCTTTGTTCTTTTCCTTGTAGAATAGGGATTTTACTTTCCTTATTTTTAGTTGTTTCCTTTTCTAGAGTAGAATAGGGATTTGTAGTCATAAAAGAAGAGACCCTAGGCCTATATAAAGGGTTCTCATGACTTGTAAATATAGAATTCACATTTTTAGCATAAACTTAAATTTTGCAATAGAGTTATTTTCTCTATTTCTTGTTCTTTATCCTTGTTTTTGGTTCCAAGCAAGGTGGTGATAGTCTTTACCTTATTTTCAGTTGCGTGTGGTGTTTCCTTATCACGTAAGTTGATTTCAAGTGGTTACTTGAGAACTTTTTTGGTCTTGATCATTCAACAACACATTTCTTGAAAATAATTTCATTCTATTTCATACCCAAAACCCTAATTTTCTTTCCATCATTGTACGCTCAATAATTACTTGTTTTAAATGATTCAAGAGTTATTTTTATAATTCAAATCTTCATCTTTCATCAATATACATACCTTGAAGGGACTAGAATACCAAGAATTAACTTCAACTCAAAATTCCAAGCTCCACAACTTCAATTAAGCCCTAGAAACAACCTTCTTCTTCGGTAGCTCGGTTTTACCGGCTCGGATCTTGCTAAAATTCCCCCAATATGATGGAAGATGTAAAGGGGAAATATGTTAGGGTTTTCTCTAGTTGGAAATGAATAATATGACGAAAAAAATGTAAGGTTACATGTATATAAGTGGAACTAGAAAGTTCCAACGGTGGGATTTTGACGGGCAAGTCGACGGTGCGTCGACGTGCTTCGTCGACTTGCCACCTGAAAATTCAGAGGCGGCGACGTACCGACGGTCCACAACAATAGCTCGTCGATGTGTCGACGGCCCGTCAATGTGGACTGGTTCTGTAGGTTTTCCCTGGGTCGATCCAACTCGCCTTGATTCGATTCATTTAGCGTCTAACCTTATCGTATTGCAAGAAACACATACTTATACTTTGGTACACGCGAGGTAAGGCACTTAACATTTCCAAAACTCGAGGACGAATCTCCGCACTAAGGGTATAAACCACCCATAAGCCAAGGACTTTCTTACAACAGAAATGAGAGCTGTAATAGTTGTATGATACGCTGGATTTAGAGAGTGTTCAATTTTGAGTTGTAAGCGTTAAGAAAACTCTAATGTGCAGAGTGGGTGGTATGATCCTATCTCCCAGGTTGATTCAGCTAGGTTGCAGAACTTGTGATTATGCGATGTTCGATTGAGTGGATTCGAGGATTGACTACGATATTAGTGATCGTGAATTCATTAGAAATTGGGAAATTGATGAGTCGAGAAAAGGTATAGTTGATCGAGAGTCGGCAAGAATGAGATACATCTTGGGATTACGAGAGTCTATTTTGGATTGTAACATCGTGGTCTTGCATATTCAGATGAGGTGTGATTATTGCGTGAGCTTAAGGAAGGAAATCTATAGATGGACTAAGTGATATAAGGAAAATTCTTGAAGATTCGCGATCGGCAGCTAGTAATAAGCATATTCAGTGAACCGACATGTTGAGATTATAAGAAGTGGAGTGATGGTACACCGTTGGAAAATTTCGTACCATTCTACAGTGGATGAATTAGTATGCTTTAAGAGAAAGGATTGTGAAATTCCTATCATGTGAGGCTTGAATTATATTTTCGGGGAAGGACCTTGCTCGTGGTAATACAGTATGATTGCAAATAATATTGACTGGACAGTTTGGGTAAGCGCTTTTGGTTATTAAAGACTTGGAGGCAATTGCGTGAGATTTCGAGCGACAGTGTAAGATTGGATACTTTCAGAGAATTTACAAACATATCGAGTTGATACTATGAAAGGTTTGATGGTTACATACTTACTATATAAGGCTTCAGGTTTCGCATCAAAAGTTCGGGGTTGTATCGGATTTGCGTATTGAGTAAAGGTTAAGAAACATGTTCGGTACTAAGTTGATAGCTTGGATAGGACTCAACTTGTGGAGCTGAAAATGATAGACAGGATTTGTTATGCATGGTATGACTGTGATTGGTTTCGAAATTCGGAGTTAGTTTTGATTACTATTGGTGATATTTGAGGGTTGGGCATTCATTCAGGGTCAGCATTGTTCGAGTTAAGTTGAAAGGTCTATGATTACACGACCAGGAAGATATCTAAGAACTCAAAGTGTTTCAGCTCAGAATTGAGGTATGACAAATTTATCGAGCTTTGTCAGGGTTTTGTAGTAGATTTGATGATGCTTTCTGATATCAGTTACTTAGACAGAATAATGGTATACAGTGAGTTGAGTAAAGCTTTGGGAAGGAGTTGTTGTGCGAAAGGTCTTTTAAGTGATCAGTTAGGTTCCGACAGACTTTGCTCGGTGAGATATTCAGTGGTATGGTTCCTGTATTGTAATTTGAAAGGTTTAAGAAGGTTTGGAAACTGGCCAAGTTGGCTGGCGGTAAGATCAGTAGATGAAATTGTGTAAGGATCGCAAATGGATCAATGATTCTTTCTGGCGAGGGTAAGTTTTGGTTTCAGAATTTTGGTACATGTATTCATATGTGTCTAAGAAATCGTGGTGCGAGTAACGGCTTTAGAAGATGTGGGAGATTGAGTTAGCAGAATCAGAGTATTTTATCAATTCAGAATGGGCCATGGTTGTGACCATGTTTTAGCGAATTGCATTAGTTTTGGGAAGTAGTGGTGGGACCTATTGATCGCGTTCAGGATGCGGTGTTATCCAATCTAAGAATTCAGGTAAAAGCAAATTGTTTTTCAAGGATCAGTTGTGAAAGAAATTTGAATGCGGAGATACGAGAACTGGAGCTTGAGGTAATTTAGAGAGTTGTGACTGGTAGAATGAACGATCAGGTTTTAATGTTACACCCGGCAAGGGTGTCTTGAGATTTGGGAAGGAGGGTAAGTGAACCCGAGGTGTATTGGCCGTTGAGACTACCCATTGTTGGACCCTTGTTCTATGAGTTAGTTTTTCACCAGATGTGTCAAATGTTCATTCGGTTTTCCATGGTTTTGTGTTGGAGAAGTACCGTTTTGGTGGTTTTTATATCATTTGTTGGGATTCAATTTTGTTCAATGAGAATCTTTCCTATAGAAGAAGTCCAACATGCGTAACCGATATCCCCAGCTGTTCGTTGATTTAGGTATTTTCCCCGTTCTTTTCCTTTCTTCGCTCGAGGACAAGCGATGGTTTAATAGGTATCTAATGTAACGACCTGTTTGGTCGTTATAGTCTTTTCGGCACTTTTGCCCTTTTCCGAGCCTGGTTAGCTCACTTTTGACCCGAGGGAATCGTTGACACGCTTCTCGAGGTGTCTAGACTTGATTCGGATGACCTTTTGTGAAATTTGGGCTTTAAGTAAAAAAGAGTTGACTCAAAGTTGACTTTTGGACAAACGGACCTTTGTCAAAAATTCATCGATTCCGAGAGGTCCGGATGGTCATTTAGAACTTATGTGTATATCTGGTTCGGCTCTCAATGCACTCCGGTGCATTTTGGAACTTGGATTGGGAAATTAGAAATGAGGTATCGGGGGTTGACTAGGTCACCGAGACCTCCGTTGTAAATTTCGAGGTCACGAGTGCGTTCGTAGCGAGTTTTTATGTGGGTATGTGTATGTGATTTGTGAGCAGATGGCCTCGGGAGTGGTTCGGGATTTCGGTTAAGAGTTAGAAAACTTATGGGATTCTGGTACCTGGAGTCCGCCAAAGTGGCACCACTGTTGCGGTGGGATGGCCGCTTGGGCGACCAAGTGAGTTTTGCCCAGACCATCGGGGCGGTCAGGGGTGGCGCTGGGCCGGTGAGGTCCTGGCGGCCCCGATACCGTTGTGGTGGCCCCAACGCCGCTGTGGCGGTATCGGGCCAGTTATTTCATTAAGTATGTATTAAATAAGCCCTTAGTCTATCATTTATCACCATTACAAAAATTGAGCTCTTGGGGACTGTTTTAGAAGAATCTTGGAGAAAACTCTTGGTGGTAAGTTTTGCTAATCTCTTCACTAATTCCTTGTTCCTAATAATCTTACAATTCCTCTTTCCTTGCTAGCCCCTTAGTGATAGAAGATTTAAAGTGGGTTTTGATGGAATTTCTATCTAGGCTTATTAATGATGAAATTGAGTGAAGTTATGCTAGATTATGATGTATCTAAGGTTATTAATCATGTATCTTCCATTATTAGTGTTGAATCCTTGAATCAAAGAGTTAGGGTTTATACTCAAAATTGGGGGTTTTACTTGAATTTAGAAATTAGGTGAATCCTTGAGTTAATTTAGCAATTAGTTGGTGGGTTTTGATCACCTAGTGTTTAATTTGATAATTTACCCTCGAGTTTCCTATTTTGCAATTATGGGGCCCATTTCCCCAAATTCTAGGGTTAGTTTTGACCTAAATTGAATGATAGCAATATAGGTATCGCTCTTCATGATTTCTAATCTAGATTTCGAATATACCTAGACTTCTTTGATCTTGAGGCTTAGCAGAAGGGGAAAGCGAATGAGTGATTGTTGGTGTTTGTTGTTCGGCCTTCCAGGTAGGTTATGGCTTACCCTTGGTGAGACTTCGTGTAGCAAAGCATATATTTAGATGATATTGTCGAAGACAGCATGTAAACCTTCGGGTATGAAGTTAGATTTTGCCTTAGGTTGGGCCCTGTTGTGTGATTTGGGCTAGCCACCCCGTTGTGTTGTGACTTGATTGTTCTATTGTGTTGGCTTGATGCCACGTGTTGTTAGTAGATATTAGGAAATGTTGTTACATCTTGATTATGATATGGTAGTACCTTACTTGTTGACATAGATACGAGGATAGGGTTTCGTATGACCTGTGTAGTCTGTCATGGTATTGTTTGCGTGCCCATGTCGGTACTTGTGACACTAATATATTGTTGGCGTACCCATGTTAGTACTTGTGACATCGACATGTTGTTGACGTAAACATTTTTAGTACTTGTGATATTGATCTGATTCTTGATGTTGACACATGCATTGCACGCATTCTCATGATATATTGTTGATACATTATTGGTACTTAATGAAACACTTGATGAGTTGGGCTCGATTTTTAAATGAGAGTGACGTGAGAGTTCGATATCCAATGTTAGTCCCAAAATTGTGGATTGAGTGAGTGCATGGACTCCGCGGATCCCTCAGGGTGGTGCCGATGAGAACCCCCCATGGACAAAGATCTGGGACAAGTGGCACTTAGACTTCACTAGTCACCTTGGGTTGTGCTACCGAGACGTAGAGGTATTCCTTCCGGAGTACATGTGTAGACAGCATTTCATGTCATTGTATTTGCATTCATACATTATTGCATTGCATTGCATCATGGTTTCTATTGAGATAGTTTGGTGCTTTACTTGTGATGTTAGTTTTGGATTGGTCATATTGAGACTTGTACATTTGGGTTTAGATGCTCTACTTAGGCAATGACGTGTACTTGGTTCTGATTCTGTTTGATTTATACTTGTTGATTTATCGGCCTATCTTGCTTTATTATCTGAATTATGTTAGTTATACTTAGTCGGCCTATGATACCTACCAGTACTGTGGTTTTGTACTGATCTGCACTTGCTGCATTCTTTTATGAATGCAGAGTACCAGGTTAGGTCTTCTTCTGTCTCCCGTGGCTGATAGTCGCTATCAGGACTACTTTGAGTTTACAGGGTGAGCACGAGACGTTCGCTGCCTTGAAGACTCCTCTTATCATTATGTCTTACTTTCTACTCTGAGACATAGACAGATTGATGTATTATTATATTCCAGACTTGTATATTTTTACTTAGATGCTCTTGTATGACTTAGACCAAACCCTGGGGGTATTTTCCTTATTCCACACTATTTCTATTATATATTATTGTGAGACTTACGTGATTATTCTCTTCCGCTTGATTGATTTATTTAATTATGTCTTTATTTTTCGTTGGGTTAAGGGTTCGCTTACCGAGATGGAAAAGGTAAGTGCCCACACGACTTAGCCAAATTAGGTCGTGACAAAAAAGGTATGATTTTAACTAAAAAGGTAAAGAAAAACTAATATATTTGTCACGGCCCAGCCAGAGGGCCAGTACTAGCCTACCGAGCACCTCTAGTCTAGCATTCCTTAACTATGTCTAAGTGGGCCATATAGACAGCTCATGAATATCATACTTAGTACGACCATCAAAAACAGTGTTCATAAGCATAAACCAATGAGATTAACAAAATATTATACAGCAGTAAGAACTGAAGAGGCTATTGAACATCTAACAGCATACACATGTCTATGTGCCTCTAAGTGGAATACATGAATCCATTAGACGGTTATGATTTCGCCATGCCCAAGTATATATGTACAAAGGAGTAGTACCAAAAGACTGCAGCTCTGGAACAACTGGAGCGCTTCTGAGATGCCACTGATGGAGCTCCTAGGGATCAGACCCGTCTATCTGTCTACCTGCGGGCATGAACGCAGTGTCCACAAGAAAGGACGTCAGTATGAACAGTGTACCGAGTATGTAAGGCATGAATAACAATATAATAATAAGAGGTACAGAAACATAACATGAGATAAGAATAACCGGTATATCTGATTGCCTCTTAGGGAGAATATCATGCATGCTTAGTCCGTTCATAAAAACACTTCTCATACTCATATAACATAATAGTGCTGCGGAACGTGCAGCCCGATCAGTAAATGTTTTGTATTGCTGCGGAATGTGCAGCTCGAACCTATATATATATATATATATATATATATATATATATATATATATATATATATATATATATATATATATATATATATATTATTGTGGAACGTGCAACCCGATCCATATCCATATATCCCGCGTCCGAGCATCCCGCGTCCGGGACGATATCATAATATACCAACTGATCAGGTGGCTATGCGTATATACCGCCTCGCCCTTTTCCCATATCCCCTATATACATATATATATATATATATATATATATATATATATATATATATATATATATATATATAAATATACATCATATACGTATATAATATAAGTAGCATGCATGGGTGCCCAAATAAAAGTTACCACTTTATCGGAGTGACGTAAGGTCGGTAACCTCCGATTATCTTATGGAACAGTCATCATCGCTTTGCCTCACCTTGAAGGTACAAGGATTTTAAGGTAGGAAATTCTGAAATAAGCTCAATAACCTGATCATAGCATTTAAAATCATAAACTTTGAAACTTCTAGAAACGGAATCATCATCATTTTCATCATTAAAACATAATTATTACACCTCAAAAAATTTCATGTCATTGTGCGGTAAATAGACTAACGCAGGGTAAGATGTATATGATGTCCCTACAAGTAAGAAGGGGTACTTAACGATTCTAATTAAGATTCCAAAGAAATTCGAGGCAAGAGAAGAAAGTTCGTTGAGGATAGCGAAGTAGAAGTCGCGTTTTGGAAAGGTTTTTCAAAGTACCCAGCTAATGTTGATTTAGTAATGTCTTGAGGGAGAGATATAATGCTCCTTAGGTTGTTAATGAACTGTTAAACAAGTGTTAAGAAGGTTCCATAAGGATTGGAAGTTAAATGAAACAACGGGATCAATTTCAGAATTGTGAGTTATACGGCCACTTATACGACGCGTATAACTTATACGGTCCGTATAAGGGACCGTATAACCTGTCCAGAGAGGGGTTGTTCACTGGAGGTGTTATACGGTCACTTATACGGACTGTATAATCCTCGTTGAGCAGCTTTTAATTTTTATAAAAAAAGACCCCCAAGTCCTCATTTTTCATTTCATCTATTCTCCACACCTCTCAAGGGCTCTAGAACATTCCATACACCATACCAACATAAATTCAAAGGGAATTAAAGATCAAACACCAATAATCAAGGAAATAAGGTGTTTGGATGCTCCTTAGGGTTGCTAGGAGCCAAGCATCTCTTTGGAATTGAAGTTGGGTTTCTCTCCAAGGGAAGTATTGCCATCTAAAGCTCATTCCTACACCATATAAAGGTGAGTTTTATATTCATTTCATGTTATTAAGAGTATTGAATGGTTGAATAACTTGGATTGAGGAAGAAAGTAGAATATGGAGTTCAAATATGGAAATAGTCATATTCTTGAATAGTGACTTAACTTGAATGATAGTTCTTGGCATGTTATGGGTATAATCTTCTTATGAATGATATTAAGAATGTTGGAGAAGCGTTATATGTGAATGAATATGACGTTGGGTGATGACTATGGGTATGGATGACTTTGCGAGGGAATTTTGGGAATTGAATAATGTCTAGCTTAATAAAGTTCATTGAATATGATATTATGGATGTTGTTATTGATGTTTGGGAGTTGTTATATTATATGGGGAAAGTGGTAGAAACAAAGGAAGTGCTGCCCAATTTTCGTTAGCCCTTAGTCGCCTTAGTTTAGCTTCAAGTATGTTTCCGGTTATCTAATCTTAGTACGAATTCTCTTGAATGTAAAATCGTGTACTTGGAAGGAGACGTTTAGTCGGCAAAGTTAGAGAGATGTAAAGGTATGTAAGGCTAGTCCCCTTCTTTCAAAGGCATGACTTCTTTTCTATATTTCCATGACCTTCTTACATTCCAAAGATGAAAGTTAAAGATTCTTAAGAGACTCTTATGAGATAGAGATGAGATATATTTCGTGATAGTGATGATGATAATGATGCTATGATGAGTTTGATATTCTTATTTTTATGATTCCATTGATGTCACTTCTTGTTGTTACCTCAACTCATGATATAATTCCTTTGAGGTGAGATATAGTGACGAGGATTATTCCATAATGTAATCGGAGGTTACCGACCTTCCGTCACTCCGATAGAGTACAGCTTTTATTTGAGCTATTATGCATGCTTCATGATAAGTATATAATGATGGTTACACCGTGCCTAGATGGCCGGGCAGCACCGCTAAGGCGGGTGGCTTACTATACCATGTCTATATGGCATGGGCATACACCACTAGTGGGCGGCGTGACATGATTACCCCGGATGCGGGAGGCCCAGACGCGGGCTAATGATGTAATTGATTCAGACAGTTTATGCATGTATATGTGATATGTTTTAAATGTAAAAGTGAGCATGTATGATTCCGCCGTAAGAGGCAAGCACTTACAGTTATCTATTCTTCCTATGCCTTCTATATTTCCTTATTATGTTATCATATATGCCTTACATACTCAGTACATTGTTCATACTGACGTCCTTTCTTTTTATGGACGTTGTGTCATGCCCACAGGTAGACAGGGAGGCGGCCCAGATTCTTAGGAGCTATATCAGCCTATACAGAAGCACCCCACTACTCCGGAGGTGCAGCTTATTGATGCATTCTTTGTGTTCATATTTGGGTATGACGGGGTCATGTCCCGTCTTTATGTCTCAGTACTCCAGTAGAGGCTCGTAGATACATATGCGTGGGTAGTAGTTGTCTCATGAACACATCAGTGTATATTTTGTATATCATTTTGCAGCCATGAAGGCTTATGTGTGTGTGTGTGTGTGTGTGTATATATATATATATATATGTATGTATATGTATTGCCTTGGAGAGTAAGGTTGGCTATGATGGTTAGCATGAATAGTGGTGCTCGGTAGTCAGCTCCGGGTACCCGTTATGGCCCACTAGTTGGGTCGTGACAATAATCACCTTTAGCGTCGTAAGAAACTTTAAGAATCATGAATCTTTAGCTTTTAGAAATGAGAACATTATGGAAGACATGTATGGATTCACAAGAAAGAAAGAAATCATTGTCATCATGGTCCCCATAGAAAACATCTCGTCTTTAGTATCATAAAAACCTTGAGAATCATGAACTTCTAGCTTTTCGGGAACAAGGATGTTATGGAAGTCAAATATGGAATCGTAACGTAGGAGTCATGCCTTTAGAAAGAAAGGGACTAGCCTTACATACCTTTGTGTCTCCTACTACTTACACTTATCCTCCCGAACTCGCAAATCTACAATTGAGAGAGTTCATACTATCGTTAGACTTATCGTCATATACTTATATTAAGCTTTCAAATTAAACTACTTCATATCCTGCCGAAAATCGGGCAGCATCTCCCCTATTTATATGCCTAGTCCGAAATCATAATCCAACAACCAATACAACAACAACAACAACAACAACAACAACAACACCAATAACATCACCCTCCATACCAAAATACTCCATAAAACATCCCACACGATGTTTCTCCAATTTCTCAACAAATAAATTCGTTATATGACTATTCAATAACTTTTGCTTCATAATTAAGCCTAAATCAATACCAATAAAGGAAGATTCATACCTTACTCCCACTAGAACCGCGATACCTTCAATATTCACCTTGAATTCCAGCCAAGATTCACCGCAATAGGATATTATAATCGCAACTATACGCTGTCGGTACCTGAATCTGGAGATTATACTTAATTCGCGTTAAAATTTGATGTTTGGAAATTGGGGAAAAGTTCCAGAAATTTGGAGAGGTTTAGGGGTGTTTGGAATTAAAAATGAGGGGGTAAGGCCCCTTTTATAACATTCCAGATTCTGCCTCAACCGACCTAAAAATTACTCAGCGCGTTCGCGCCACCTTGGGGTGCATTCGCGCTGAGTTGTCCCTTGGCTCCTCTGCACCTTCGCGCACCCCCAGGCTCGTTCGCGCAGAGTTAATCCCTGCTCTGGCAGCCTGTCTTAAAATGATCATAACACTTGATCCCGATGTTAGATCGATGCACAGTTTGTTGCGTTGGAAACTAGACTTCCTGAACTTCATTTTAGGCTTTTGCTTTGCGCCAAAACTCCGCATATACTAAAAGATATCCCTTCTCTAATTTGAACCAAAATTTCCCCTCATAATCATAGGTTAAGCACATATAATCTCATATATCTTTGGAGCTAACTCCAATGTCCACACTTGAACGACTAACACCTAGCGAATCTCAATGTACAAAACCTACGAGCTGTAACAATATTTCTTACCCATGTTGATTTTACCAGTTACAAAAATAGACTTCATAATAAAAATATATAAGAAGTTTTTTTAAAAGGAAAAGCTAGGGCCTCTCATCTAGATTTGGCTTTAGGCCACCCAGGACGTTGAGTTGGCCCTGTATCAGCCCAACTTTGGGAGTGCACATATAGACACCTCAACTTTTCCCCATTGTGTCACATGGACACTGGTGCTGACATAGCACTGGCATGACATATTAATTTTGGAGGTGTCTCGATGATCATTTTGTAAGGTGGACAGTTCAATTGACACAGTAGAGACGAGTTAAGGTGTCTAGATGTGCATTGTCAAAGTTTGAGTGATTACTTGTTGTTGCATCTAGAAAATACTTGCAAGTAGTTGATAAGCCCAAATTACACGTTTTAAATAGGTATAAAGCGATCGTTGTTCAAATATAGAACCGTGAGGTTCGGGTCGAATCCCACAGAGAATACAATGGAGACATTCACTTTTTAAGTGTAACGCTCAATTATTAGTCTTTACTATAAAAACAACTTAACTTTAAAATTTCTATTTACCCTTAATGAAATAATTTATAGCCACACAAATGTTCACGATTTTTATTAGACCAAAAATTTCAAAAATATAAATTGGGACAGAGGGAGATCTTGTAAACAAGTTGCAGTGACAAGATATTTTGGTATTTTACTAATTTCGGGATCTCACATTGACTCTGATACCAAAATAATACCATAATTATGATATAAATGATATTGATATTATTAATTGCAGAATCAATATTTCAACCAAATGCAAGTTAAATGCAATATAATTTTGTCCACGAACTATTATCCGTTAACCCAAAACTTTCTTTCACTTATTATCTTTTTTTTGCGGTAATTTATGGGAAAAAATAAATGAAAAAAAATTATCATAAACTTTTTCGCTGCCGGGAGTCAAACCCGGATTCCTGATCATTTCTATGATCCACGCGGGAATTGACAGTGCTACAGCGGAACCTTTCAGCCTTATTATGGAAACAAAATAATCTTATAAGGAAAGAGAACTACCTGATATTATAATAACCTCCTTTATTTGGATTGAAAAAAGGCACAATGCATAAACAGATACTCAAACTTGGTCTCAAATGATAAGTAAGCTCCAACTTTGGGAGTGCACATGTAAACACCTCAACTTGTCCCCATTGTGTTACATGGACACCAGTACTGACGTGGAACTGGCATGGCATATTAGTTTTGGAGGTGTCTGGATGATCATTTTGTAAGTTGGATTGCTCAACCGACACAATAGAGACGAGTTAAGTTGTCTAGATGTAAATTGTCAAAGTTTGAGTGTTTACTTGTTGTTGCATCCATAAATAAACAAGTAGATTATACGCCTAAATTACACCTTTTAAATAGGTATAAAGCGGTTGTTGTTCAAATATAGAACTCAATGAGGTTGGGGTCGAATCCCACAGAGAATACAATGGAGACATTTAATTGTTAAGTGTAACGCTCAATTATTAGGGTTCATTTGGTACGAGGGATAAGGATAAATAATCCCGAAATTTGAGATGAGTTTATCCCACGTTTGATTGGGATAAAATCACATTATAACTAATTCGGGGATTAGTTATCCCGGAATTGTAGTGTTATTTTATCCCTATGGGAGGATGGAATAACTAATCCCGAGATAACTAATCCCAGGATAAGTTATCCTGGGATAACTTGTTTCCAACCAAACGACCTCTTAGTCTTTAAAATAAAAACAACTTAACTTTAAAATTTCTATTTTACCCTAAATGAAATAATTTAAAGCCACACAAATGTTCAAGATTTTAATTAGACCACAAATTTCAAAAGTCTTGTTTTCTTTCTTAAACTTGACCCAAGTCAAAGATGCCATATAAATTGTGACGGAGGGAGATCTTTTAAACAAGTTGTAGTGACATGTTATTTTGGTATTTTACTAATTTCGGGATCTCACATTGACTCCGATACCAAAATAATACCATAAAATGATATAAATAATCTCGATATTACTAACTACAGAATCAATATTTCAACCAAATGGATGTAAAATACAATATAATTCTAGAATTATTATCTATTATCCCAAAATTTTCTCTCACTTATTACCTTTTTTTTTTGTGGTAATATATGGAAATTAAAATGAAAAAAATTATCTAAAACCTTTCCGCTGCTGGGAGTCAAACCCGGATTCCTATGCCAACAAGAAGAGGAGGAGTCCTGCAAAGCTACGCAAGCCAATCCCAAGCTTGTACCATTCTTGATCCGAATGCCCATGTCTGACGATACAGACTCAGAGGAAAGGTTAGGGATGCTATTTGAAGAGGAAGATTGTCTGGTGATATTGGAAGAATGCACTAAGCGCCCACCATCCGCGAGGCTGATCCGAGTGAGCAACTATCCAATTGGACCTCTACCCCTCTCTTGGCTCTTCAGTTGATAAATGATGAATTTAAATACTTTATGAAATCGGCGAGAATCAGTCGAGGCCCAATTAATTACTCACCATTTGCACTTTTAAATTACCTGATCATTTATATAATCCACGTGGGAATTTCCAGTGCTACAGTGGAACCTTTCAGCCTTATTATGGAAACAAAATAATCTTATAAGGAAAGAGAACTACCTAATATTATAATAACCTCCTTTCTTTGGATTGAAAAAAGGCACAATACATAAAAAAGACACTCAAACTTGGTCTCAGCTGACAAGTAGGCTCCAACTTTGGGAGTGCACTTATAGACACCTCAACTTATCCCCATTGTGTCACATGGACACCAGTGGTGACGTGGCTATTAATTTTTGAGGTGTCTAGATGATCATTTTGTAAGTTGGACTGTTCAACCGACACAGTAGAGACGAGTTAAGGTGTCTAGATGTGCATTCTATAAGTTTGAATGTTTACTTGTTGTAGCATCCTGAGAATGCTTGCAATAAAGCAAGTAGCAAGCAAGTAACTCAAGCAAGTTGCTCATGCAGGTAGCTTGCAAGCAGTTGTTGCATAATCTTGCAGCAACTTCCTGTAAACGCTTGCAATCATGCAGAAAACTTGCAAGTAGATAATACGCACAAATTACACCTTTTAGATAGGTATAAAGCGGTCGTTGTTCAAATATAGAATCCAATAAGGTTGGGGTCGAATCTCACAGAGAATACAATGGAGACATTTACTTGTTAAGTGTAACGCTCAATTATTAGTCTAAATTCTTAGGGAAAGGGGTATAAATATTGTTTGACTTGTGAACTGTAACACTAATTGCTTTAGAAAATTTAGTTGTTGATTTTTGTAAATGATTGGTAAAAAGATTAGGGTTGTGGATGCAAATGGAAAGTAATGCGATTGGGTATTGATTCAACTCACTTTTATGCCTTCGTGAAATAAATAATGGATTACTTTATGTTTCCCGATAGTTTTCCAACCAAATCGATAAATTTCATTACGAAGATTTTCCAAGCCTTAGAATGTGAATATGTGAACACCCATTTTAATTTGGGGAAATTTCAGTTATAAACAATTTATGGGTCAAAATTACATATTCATAGCCCATATTTTAAATTACAAACCTACAGCCCACCATTTCATGGCACAACTTGAATATCCACCTTTATACAACAATATACAACTTTATACACCTATTGTAGATAATGTATACACCTTGTATAAAAGTTTATAATAATGTATAAGACTAGTATACAATATTATACAACAATAATTAACTTTATACATCTACTATAGACATTGTATAAACTTTGTATAAAAATGTATAATAATGTATAAGACTAGTAAAAAACTGAAGAGGAAAAAAATGGCTATGGCGGGTCATTTAAAAAAGATGGGCTAAAACAGGTAACTGTTTTGACATAATTGACATACAGTATAAAATTCCCATTTAATTTTAAGTTAACTATCTTATTCCTAACTCAAGTGGGGTTTAAAGCCCCAAATCCTTGCTATTTAACGTTTTCCTAATCTTCACTTTCTTTTCCAAGCAAAGTAAATATATTTAGGCCATTAAAGCACAACGAGTAAATAAAAAACATCAATGACATACACATAAAGTTTAAATATAAAAATCCAATCACATAACTAACACATTTTGGTCCCATAACGCTAGCTAATGAGTTAGCTATTCATATTCATAAAGGTAAAGGTAACAAATGATAAAGTATGCATCATGAAGCTTACAAAGTTAGCGGAGAAGATGACAAAAAGAGAAGATTCTCTATTAAAAGCTTCACTAAACACTATATTTTTGTAATGCCAAGTAACAAAACTAAAAGATGGAATACGGAATAATGAGTTCAAAGCCTATACAAAATATTTATAGCCCCAAGGCAAAACTCACAAAAAAGCTGAAAG
The DNA here is from genome assembly GCF_019175385.1 of Lycium barbarum. Lineage (NCBI taxonomy): Eukaryota > Viridiplantae > Streptophyta > Magnoliopsida > Solanales > Solanaceae > Lycium > Lycium barbarum. Next base: position 50,035,254 of record NC_083339.1, on the reverse strand, counting down.
TTTGACTATGCGTCGACAAGTATGCGGTCGCATAACCGACCGCGTAAGGAGTTTGAGACCGCATTGATGCCACATATCAAAACCCTAGATTTGGATATTTTCTTCAATGGAGTATGCAGTCATGAATGTGGCATCGTATAAGGCCAATGCGGTCGCATATGATTACTTTCATCGCATTCCATGAGAATTTTCCCAAGCTTCTGTTTTGACTATGCTAGGAGCTTGTCGTCGCATACGCCTCTTGCTATGTCGCATTTGGCATCGCATGCTGTGCAATTCCAGGATATATTCTGTTAAGCTCATGCGGTGAGTTTGCGGTAGCATTCTATCGTTGCGGCGTCACATGTATATGCTATAGCATTTCAGTGATTTCTAGCCTTGATGCTGCTCTTTTGTTCTCCTTTGGCACTTCAACTCCCAAAAGCCTATAAACATGAGAAAACATAATAAAAACATAGAATTATACTTAAATGACTCCTAAAACATATAAGGAGTGGATGTAAATAGTTCAAAATTCACGACTTATCAGTAGCTCATACAAGCAACTTACAAGATGGTCTTATAAAAGCCTTGCAGCATCTTCCTTTTTCTATAAATAAGAAGCTAAAGCAATTCATTTTGTATATCAATTTCAAGAGAAGTAAAGTATCTCTCCCTCTCCTGATATAGTCTTTACATCTATATTATTGTTATTATTTTATAACAAAAGGTGTAATGTATTTTTAGTATAAGCAAGCACCAAATGGACAGGGCAAACTGAAGGTTGTGCGTTGGAACTCCGAAAATTCTTTGCTATACATTACTCCATTCAGAAATAATTAATTTCAAAGGATTGGTGGGTCACTAAATATTTACGTACTAAGAAAAAAAAGCTAATACATGTTTCCATCATTGACTTACCCCGACTTACCCCCATCAAAGAAAATGCAGACTATTTCGATAATGGTTTAAACAGTTAGAGAAGGGGAAAAAAAACCTAAAAAATCAATTTAAAAAATCGTAGCTCTCACTTTAAGAAAACACAATTGTCTAATGCAGTAGTTGAAGTTGAGAGGATTTGGTAGGCATCTACCGTACCATTGTTGTTTTATCTTATTACATCTACACTTTGAAACCTTACCACCCATTGAACCCAAGCTTTAAAGCAAAGATTACATGATTATTTCCACATCCACCAAAGAGTTAGTTTCTTAAAGAAGTCTTGAGCACTATCATTTTCATAAGAAATACTCCCTTCATTTTACTTTTGTTTTCATAGTTGACTTGGCATAAAATTTAATAAAAAATAAAAAGTAATGTGACTTTGGTATTAAATATGTCACAACTTTCTTAAAGAAGTCTTGAGCACTATCATTTTCATAAGAAATACTCCCTTCATTTTACTTTTGTTTTCTTAGTTGACTTGGCATAAAATTTAATAAAAAATAAAAAGTAATGTAACTTTGGTATTAAATATGTCACAACATTTGTTTGGCTATAATGCTTTTGAAATTTATGATTTTAAGCATGTCATAACATTTGTGTGTCTATAAATTTTTTAACAAAAAATAGAAATGTATCATTATTTTTAAAATAGATTAATACGAAAATGGTGTCAAACAAAATGGAATGAAGAGAGCACCAAATATAGTTTTACTTTTTGAGCAAAACAATGGAACCATAAGCAATGCCGGATATAAATAATAATTGTATGCACTCACTGTTTTTGATTCAAATATTTATCCAACAAAATGTTTATAAACATATATTTATGCAACTGAATTTTGACATAAATATATAATTATATTAAGGTCGGATACCTCTTGCCATAAAGAAATAGCGGATGTAGTGATACTCTATACCCACTTATTTAATTAAATTGAATAGCTCATTGTTAGAGAATGTTATCAATCCAAGTCACCCTCAAATGATAATCTCTTGTTTCTAGCTAGTAGTGGGTTGTTGAAAATCTTTATCTATCATTGACAACACAAATAACATCGAAAAAATTGCATCATTAATTAAGTGGTTAGCAGCATAGCTGTCAGAAATGTACTCCTAATTTTGTAACAGAAAAGAAGAGCTCGAAATATTTATCTTTCCCAGGGTGGTCCAACAACAGCAGCAAATTAAAAAGAAAATGCGCCTTTTTGCTGACTCTTAAAATATTGATTTTAATTGCACACTAAGTATTTGTAATTTGGCCGTTATATAATATAGTGAAACATTCTTGCATGTCCCTAGGTGAGATTGGACCATATATTTATTAATGTCGAATGTAGTACCACGGAGAAGAGAATGAAATCAATTCACTTTCATAAAAGAGTTAGCTTTAGCAATTTTAAATAAATTATCTAATTTCTTAACAAAAAAAAAAACAGTTGATTTCTTGCCGTATGTATTCAAGAAACATGCATAATCAATCGGCACATAAGAAACCTAGAGGTTGGAAAATGGAGTAAATTAGAAAGGTTGAGAGAATATTCTCAAGTCATTTCAAAACTCAATTATTAAAACTTTCCCGAGAAAAAGCAGAGCAGTCACTTTGCACCTCTAGAAGTAAAAGTATGTGTGGGGACATGGCAATAGACAACCAGTCCGGAGCCAAAATGATCCAATAAAAATTCAAGTGAACTAAAATATCCAAAAAAAAAAAAAAAAAATAGTACAAAAGAAAATACTGCGCTATAGGCACCAACATAAAACCCGATCGAATTCCACCACTGGTCCCCTCCACGGCCAAAACAATTTCAAAAACGCCATTGGAGGCGTTTTCAAGGTGGTCCCCACTTCAAATAACTCCATTTTCTATTAATTTTCATCGGGAAAGTTTAGATTCTCGGTATATTCAAGTCAAGGAGCAATATTCTAAGATCAAATTTTGGAAAAAAGCGGCGTACAACTCGATTAAAACAACCCTACAAAAATCTTCGATTAAGATTTTCTACTATGAACTTTTGTTATTATTTTGTTATATACATTATATTCTGAGCATGTTTAACATTTAATCATCGTTAGCTTTTGCTACTGCCCTGCCCAACCCAATCAAGAAAAAAAATTGATTTGTTTTTTGGAAATTAACGACGATTAAATGTTAAACATGCTCAGAATATAATGTATATAACAAAATAATAACAAAAGTATTATTTTTTTCGTGATCGGGCTGGGCAGGGCAGTAGCTTTTGCTACTGTTCCCTTTTATTTATTTTTTGTCTAATTTATTATTTGTTATATGTTTATGAATTGTTAATTTGTTAAATGTTTATGAATTATTAATTTGTTAAATGTTTATGAATTATTAATTTGTTATATGTTTATGAATTGTTAATTTATTATATGTTTATGAATGCTTAATTTTTTATATGTTTATGAATTGTTAATTTGTTAATTGATTATGAATTGTTAATTTGTTAATTGTTTATGAATTGTTAATTTGTTAATTGTTTATGAATTGTTTAATATAGTAATGTACTATTATTTGTAAAATATGCAATTATTAATTAATTAGTTGTTAATTATTGATTATGAATTGATATTTTGTTAATTTTTATGAATTATTATTTTGTTAATCGATTGTGAATTGTTAAAACTATATTATTTTAAAAGCATGAATATGTATGTTAAGTAAAAAAAGATTATCTAAAAAAGAATAGTTAAAGTTCTTCTTTTAATATTATGTTCACGGAAATAAAAATTATTATGAATTTCATAAATACATACGTTAGCGATAAAGCAAAGTTTCTAGAAAGATATGTAATCGACGAATATACTCTTTTAGTCTAATTTTATCATATTTATGTTGGCTATTTGGTCAACTAAAAATATATCACATATTCAAAATAGAGTTCTAAACCAATATTACTGCTGAATTTCAATTCCCAAACTAATTAACTTAAAAGTCTTTGCAATCACATAATCCAAAACCCCGTGTCCTTACTATCACATATTAAATTTACTACACATTTAATATGACGAAAGTTATTCTGAAAAATAATTATTTTCTTCCAATATTTGGTTGGAGAGTGAAAATAATTTTTGGAAAGACTATCTACTAAAGATTGAAAACAAAATTACCAAATCAAATATTCAGAATCGTGCGAGGCAGTAAATATTTGATTTTTATGCATTCAAAATAAATATTGTATTCAAGATAATAATTAGATATTATTTTTTCAAGTTGCTTATCAATAGAATATAAATAATATTATAAAAATCGACAAGAAATATTCGTGCAACGCACGTACATAGAGACTAGATACCCCCAAAATATAGTAATCTCTTATTATGTTAATTATGGCATTGTTACTTTATTTATTTGTGAAATTGTTTATCCCATGTTAATTATTCGCAAGATATAATACAACATAATTCACATATTCCCTACAAATGATTAATTAGTTAATATAATTTCTCTTTAATTTCTAGAATAATGACTAATTTAGTTTCTACAAACCCGACTCTTTCATGGATCCGGATGTTCCTCCGGGACCCGATGATCACTCGGGGCTCGCTGTTCACCCGGGGCCCGATGATAGATCAGTATTGTCTTTGCAAGACAATCATAGGTCAGAGTTATTATGGGCTTGTAATATAGGGATATCGACTAGGCTCCGTCCCCGTAGGCCGCAGAGAGCGTGGGCTCTTTTACGCGAGCGCCCCCCACACCCCCGCGTCTTAGAGATATTGTTTCGGGGAGGTATCTATCGTTACGTGTCCGTTGGTCGGGTACAGCATGATTGGGCGCTCATTACGACCATGGTTGAGCGGTGGAGGCTAGAGACACATACCTTCCATCTTCGCACCGATAAGGCCACGATTACACTTCAGGATGTGGAGGTCCTCTTTGGATTGCGGGTAGATGGAGAGCCATTATACACTCGGTACGAGCCTCCTCCTGGTAATACATGGGTGATGGAGTTGACTAGGCTCACCCACTTCGTGCTTGATGCTGAGGGCCAGATGTTGGAAATTTTGCCTGTGTTACGGTGATACGTTACGGACCGTAACATGAACCGTAACGTCTCAAAAATTTCCAGAAACTCTCTGGAAATTTCCACTAAGGGACGGTCCAAAGGACGGTCCGTCCTTCAGAGGCGTCCTTTGGCCCGTTTTCACCAGAAAAATATAAATAAGACCCTTGTTTTGTTTATTCCTCCACTTCCTAAACAACCCTAAGGACGAAAATCATTCCCCCAAGTCATCAAATCAAAGGTAAGGGCATCCTTAACATTACTAAATCATTCTAACATCAAACCCATAATTCTTAACATGATTTTGTGACCAAAACCTAGGGTTTGCAACATAAGTCTTCCCAAAGTGATTCAAGCTAGGGTTTGGGTGTTCTTCATTAGAAAAGTGATTTGTTAAACCTTGTTTAACAAATTAAGGTATGTCTCCCTTTTAAAAACCTTATTTTGGATGTATGTCTCTTTTGAACATACTGTTTCTATCGGTTTTTACGAACTCTTTGGTTGTGAATTGTATGTCTCTTTTGAAAATCCTTTTTGACTATGAAGGTGATTTGTATGTCTCTCTTTTAAAAACCTTATTATGGATATATGTCTTTTTTCTCGAAAGTTCTTCATTGAATAAAAAGGGTGAACTTCTCATACAAAACCCTAATGTATGTCTCTTTAAAAATAAAATCATTTTTGAATATAAAGGTAATTTATATGTCTCTTTTGCGAACTCCCTTGAAAGATTGATTCTTTATAAAAGCTTGTTTTGAATGATATGATGAATTGGTTTTACACTCTTGAAATTTATTACATGTTTTGATTAATGGTTAATGTGCGTGAGGGGACAAGCCCACATTAAACCTTGATTGTATTATCCTCTATATACGTATATGAAATCATAATCATTTTCTTCTATAAGAGATGATCAGTGATGATGGTTAATTGTTGGTATTGATGATTTTACAAAGGAATCTTGTTTAAATATGTGGAAACGTTTTCAGGATTATCTATGAAACTATGGATTTTCATAATGGCATAATGAACCTTAATGGTAAATGGTGATGTGACTACCTTGAGATGAATTGTAATTTGGCTTTTATGCTATGAACTCTGTTGATGTGATTTTGCCTAGCCATTCGGGAGGATGAGTGGTCACCGAGGATTTCATATTCCGGTGTACATATGCCTAGCCATTCGGGAGGATGAGTGGTCACCGAGGATTTCATATTCCGGTGTATATATGCCTAGCTACTCGGGAGGAAGGGTAGTCACTATGGATCCTAGTGTGGTAATTGCCTAGCCATTCGGAAGGAGGAGTGACCACTACCGGGTTCGCCACCCGGGGTGTAATTCAAGCCTAGCTATTCGGGGGGAAGGATAGCCACCGCTGGGTTCGCTACCTGGGGTGTGATGTATGCCTAGCTATTCGGGAGGAAGGATAGCCACCGCGTACTACATAGTCCGGTGTGATGTATGCCTAGCTATTCGGGAGGAAGGATAGCCACCGAGAATTATATGTTCCGGTGTGGTGCGCTATGCGCAATATGATTTATTCTTGGGCCTGTATTGGCATGTGTGATATTCTTATTCTCTCATGGAACTGTTGTTGACAATCATGATCAATTTGGAAGGCATAATTGAAAGTTATAAATTGACAAAAGGCTTTGTAATTGGTTTTGATAATTCTTATTGAGATACATATGTTGAATACCTGTTTTTATATCGATTAATGGCTTTGTAAACTGTTTAACAAATGATATTAAGAATCACAAAGTGGAATGACTGTTTTTTTTAATACTATCCTTTCAGAACTGATTTCTTTATGTATTATTATATTTTAATTTTATAATACTTGTTGTCCCCGAGGCACTCACTGAGTACGAAAGTACTCAGGCATACCATTGTTGTTTTTTATGGTATGTTAGGTAACGGAGAAGAGCAGGTTCGTGATACCCGCGACGATTAGGAGAACTTGCTGCTGTTGTTGATTTGGTGAGCCCACATCCTCGTTCGTGGGACACTTTCTGTTTCATTTATTATTCTAGATTTCCGGGCTGCGTCCCGACGTTAGACGATTGTTATGTCTCTTAGAAGCTCCATAGATAGTGGTCAGAATTGTGGGTAGATTGTCAAAGTCTCGTACGACTTACTGGGTGGTTGCCACGTTTAAGACTATTAGTTATATTAGACTTCCGCTGATCTTATTTCATAATTATGACCCTGACATATGCAGTTATTTATAACTTTGTTTAATTTAATAAGGAAAGATTATTAAAAAGAAACTTGATGTTACATTTATTTTATAAACTGCTGGAGGTGAATGTTGAACCTGGCGGGTTCAAGTGTTATTATTGCATTGTTTAGGTTCTTCCGATGTTGTTCATGACGTCGGATGCCGGTCACGTCTAGGGTTGGTTTTGGGGCGTGACAGTGGTGCACGTAAGGACGTATTGCTGCTGCTAGAGGACCTGGTGGTGGAGGACACCATCTGGTAGATGAGACAGATGACCGCTCCCATTCCAGAGGTCGTTCCCGTTCTAGTCCACCCGCAGCCGTTCGAAGCCAGTGGCAGCTCACCTGGACAGTCACCTACATTTACACCGGCGCTCCTACTTGCTGAGATACCAGGGTCTTCATCTCAGCCGAGCCAGAATGCGCACATGGAGGAGCGTGATGACTTTGATTGGGTGGCGTTACGTGCATCATTAGGTGATGAGCGGCCTGTGAGGAATTTAGAGGGACCCAGGATTCTTTACTTCGATGACTTTTTAATCCCGGTTAGTAATTAAAATACTTATTTGATCATTTAAATTACTTATTTTAAATATATATGTTACTTATTATTTCGTAATTTTTCATATTTTAGGATTCAGCGCCAATGGGTCCATAAGAGCGACCCATTGAGGAGCCTTCTCATGAGCCTGCCGAGCCAGAAGTGTCTTTTCATGAGACTATCGAGCCACAAGTAAGCTTTTTACTTAAAATCAATTTTATTCAATATAAGATGAATATTTAAAATACATATTTGATTATTTAAAGTGCTTATTTTAAATATATCTATATATATATATATATATATATATATATATATATATATATATATATATATATATATATATATATATATATGTTACTTATTATTTCGTAATTTTTCATATTTTAGGATTCGGCGCCAGTGGGTCACAGGAGTGACCCATTCAGGAGCCTTCTCATGAGCCTGCTGAGGCAGAGGTGTCTTCTCATGAGACTCGAGACACATGTAAGATTTTTACTTAAAATCAATTTTATTCAATATAAGGTGACTATTAACTTAAATTTTTAATCTTTATTTGGACCTCGAACAGCATCTCGTCCAGGAGATTACATCATATTCAGCACCAGGCCCATCTCAGACGCCTACAGACCCACCTCAGGAGCATACTCAGGCGCCTGTCGATATTATTCAACAAACGTTAATGTATTTAATTGAATAAATAAGAAATAGTATTAATTATTATATATTTTTCGGGTTCATCCTTCGGCGCCTGCAGTGGCAACTCCCGACAAGGAAGAGGTCGTGTTTACAGACCCAACTCAGCCTGAGGTTCTAAGCGTGCCAGTGGGACTAGATCCCAAGAAGAAGCGCGTTCTAGTCAAGGGCGCAAGGGCCAGGGGAAAAGGAGATGATCATGACTTAGAGCGCCCGGTTATTAAGAGGAAAAGGGGCGATGGAGACGATGGCGAGGGAGGTGGGGATGGTATGAGCCTTAGGCCTAAGGATAGTCTCCGGCGTACTACATGTGGGACCCACTAGTACATACAATAATCCTGTACAGTTTAAGTAAATATTATATATTTAAAGCGTTTCTATTTATATTTATAAATATTATCTTAGTCTTTATTATTATTTATAGTGTCACATCCTATATTGATAATAAAAAAAAAGTGACACATTTGAAATAAAGTTAAGCATTAATTTAAAAATAACACGAAACCCTAAAACATAAATATCGTAAGGCTAATGACTACAAGTCTTCAAACAAAAAATGGACTTCGAGCACTTTTCAACCACTAAGATGACAATCCGAACTTTTGCGTATCCTTGATGTATTGAGCCTACCTTATTAATCGCACAAAAATAAGTAGGGTTCTATATAAAATATTAAAGTTCCGGAGTCTTAAAACATGATTAGTATACAACTAAAGTATGTAAAACGTGTGAAAATGTAATAAGAGCCTGTTTTGGGAAAATAGGGTCTCCTATAGCGCAGTATTTAACTGAGCTAAAGGAGAGAAGGAATATCTTTTAGCGTAGTAAAATACTGCGCTAAAGGTACTTTTGTATCAATTTTTTTTTGGGGTATTTTAGTTCGCTTGAGTTTTTATTGGGTCATTTTGGTTCCGAACTCATAGACAACTTTACAAGAGTTTAATTAATAGTTGAAGCTGCACCATTTAAGTTGTGCTTTTGTAGTGAAAAATTTGCTTACATTAAAGGATGAAATTTAATAAGACATGAACAAAAATATTTTTCAAAGAATTTAAAGTATAAAAATACCAACCCCTAGATCCTTGCATGATTGGAGTTGTGTTTATATTACAATCATTTTCCATTTTATTGATATAATATGTGAAGAAAACAACTAAAATAAATGAAATTATGGGCAAAATAATTGACACACAAAAGGAGAATTAGGTAAAAGTGCCATGTTAATAACCAATCAAAAAGGCCATAAACAATTTCTTAACCAAATGAGCAGTCACACACAAATAATATTTTTAATCTACATTTTATTTTCTGATCATAGAACCTACAACACATATCCATTCTGTAAGTTAAAATCACAAACAATATCGCCCTTACAAAGAAAAGAGAAAAAGAATAGGAGGTACGTACTCCATTTAGGACTTGATTTTTTTTTTAAAAAAGATTATATTAGTTTTGTAGTCATTCATTTCTATTAGGCGTATACAAAGAAAACCGACAAACCGCATCAAACCTATAATTCAAATCAAATCGAGAAAAAAATTCGATTAGAGGTTTGGTTTGACTTGGTTTGGTTTTAAAAAAGAAATTAAAACCCGAACACTATTGGTTTGGTTTGATTTTAACTAAAAAGAGTCAAACCGAATCAAACCAACTCGGCATTACATTTATAAAATTTCAAAAATATTTTATACATAAAAATATTTATTTATAATGTAATTTATAAATATTTCTTAAACTTTTTCATAATTTTTTGTCTTTTAACATATTATTTCAAGCTTAGAATTAGAATTTTAAATGATCCAATAAGTTTTATAGCCCATAGATATTAGTAACTCAAATAAAACTTAACAAAAATCAAACCAATACTAATACTAACAAAAGAAATTTGATTCTAACACTAGGAATGACAATAATGTTGGATATCTATTCTTTAGCATGAAAATACATAACTTAATTTTATTTTATTTTTCTTTAATATCTAGTCCTGCAATTAATACTTATTAGCCGTACTTATTTTAGGGTAAAAATTTATTTTAGCATGACTTAGTACTTTTAGACTATGATCATTTTTTCTATATGCTTTATAAATTAGCCGTATTTATTATAGCATGACTTAATACTTTTTTATTATGATCATTTTATTTTATGCAATTTCATTACTTTTTTTTGTTGAATATTTTAGTACAATGTATCTCTCATCTCACATTTTTTGTTATTTTCTTAATAAATATCTTAATTAGACAATCGTATCTTACTAGAATTAAAGAAATATTTAAGTACAAGTTATATGTTTTGTATGAAGACTTTACCGAAAAAAAATCCGAAAAACCAGAGAACCCAAAAAAAAACCGAGAAAATCGGAGTTTGAAAAACCCAACTTTTGTTGGTTTGGTTTGGTTTGATTTATAGATTTAAAAGCCTGCAATTAATTTGATTTAGTCTTTAAAAAACCGGAACCAACTAGGTCTATGTACACCCCTAATTTCTGTTATCTTTCTCAAAGGATGTTCCACCAATAGTCAACCAACCTTATTATATTAAATAACAAACAGAAATCATTCATAAGAAAGAATGGTACCAGTTTTCATATATTATTACTACAAATTTAGTGGTCTCCACATAAAATATTTATTAATATTGTCAAATAAATACAAAAATATGACATTATTACTATTTCAGCGTGAAGCAGCTTTTCATGATTACGATTAATTAAAAGTTCGTTTATAAAAGTTCTGATGCACTAACTTTTTCCAGTTTATCAGTACTTACATTATTGAAATTTGAACATTGAAATACTTATTTATATAAGAAAATGAAATATGCTTTTTTCTTAATGTGGTGGTCAGGCCAGCAAACGCATATTTAGATTACTAGATGGCCTATGCCCGTGCTGCGTACGGGCCCAACACTTTGGATTATATTGTATCTATGTATATGTAGTTGTGTTTGGATAGTGATAATATATATATATATACACTATGTTCAAAACACAATTAATATAACATTATAATTTGAGCTCGGTATCTAAAACTTTATTATATTCGTGTTTGCTACGAAAATTTATTAATACTTTTTAAAAGAGAAGACTTGTTTAAAATAAAATTATTTTCCTCTCTTTGAGATAAAATAATAGCAATATTTAAGCATCAGTTGATACTTTCAATTTTAATTCGATTAATTTAAAGGTATAAAATACTTATTATTTTTATCAAATTTTGATTTGGATAATTCTAATTCAAATTATTAAATTAATTTTACATGTTTAAAACGAAACAAAGTAGAAATTGATTTTCTATTTAAACGAAGAAATGCTATTTTTTAATTTTTGGTTAATATTCTCGGTTTAGCTCATTTTACTTGTCATGTTGTCTTTTGCATGGGTTTTTAAGGAAACAGGAATTAGAATTATAATTTGACTAATTTACTTTATTCATTATTTGATCTCCATTTGATATTAATCTCTTTTCACATTTATTAGAGTAAGAATAAAAATGAAAAAGTAATTAAATTCTATCTTATTTTAAAATATAAATATTTTAAGTATATTTATTTTAGTAAACATAACAAATAAATGACATGGTGGAATAACAAATACAACAATTAAATATCTAGATTAGATCTCAAGTTAATATAAAAAAAAAGGAAGAAAATTGTATGTATTTACCTACTTAACCTTTTGAAGAAAAGCAATAATAATGAATCCACTATTATTGACTTGATGGGGATACTTTGGGAATTACATGAATATTGTTTGATTTTTTAATATATGGGTGCACGTTTTTTTTTTTTTGACATTGCTTGTTTTTTTAATATGGGGTCCACTTTTTTTTTCATGAATTTGGAGAGGGTGGCATCCACTTTTTTTTTTTTCATGAGTTTGGATAGGGTGGGATCCATTTTTTTTCTTTTTTCTTTTTTATATTTCTTGACGTTTTTAGTATGGGGTCCACCTTTTTTTTTAAGAGTGACTGACGACGAAGCATGGGTAAACCGATGCTTCTATATAGTAGAAAAATAGAAATACAATAAAGTATTTCTATCTACTTTAGAAGAGTTGGTAATATAAAGTATAAAATGTCATTTTTTTGCCCTTAAATAAAAAAGTGGGTGGGACCACAAAGGATTTTTTTGCCCTTAAATAAAAAAATGGGACCAAAGGACGGACGACGATCTTGCTTATAAACCGGCTCTTCTATAAGTAATATATATATATATATATATATATATATATATATAATATTATGTTCAAAACACGATTAATATAACATTGTAGTTTGTGCTCCGTATCCAAAACTTTATTATATTAGTGTTTGCTACGAATACAAAGTTGGCAAAAATTTATTAATACTTTTAAAAGAGAAGACTTATTTAAAAGGAAACTATTTTTCTCTCTTTGAGATAAAAAAATAGTAATATTTAAGCATCAGTTGATACTTTGAATTTTAATTCGATTAATTTAAAGGTGTAAAATATTCTATTGTTAATGTATGTAGATTGGGCCTAAACAATACCTATTATTTTTTTTTTATCAAATTTTGATTTGGATAATTTTAATTCAAATTATTATATTAATTTTACATGTTTAAAATGAAACAAAGTAGAAATTTGAAATGAAGAACTACTATTTTTCAATTTTTGATAAATATTTTTGGTTTAACTCATTTTACTTGTCATGTTGTCTTTTGCATGATTTTTTAAGGCAATGTCAATTAGAATTATAATTTCACTAATTTACCTTATTAATTATTTGATCTCCATTTAATATTATTTTTTCTTCTATGATATTAATCTCTTTTCACATTTATTAGAGTAAGGAAAATATGAAAACGTAATTAAATTCTATCTTATTTTAATATATAAGTATTTTAAGTATGTTGTTGTACAATAATTTCATTTGCTCCCACTAATGAGTTGATACGCATGTGGCAATGAATCCATCATTATTGATTTAATGAGATACTTTGGAAATTACATGAATATTGTTTGATTTTTTAATATGGGATGCACTTTTTTTTTTGACATTGTTTGTTTTTTTACTATGGGATTCACTTTTTTTTTATATTACTTGATTTTGTTAATATGGGGTTCACCTTTTTTTTTTCGTGAGTTAGGAGATGGTGGGTTCCACTTTTTTTTAATTAATTAGTTGGTGTTTAGTATGGGGCCCACACCATTTTTTTTTAATGATGGACGGACAACGAAGCATGGGTGCAAACCCATACTTGTATATAGTTTAAATTCTACCCTCCGCCATGATAATTCCATTGATGGAAGCTTATAGAGATGTAAAAGAAATCACACAGTGTTTATCTCAATTGCGGTTTGAATTCTGATTGTTTCGTGTGCTTCAGTTATTTTTGTTGTGGCTACGTACTGTTCTTCGTTCTAAATTCTATGTAGGATTAGTCCTACTATTTGCTATGTCTTTTTTACTGTTGTACTTTATTTTTCCAACTGCTTTGATATACGCTACTTGAGTTAAGAGTCATTCAGAAACAACATCTCTACCTCCACTGTTTACTCCTAAAACGGTAAAGTCAAATTTGTACACGTAATTTATTGACACGCAGAGTAAGATGACCAAATTGAATAGATAAGAAACGTAATATAATAATATGATTAAAGGACAAAATAGCAAAAATTGAATAAGTAAACAAGAGTGGCATGAATCCCGGCGTTATAAGATGACAAAGTCGTCGAAGAAAGCTGCAAAATTGAGCAATGCGCCAATATAATGAAATTTGGAAGTGAACAAGGACTCCAAGAATTGCTAAGTGTGATGCTTTGTATGTTAATCAGAATTCGAATGTCCTTCAATAAGAATGTAGGGTCGTATTTATAGCTAAACTTCAAAGAACAAGATCCATGAATCACACTCATTAAACCCATTAAATGCCCATTATCAAGGTTGAGTAACGACCCTGGGATCTTTTGTAACGGCTAGCCTCTAGGACTTATCTTGTCCATCAATACCTTATGCTCGATTCCTCTTCTCCGGAGCCATGACTCATTTGACCGTTATCTTGGGATGCTCATTGACCCGCATATGAACTGGATCGGAGGCTATCTCTACTGACTCACGTTTGACCTTTCTCCATTGCCATGTGTTACCACCTGTCAATTTCGAATTTGACCTCATACGTTCACGAGGTAGGGGTAAGGTTTGCGTACAATCTAGCCTCCCCTGACACTATCTGTGGAATTGCACTAATTATGTTGTTGTTGTCATTGACCACTAGGTTAATAATCTCTAATTCTCATTCTCATTCTCAAGATTCAAGGTTGTTCCTTTCACACCGCTGGCAAATTCAACCATTTCCCTAGCTTGAATCTTGTTCAATCCATAAACACGTGCAATCCCTTCTCCAAATGAGACCACTCGACTGTGAATAAGTATCAAATTAAATGTGTTAACTCTCATAGTTTTATTTCGTCATTTTCTTTATCACTATGTTAAGTGTGGTAAAGAAAAATCGAGAATAAAAAAGTAAAAGTTTCAAGGATTAGTTAATCGCATTGGAACTTGTCAGTTTTAATGGAAGACATGACATCCTTGTGAAAGCCAATATTCATGCTTGGTCTCCACTTGAGCAATGCTCAGCTTTTGAATTAGCTTTTGAGTTGAGTTAGGCAAAGGCAAATTATTAGTATCTATTTTTCTTTTTTAGAATGAGAGCAGTTAAAAAGGGAAAAGCAATTGACTTTAAAGCATATCATTTGGCCGAAAATAAATTTTCTTTTTGGGCTAAAAACGGCAAAAAAAGAAGTTGAGACCTTGATGGGCATTAATTTTTGTTGGATTCATACGCTACTAATAAAAAGAAAAATTATCATAAGCTACGTGCTATGTGTGAATAGATGCAAGATCCAATACAAGTGAGGCCCCCACAATGAGCGGCATGACCAGCTCAGCCGCGACTTGTCCAGCATACTCAGTACACACCAATCCTATTTTATTTGTTCGATTTCCTTCCAAAATTCCCAAGTTATATTTTAGAAATTATGTAGGAGTATAGGGTATGAACCATATTTTAACTATTAGAAATAACATAATTAATGAAACAACATTTTGAGTCACCAAACAGTGATGTTCCTAAAACAAAAGAATTAGAAATTATACTAATATATTTTAGTTAAATATTTATAAAAGTTCGTTACCCGGTGAGATGATCGAGCGGTTAAAGCACAAAAGTATCAAAACCGTATCAGCTACAACATGTAGTTTCAATTTATCACTATCACATGTGTATAAAAAGAATATATTTTCTTTAATTTCGCCATTTATGCTTACTACTATATAATTAAGTATTTTGATTTTCTATTAGTAACTTTAATTATAACCTCAATTCAATTCAGCAATCTAAATAATGATATAACTTATTCAAAATAAATATTTAAAATGAATAATTTATAATTGTTTGTGAGATTACATGAATTCTATACTTACGTTTTTAAATTTGTCAATTTTTATTCATCATCTTAAGATTCATATTTATAAATTTATTTTACTTATATTTCAGAGCTATAACTAACTTTTACAACTAAGTATCAACAAAATGGCATGGTTGAGAAGTGAAGCATAAGGGGTCGTTTGGTAGCTGATTTGGAGATAAATTATTCATGTATTATAATATTAATACGGTGTTTGACTTGCAATTTTTAAAAATTGGCATAATTAATAGTACATCTATGAGTTATGATGAATTTTATTTATTATAAGGTGAAATAACTAATAGTAGTAATAAACTAATTCTTGTATTATTAAAGCTGCAATTCTATAACGCTTTGTGTATAATTATTTGTATCACATTAGTTGACAAATTTACCTGTTATATGTGATTGTCGATTGTAGTAGCTAGCTTGGTAGTTAGTTAAAAACTTAAAATACCCGCAAATTAATCAAAAAAGTCATAAAAGTATAGAAATTATAATTTCAATAACTGTGATAAACAGGGGTAGTAACAGAGCATTTGGCTTAGCTTAAAAAAATAAGTTAGATTACCCAATTTTTTTTTAACTTATATGCTATTTTCAACTTATAAAGCAGTTTCCTAAACTTATTTTCTTTGATTTATAATATGTATTTTTTAAGCCCATCCAAGCAGACTCATATTTAGAGCCCGTTTGGATTGGCTTACAGCTTAAAGCTGTTTGCAGCTTATAAGCTGAAAAAAATAAGTTGGGGTAGTCTAACTTATTTTTTTTGGCTTATAAGCTATTTTCAGCTTATAAGTTGCTTTAGATAAACTAAGTCAAATGGGTCCAATTATTTTTTTAAGCTTATTTTAAGCATAAAATGACTTTAAGCTGGCCAGCCAAACACTCAAAAAAGCTGAAAACAGCTTATAAGCCAACTTATAAGCCAATCCAAACGGGCTCTTAATATAGTCAACCGGTCCTCTGTCCAGTCCTCACCTCTTCTCTCAACTGTACATTGACATTCACCTCTCTTTCTCTCTCTCTATAGCTACAATTACCAACACGCACATCGAAGATACAGCTATACACAAACTCCATACGTACACATATGTATGTGAATTGAATGTGGAAAATGTAATGTGTGTGCAATTGATATGATGAATTTGAGGAATTAGGGTTTCGATTTTGTGGAGAAAATGCCTTTAAACAGGTATCAAATACGGAATGAGTACAGCTTGGCTGATCCAGAGCTGTACAAAAGTGCAGATAAAGATGATCCAGAAGCTCTACTTGAAGGCGTTGCTATGGCTGGCCTTGTCGGTGTTTTGCGCCAGCTTGGTGACCTCGCCGAGTCAGTATCTTGCCTTTGCTTTCTGATGAGTTTTTCCATTTCAGCTGTTTGACTTTAGAAATTTTGTCTTCTACTTTTTGTGTTTCAAATCCCCTTTTATTTCGTAATTTGAATCCATATAGTGAAATAAGATCGTTGAGATATATCAGTATTGAAATCTATAGAAATTTGTAGTTACAAGACACTTTGGAGTTATTGAAAATGGAAATTTGAATTGTTATTTGATTGCATTGTAGGATGTGACTACTTTTTTTAATGCCTTTTTCGGCTGATTTTTTCGTAATTTGAATCGATATAGTCTGATAAGATCGTTGAAATATATCAGTATTGAAATCTATAGAAACTTGTAGTTAGAAGAAAATTTGAAAATGGAAATTTGAATTTGTGAGTCCATTGTTTGAATGTTATTTGATTGCATTGTAGAATGTGACTACGTTTTTTTCTTCTTCTTCTTCTTCTTCTTTTTTTGCTTTGCCTTCAACTGTTTTGAGTTTGGAATTTTGTCTTTTACAAGTAAATGCTGTGTGGATTTTGTGTTTTAAATCCCCTTTTTATTTCGTAATTTGAATCGATATAGTGAGATAAGATCGTTGAAACAATAGGTGGTTTCTTCCCCTGTTTAAGTTCGTTGAAACAATAATGATACGCTCGTTGAAATATACCATTATTGAAAGCTATAGAAACTTGTACTTAGAAGACACTTTGAAGTTATTAAAAATGGAAATTTGAATAGTTACTGCCCCCGTCCCAAAAAGATGGTCTTAGTTTTGCTTGGCACAGAGTTTAAGAAATAAAGGAAGATTGTTTGAAATGTATTGTCCAAAACAAGCCTTAGATATTTGTGTGGCTGTAAATCATCTTATAAAGTTAAATTATTTCTACATATATAAATGTGCCAATCTTTTTGGGACAAACTAATAAGGTAAGTAAGACAATCTTTTTGGGACGGAGGGAGCATTTGATTGCGTTGGAGAATGTGACTGTTTTTTTTTTTTTTTTTTTTTGTGTGTGGTTTTTTCGGCTGTTTGATAGCGATATATGATCATAGAAATATATCAGTATTTAAATCTATTGAAACTTGTAGTTAGCAGACACTTTGGAGTAATTGAAAATGGAAATTTGAATTTGTGAGTTCATTAATTGAATTGTTATTTGATTGCATTGGAGAATGTGACTAATTTTTTCTTTTTTTGCTTTTTCGGCTGTTTGATTTAGCATATGTAGCATTTACAAGTGAGTGCTGTGTAAATACTTATGGAGTCCCTCTCTTTTTATTATTTGAATCATTAAACTAGAATATTGTCGTTAGAAGCACCCAAGGGTGTGGCCTAGTGGTCAATGAAGTGGGTTGAACACCATGAGATCTCAGGTTCAATTCCTAGCAGAGACTAAATTCTAGGTGATTTCTTCCCATCTGTTCTAGCCTTGGTGGACTGAGTTACTTGGTACCTGTTGCTGGTGGGAGGTGGTAGGTATCCGTGGAATTAGTCGAGGTGCACGCAAGCTGGCCCGAACACCACGGTTATTAAAAAGAAAAAGAATATGCTCATGATAATGTAGAGCTTAATCTATTTAGTTGCTGATCAATTAACTGCAAGGCAGATATATTTGGTAGTATCTATTAAAATGTGGTGTCACATATGGGCCTTTCTGCTTATCCACTATGTTGCTGCAAGTGATGCCTGATCATCACTTTATTTTGTAAAGAATGTACTGCGGTTGAAGTTCTGTTTAATTGCGGTAGCGACTAAAATGTTGGTATTTTTTGTTTATTGTAAATGTTGAAGGTTTGCTGCTGAGATATTCCATGACTTGCATGAAGAGGTGATGGCAACTGCTGCAAGGGGCCATAGTTTGACGGTCAGGGTCCAGCAGCTTGAAGCAGAATTTCCTTTGATTGAGAGGGCATTCCTCTCACAGACCAATCATTCTTCCTTCTTCTATAATACTGGTAATTTCTAAGAGCATTTCATTGGTCAATAACACCATAGATCCTGGACGACTTAGTATACTTTGCTATTTCGTGCACTTTGATGGCTCTTCTTGCTTCTTTTTACCTCTGTACCAAAAGATTCCGCTGTTTCTAATTTTGTGGTGCTTGTAACTGTTTTATACATGTTTGTGCGTGTGCATGTACGCACATATAAGATTTATCTTTCATTTTCCTGAACATAGAATGCGGATTAATACAATATGTGTCATATATGAAAATAGTATTTTTTTCATTTCATAAAAATGAATATTAGTATTTTGAGGAATTTATTGAGTTTCATATTCGACCTATGAGTAAATAAAAGTATTTGTAATACAAATGTTATTTCAGGTACTGATTGGCATCCTAATCTGCGAATCGGCCAAAATATGGTAACAAGGGAAGATTTACCTCGATTTGTAATGGACTCATATGAAGAATGCAGAGGTCCACCTCGCCTATTCCTTCTAGACAAGTATGTTCTGTTATTTCTTGTCAACAGCTTTCATTAAATAGAGGGTTAAACTTCGTTAGAACAGCGTTTGACAAACTTAATGGATTATAACAGGTTCGATGTTGCTGGAGCTGGAGCATGTCTGAAACGTTATACTGACCCTTCATTCTTTAAGGTCGAGCCATCCTCTTATGCATTCTCATCTTCAGATGTTCAGAGGGAAAAGAAAACTCGCAAGACAAAGGTAATTTTTTTTTTTTTTTGTTTGAAAAGGTAACACTTGTATAAAAAAAATAAAGGGCAGCCCGGTGCACTAAGCTCCCGCTATGCGCGGGGTCCGGGGAAGGGCCGGACCACAAGGGTCTATTGTACATAGCCTTACCTTGCATTTCTGCAAGAGGCTGTTTCCACGGCTTGAACCCGTGACCTCCTGGTCACATGGCAACAACTTTACCAGTTACGCCAAGGCTCCCCTTCAAAAGGTAACACTTGTATATTTATCCAAAAATCAGACCTGCCACAAACAGTTAAAGGTCTCATAGTTACAAAGGAGTATTCAGAAGATCTTCAATCCTATAACAAAAACTTATATAGAACCTAAGACATCCAGAAATGATTCTAGATCTTCCATATACTCCTGTTTACACCAAAAGTAGAATAAAGCAAGACAGTTCATTTTCATCTTCTGTAAAGAATTACACTTATTTTCAAAACATCTAAGGTTCCTTTCACTCCACACAGTCCACCAGATGCAAGCTGGTATAATTCTCCATCTCTCTCTGTGGCCAGAAAGGTTGGCATAACTATTCCACATCTCCAGGACTTGAACAATTTTCTCAGTCATTATCCATCTTAACCCTTTCAAATTGATGGATAAACTCCATATCTGAAAGGTAATCTTGCAGTGAATAAAGAGTTGACTAACAGTCTCTGCTTCTTCACCACAAAAGAAACACCTTGGACTAAAATTAAATCCCCTTTTCATGAGATTTTCCTGAGAAAAATTAAGTAGTTAACTAAAGGTAATTAAAAAGAAGAGAAATTATTACTCCTGTTTCTCTGCAACCTTTTGGTTTACCTTGGGATTTATATGAGTCACGTGCTGATTTAATGGTATTTTCTCTGGCTTGATATGTAAGATGACGTTTTCTCTTTTCCTCTATCTTGGGTTACAATTGGAAGGTTTTTAGTGGTATTATGATAAGTCCTGAATACTCTCTTCCAGTTATTTGAACATTTATTTCTTCATGCGGTAACATGTGCTTATTTGCTTGAGCCTTTGTTGCCCTCCTTCATAAAGCTTTATCTAGCCAGCCTCTCATAGCTCCATCTTGACCCCAAAAAGTGAGGAGAAACAGAGCAGAATGATCTTACCCCCTTACAATAGTTAAGTTTAACTTGACACCTGTACTTAGAAGTGAAACTATTACTTTCTACTTGAGCACAGGTATGCATCCTAATGTGCTTATTTTTTAAACTATGGGGCATCTGATATCTGTTATAAGATTAGAGGAGCCCCTTCAGCTTTAGCATATAGGCAGAAAGACGACTTTCACTTGGGGGTTGTTTGGTAGAATGTATTAGAGAAAATAATACATGTATTAGCTTTGGTATTACTAATCCCTTGTTTGGTGCACTTTTTCAATCTATGTATAATTAATACCTGTATTAGTCATACACCATATTTGATATTATCCTTATACATAGCAAACCATGGTGTTAGCAATACCAAGGTTATTAATACATGGATAAGCATAGTTAGAGACAAAATTGACCTTGAAGTCCCTCAAAACCTTTTCCAAAACAACTCTTGTTTTAAAATGTAAATATGCAATTACCATCCATTTGCTTTTCAGACTTTCAATGCTTTTATCAAGCAGATGGTCGAATACATTACACAATTGCCCATAACTGTAGCTTGGCAGTAGATTCAACAGGTTTTGACTTCGTAGCACATACTTGCAAATTTCAATCAACATAATATTCCATCTAAAACATCAATTCACATATTACAGTTTTATGACTTTATCTTAGTAGCAACCATGCGAATTTCATAAAATTTTAGTGCCAAGAAATGGCATATATGCACTACTGGCAGACTGTAAAAAGACAACACCCTTAACTCTAATATCAATAGACTACAAAAACAAATACACACATTCACTTAAATTTACATGAATAAGGCAGTTCAATGAGGGATTTTGACAAAAAAAAATAAGACAGTGATGGAGAGAAGTGAAACAGAGAACATACAACTGCTGCAATAAAAATAGTCGTTGAAGAGAGAGTAAAAGAACTAGCCGTGCAAAGAAAGTATACAAAGCTAAAGCATGTGGAGGGTATTTTTGTAAACAATTTTTTACAGAAATTATGCAATGCATGTTATTTTTAATACACCAAACCAAACAGCCGATAAGAAATAATCTCAGTATAACTAATCCCAGCATTACTAATACACCCTATTCAGTACTATTCTCATACACCCTACCAAACGACACCTTAACATAATAGAGAAAACCTGCATTCTGCATAAGAAGTTTCTCTAAGGATGGGGGTGGGGTTTGATAAAGCAAGTCTTTCCATCTTGGCTATTGTTTCCGGAGGGTTCTTACAATTTCATCCATTAGCAAGCAGCTTCTTCTCAGTTATAATGTTAGTGATGATGAAGTTGCATTATCTTTTCTTGTGCTTCAAAATAATTTTTCATCTTGCTGTTGCAGAAGAGAGGTTCACGCTGGAGGAATGGGGAGACACCTGAGGTGTTGCCTACATCACATGCCAAGTGAGATCCTTGATGCCTAATGTATTTAAGTATGTATTGTGATATCTCTAGTCGAGTATCTTATTCTGTGCTCCTCACATTTCTACAGACTCCATCAGCTGTTCTTGGAGGAACGCATTGAAAACGGTATAAATGTTCCTGCACATCGCGTGAAATTGAAAAGAAAGCTAAATGGATTTCCATTTCACTCGAAAACTGGAAAGAGCTATATGCACAAGTTCTTGGAAGCTTCTTCACCAGAACATAAAGTAGTACATGAAGTCAGTATTGATTCATCACCTTTGAGATTGACATCGACTGATGCTTATGAAACTTTGACGGACACTGAAGATATTAGACCACCGAGTCCTGATAAGGAGGTGATGCAGAGAAACAAGAGTGCATCTTTATCTCCATCTCCACCACAAAGTGAAGAGCGCACTGCTCTGAAACCATGCGTAGATGAAGTCGATGAGGATCTCTCCCACTATCGAGTTCGAGGAATTTCCAGACGAAGCCATAAATCACAATCAACAGATATCTTGCCTTCTACTCATAGCGTGGTTGATGAAAAGGAAATAGCAGTGGATGGAGAAAGCCGAACAGAAAGAGGTATTGGTTACGAGTCTGATGATGTTGCAAGTGAAATAGATAATTACGTCGATGCCCTAACTACAATGGAGTCAGAACTAGAAACAGACTCCGAGCAGAGAGCCAAAAGGGATTTGCACTTCTTGAACAGCAAAAAGCAAGTGTTAGGCCTGTCTTCTAGCAGTGAAAAGCTTCAAGCTCAATCTTCAGATTCTCATTCAATGGAGAACTCTACAGTATCTGATGATGGGAATAGTTATTCTAAGAAAGAAATATCTAGTTTTTCTTGTTCTGATTCCCCTAGCACTTCTGTTGAGAGTGTCCTTTTAGAGAGCAAAATTTCTAGTAAGGGAGCTAAGATCTCTGATACTTCATGTGAGCATCCATCTGTTAATGAGGCGATTCAATTACCCCAGCCTCCAGAAGATGGTGATTATGATATCAAATGCATTATGGTAGCTAGGGAACCCAGTGGCAGTTGTGACTCTGGTGAGCCAACTACTACCCTAAATTTTACAGATTCAACTCATGTGCCAATACATGCTTATGCAGGAATATTTGTGGAAGTTGCAGGGATGAGAGCTGAAACAAATGAAAATTTTGTTGCCCATGGCAAGAGTGAAAATCCTTTAACTAGCATTGCAGAAGATGCAGCAGATTTGCATGTCAGTCCACCCCATGCTCCTGTTATCCTTAATGCTCCAGAACAGAATGGAGATGATTCACCATCTAGAGCATCCATTGAAGTCAAGCTAACAGATGATTTGGTTGATGGAAACTGTGAGAACGTGTCTTGTGCATCAAATCAGTCTGAAATTCCTTGGCACGCCAGCAATAACTTGCCACAATCAAAATCCCCTGTAATCCAGAATGAAAGCAATTTACACAATGATATGAATCTGGTTAATAATCTTCCCTTTACTTCTGAGCTCCTTAATGTTCCTTCTGAAGATAGGCGTGAGTTATTGTCTTCTGATTATCAGCAGTTGCCCAATTTGGATGGTGAGGATCCATCGCTACGTGATGATTCAACCTCCTTATATAATCTTTCTAATTGTCCTTCATCGAAAGAAGCTGATACCTCACCTTCGGTGTTGGTTGTAAACCATCCAAACCATCTGGATGGTCTAGACAATGAGAATTCTAATGGTAGTTCTGATGGTTCAGTTCAAATACCAGATATATTGGGTGCTTCGTACAAAGAATGTGGCAACCACTCATGGTTTACCATGTCTCATGATGAAACTGCAGAAGATACATGCATGCAAAAGCCACATAGCCTGAGTACCACAGAGATTGAAGGTGGTGATGCCGATGAAGAGCATGAAGAGGCGTGTGGGGCATTCAGTGATGCAGTTACGTCTGAGCCAGGAGACCTCTGTAAGAACAGTGGGATAGATGGCCTTGATTCTGTTGATGCCCTGAACCCTCAGATTTCAGAAACTGCAAACGATATTCAGCCACTTGAATCTGGAAAATCGGATATTTCATGTTCTAGTCAGGAAAATCTTGTCGAAGTTTCGAGTATAACAAAATTTGAGGAAAAGGGTAATACTGCCCCCAGTGAGCTTTTGACTGCTATCGGGTCCACTGGTTCGATTACCTCTCCACATCTCGAATCATTGACCAAGGAACCAAGACTTTCAGATGAGACAGAAAATAAGATCGATAAGTCTGATGTCACAGATGAGACTGCTTCTCCTCTTGCTGCCTTGGCTGATAAAGATGATATTGATGGTCTATACTCATATTTAGATCACAAAATTTCTTCAGAAGAATCTGTTTGCTTAATTGGACATTCCAGCCAGAATGAATTGGAAATTGATCTACCTGATAGCCATGCAGAATCAAAGTTTGAGATGCAGATAGCTGATATCCCGGATTCTAACTCCTTTGTGCTTGATGCATCCAACTCTCATCATCCCGAGTCAGAAGCTCTTGACACTCTCTGTGGAAGCAAACTTTCTTATGATGCTGAAAACACATTTGATTTGAACTCTGCTTTGAGTCAACCACAATTAAAAGATTGTTGCTTGGATACTGAAGAGGTATCCTCCCAAAGGAGGAATGTTGTTAACTCCACTGAAGATGCTTCATCTTCGCAAACTGTTTCCCTTGAAGAAGGAAAGGATGAATTAGAAGACAATCAACTCAATGAGGAATTGCTGGACAAAGCTGATTTGGATCAATCACCTCTCCTGGAACAAATGCAGCCTTCAAGTCAAGTGGACCGAGCATCTGATGCTTCTTTACTATCATTGCTCGCAAGCCTTCCAAGTCAAGATGTAGTCCCAGACGTTTTAGCCAACAGCAGCAATCAAGATCCTCAACTTTTGCTAACTGATTACTGTGCAGAAGAGAGGGCTGAGTCAGCAATCCATGAGCATGATAAAAGGGAGGTGCTGGATAGTGGTGAGGCAAAGTCAGAGCCATTACCGCTGTTAACCCAGCGACAACTGGTGGATTCCTTTGACCTTGAGCAATCTGCTGAAGCTTCTTCAATATCTTCACCAACAGTTAGTCCCAGTCATCCTTCATTGCCTGAGCTTTTATCACAGAGCAACCAAGATAGTTTGTCATCTTTGCACAAAAAAGATGATGAAATAGCATGTAAAGAACCAGAAAAAGAGAAATTGATAGATGAACATGCAACTAAAGAGGGGCTGTTGCCTCAGGTTGAAGAGGCATGCCTCTCCAATCATGCTGACATAGTAGGAGCCTTCAATGCTTCATCCGTACCTTTTGTAGCAAATGTTCCTAGTCAACCTTCGGTTTCAAATCCCTTACCTCTTAGCAACCATAATGTAAATCCTTTTGAACACGGGAATACGATAATTTCTACCTCTCCTGGCTTTGTCCTGCTTCCTGGTGAACCCCAGATCGATCTGCCAGAAATGCCCCCATTGCCTCCACTTCCTCCAATTCAATGGAGGATTGGAAAACTACATTCTTCCCCTGATTTGGATGAGGAGCCAACACAGCATCATATAGGTGTCAATTCATCAAGTATGGCATCTAGCACTGATCAGAATGCTCAACCTGTGAATGTAAACATGCTGTCAGCTGAAGCTACAGAGAGTACAGAACTTATTGATATGTATTCCTCTGATGGCGTGGTGCAATCAGGTTTGACTTCTCCACCCACAACTCTGTGTGGAAACAGTAGTGTTAGGTTTATTCATCCAGCTGATAAACACTCCACTGAGACCCACTTTCCGTTGCCAGGTCAATATCATGAGGTGCAGCCGCCTAGTTTGCATGCTATAAGAGGGGAAGCACAGCCTGCTAATTGTATCCCAGATGTAACTTCTCTGGATAAACCTCCTATTGATGCTTTGGGTTCAAGTGAAGAACTCTTCCAACCACAGAATCAAGTTGCTCCAGAATTGCTTTCAGAGGAACAAGGCTCTGCTCATTTGGAAGGAAATCTGCCAGATAGTGATGGAATAAAACCAAAAGCAGCTCCTACAGATGCAGGGATTACAGATGCTTCTGAGTCATTATCCCATGAAACATCCCAGTCCCAGCATCATCCCCTCCATCAGTTTGCACCGGAGACTTGCTTAAACAGATCCAATCTTGAAGAGACCATCACAAGTTTGGAGAGAAATGTGGTGGCTCATGGAACCGTTCTTCCATCATATACAGGAAATGCAAAGCCTGATCATAGCATTCCAACTACAGAGGCAGAAATTATTTGGCCAGCTGTGGAGGAAGGAAACACTAATGAGATTCGCGCGGTGAAACTACAAAGACCACGGACTCCACTAATTGACGATCTTGCCTCGCATGACAAAAGCAAAGTAAGTTTTGCTTCATTTTGGTCGAACTTGGAGATTGCAGTGTTAATAAACTTCCCATCTCTAAAATTTGAATCGTTGTGCAGTTGAGAAAGGTTTCAGAGCGGGTTATTCCTGAAATACAGAAGGTTGATGAAAGAGATTCTTTCTTGCAGCTGAGGAAGGTTCCAGAGCGAGTTAGGCCTGAAATACAGAACGTTGATGAAAGAGATTCTCTCTTGGAACAAATAAGGAAAAAAGTAAGATATCAATTTCATTTATTTAGCTTTGCATTTTAAGTTCATGTTTTTCATATTCTTAGTTGGTAAGTATTTCTCCGAGCTGAAAACATCTTCCTTGATTTTCCAGTCATTCAATCTGAAACCAACGGTTGCAACAAGGCCTAGTATTCAGGGTCCTCTGACTAATCTGAGAGTTGCTGCAATTTTGGAGAAAGCAAAAACAATTCGCCAGGTCGGTCTCTCTCTCTCTCTAGGTATGTGTGCGCGCGCACACACGCAATGGCATAAATGCGAATCAAGTGAGCCTCTGTATATCACTGGTGCTAAGATTTTCCATGTTACAGGCCTTTGCTGGAAGTGATGAAGAGGATGACGAGGATTCTTGGAGTGATTCATGAAAATTCTAGCACTATGATAAATTGTTGGACACATTCCTAGTGCCATGGATTCAGAAGAATCTCAACCACATTCTCAGTGAGTCAAGCTGATGCTGAAATAGATTGGGAGTCTCTCTTGTCAAAATATTCTATGCCTTTCTCTCCCCTTGTAAAATTCTCTCTCCCTCTCCTCTCTCCCCCCCTCTCTCTATCTCTATCATGTAGCCAATTGTTAGTGTTGTCTCCACGTCATAGTATGGAAAGTATATTCAATCATGAGATTGCGTGCAAGCGCTTTGTTATTCATTTTTCATGTAAAGGCAGTTATATATTTGCAGTTCTTGTTTACTAGTTTAGTGTATAGGGCCTGGTCAATTTTTGTATCTACCATATAGTAGTGGCTTTGATTTGTCCAATATTGAGAGAGTATTTACACTGTAAGTGCTGAAATTTAGTGTATACTTTAATCAAACAATTCTGTTGTGTATAAAATACTGATATTTTGCCCAGGTTCTGGGACTTAATGACAGCTTTCTGTTACTTTGATAGGAATGCAGGGTTCAAATGCTTTTTTTTTTTAATAACTTACAACGATATTGGCATCGTGTTAATCTGGAAAAACACTTGCCTTTTGCTTATGTGATAGACCTCGTTAGCTGGGCCAAAACGTCGAGCAAGTGATTGCATAGAAACCCTCAACTGGAAATTTTTTATGGTGAGTGAGGCACAAGTACTACTTGGCATGTGAGGGTGATTTTTCCCTGAACTGTAATGTAGAATGTTTATGAACTGTGGTTCATATACATTGCTGCAGAAAGGTTACATTAGGACTATTTTGTTCAATGGCATTGGTGTTTTCCCCTTCCCAATGAACTGGGTGTTACTTGGATCTTTGTAATAGGGTTGAGCTCACGTCTTTCGTTGAGATGGCATTTTCTTTCGTGATCTTTCTAAATAGCAGAACAAACATCCCAATAAAAGTTACCTTTACGAAAATCGTTTTTGTAGATTTCCTTCCGAATGAGTTGGGTTCTACTTGGAGACGCTTGTTTCTCTCGTGATGGACTAAGATGTTTACTGGAGAATAGTTTATCCTTACGGAACATGGAGTTTAAAGAAAGAAAGTTTTAGAACCTTTGATTTAAACATGTCATGACATGTAATGAAGATGAAATGGGAAGTTTAAAGTTGAAAAAGTTTTCAAACATAAACCGGAAAAAGTCTAACTATGCCCTCGTACTTGAGCAGATTTGCCTGCCTTTAATACTTTAGTTAGCATATACCTTTAACGTTGAATACTTTGCGAAATATTATTTTAAACGGTTCCCTACTTAATCTAATTATGACATTAGTTAGTTAATTAGCCTCAAATCTTGATATGTGTCATAATCTTAAGACACCTAGACTTACCCGGCTCCAAATGAAGAGTATATTTGGTCTCATACGCATACTTTGACGGCATATTTGGCCTAGTAAAGTTCTTAAGTTTTTATATTATTTATTTGTAAATGGGTTGTCTTGTTGGTTCAAGAAAATGTAATAGAAGTTTGTAATGATGAAGTTCCCCTCCAATTGATTGTTTTTATTTTTGTAAATGTTAAGTACGATCAAAGAGTCAGGAAGTGTAGACAAAACTGGCCAGCCAAGAACACTAATTTTTCATCTCAAAATTGGCCTCCTAGAAGGCTAGAATGAACAGTCGAATCCCCTAAAATGATAACCAACAAAAATAATCATGGGAAAACACCAAAATAAAGGTTAGATACTTACCCCCTCATTGAAACGAGAACAACGCAGTGAAAATTACCTCAAACGGAGCTCTAGAACTCAAAATAAGCTCAAAATACTAAATGATCAAAGTTTTTTTTTTTTTTTTGGTCAAAACAGAAATTTTTTCATTTAACCAAAGTGATTCATTCAGTACATACTAGCTCAGTTGGACTATGGAGCTAGCTCTCAAGTAAATTAAAAAACTATCAGAACATAACACTAGAGAACCAAAAGAGTATGCATATGCTATCAGGAACTGGAGCCTAAGCACTTTCTAGGAAAGGTATTAGCCTCCCGTCTCTTCCTTTAGCAGCAATTCCTTTGGTTCCTAACATGGAAAACTATTGAGCCTCCCTAAGATGCTAGTCCACTTGCCATGTTTTTGCCCCACAATATGCAGTTGTAAGACAATCTCGCGTACTATCTTTTGTGGTCTTCTTTCAAGCTGGTTAAGCCTCCTATTATTCCTTTCAATCCAAACAACACAGACAGTAGCAGCAAATAGGAAGCCCAGCATGAAAGTTTTGGCCTTTGTCTGTCTGATCAAAGAAGACAACCACCTTACTTCTTCATTCCAACTGCCAATAGTTCTGGTATAATCCATCCACATCAAAAGTGTACTCCATATGAATTTGGAGTATAAACAATCAAAAAGGAGATGTGAGTGAGTTTCCTCCAGGCCAGATGAGCACATTACACAGTCTGTTGAGACCTGGATATTCCATTTCGTTAAACTGTCCACCGTAGAGAGCTTGTTGTGCAATGCCAGCCATAGAATGAACTGATGTTGCGGTATCAACCCCTTTATCAGAATGAGCTTTCTCCAGGTCACATTTGGGTATTGAGGAAAGAAGTACCCGTAGGTCTTTTTAATACTATACTTGCCATTTGTGACAAACTGGTCCATAGCTCCCCTCCAGTCGACATTTATGTTCCACCATTTCCTAGCATCAAAAACCTTTTTCACTACACAACTTGCCTGCTTTGGAGAAGGCATTTGAGATAGATCCTTTCCTTTTATATAGAAAGTGTGCACCCATTTCACCCATAGCTACTGCTTTTCCTTTGCCACTGCCCATAATAGTTTATAAATCGCAGCTCTGTTCCATAGGGAGAAGCCTGCTGATCTCGGGTGACACACAGTGTCCCATGCTACAAGGGCTTTCTTGGAGTATTCATTTGATCCTGTCCCTAAGACCTGCGGACTGCCACGTGGCATTTTCACAACTGCAGACTCATTTCCTCACCTGCGGCCCGTTTTCCGCACCCGCGACCACACTAGACACAAAAATTTCTCCGACACTAAAATGAACATAACTCCCTCATACGACGTTCAAATTCGATGATTCTTTTTGCTATGGTTCCGTATTCATGATATGGATCTAACGGTTTAATCGAAACACAATTAGGAGCTCATTTGCTCAATATGATACCCTTTATGCCTAAAGAAATGACGCTGAAACTTCAAACCCGAGTGCGACACAACCCAAAGCTATCCGAACCTCATCGGAATCTCACCAAAACTTGCAGAAAAGTCCAAAATCATCATACGAACTTGTTGGAACTTTAAAAACACCGACACGGGGTTGTCTTGACCCGAAGTTGACAGTGGTCAACTCTAATTTCTTAATTTAACTAGTTTCTCAACCAACGATCCAAATCACAGTTGAACCCCTCGGGACCCTAACAAATGACTTGACTAAGTCATAAATCACCTTCCGGACCTAATGGAATCGACGAAACATAAAACAAAACTCATTACCCGCGGTTTTGACTTTGGTCAATCACTCTCATTTCTTAACTTAAGGATGTCCAAAATATCCTTTTCCTTACCCAAAACTCACCCGAAAGCTTCGGGAATTGAGCCATCCATTCCCACAAGTCATAAACATCAATACGAAGCTAACAGAACTAACAAAGTTTCAATCTGGGTCATATTTCTTCCCGTGATCATCTTGTAACACTCCGTAAATACGGATTAGGTGTGAATGTGTTAAATGAGTATTAATGTGACATATTAGTTGAAAGAATTCGTCATATCGAGGAGAATTTGGGTGAAAATAGTCGTTTGAAATCAAGCGTAAGATATGATAAAAATCATCCAAGTTTGGGTAGTCCTTACTTCTAGCCTAATTGCGTGAAAATCTGTTAAGAATTTGAGAAAACTTAAAGAATCAAAGTTGTAGGTCTTTGAAATACCTTTCCAAACATATATCATGGAGCTTAAACAGAGCTTTTTCTAGGAGTTATTCCCGTTTTACTGGTCACTACACAGTGTGCGCGAACTGGCTTCAGGTGCGCAATCACGCACCGGAGGCAGTGTTACTGCCTTTACTGCATGATCAGCTACGCGGTTGGGCCTCTAGCTGCTCGTCCACACACCTGTAACGACTCTTTAAAAGCCTAAATTCGTTATAACCCTTCCCCACTTCTTTTTGGCTGAATTTTTGGAGGAAAAGAACCCTAAGGACCTATCTCAAACTCCAAGGTAAGTTCTTCCTCAAACCCCATTGGTTTTATATCAATCTAACATCAAATCAACCCTAGTTCGTCCTTCAAAACCATTGATTCTTGAAAACCGAATAAAGAGAAGTTGAAGGAAACTTCGGGAAACTTCTTAAAGGTATGTTCTATGATTCTTAATGATGTTATTGAGAGGATTTATAATAGTGTAGTGTATTAGAAACATGGGAATCCATGGGTGATTAATAAGGGATTCAAGAACACGTTTTTGGACACAAAAAGCCCTAATTTATCGATAAGGGTAGGAACTCTTAGAATTTGGTTAAAGTGCAGAACTTTATCATTGTTAATCATTGTAAAGCTGCTGAACCTCGGAAAGACCTGTTTGGTAGCGGTTGAGCGCAAATTGAGGTATGTCTATTTTCAAAATCTTCTTTTGAAGTATGTCTACTTTCTTTCGAAAATGTATTTGGATGTATGACCATTTTCAAAATCTTTGAGAATTCTACATGATTGTTTGTACAAGTTGAAACCCTAGTTTGGTAGTAGATCTTTGTTGAACTTATTTTTGAATTAAAGGTGATATTTAAACAAGGTCATGTGCGTGTAGGGTCAAGCCCGCATCGAACCTTATACGAATTATAATATTATGATGAACATGCTTTGCCCCATTATGGGATGATTGAACTTAATTTGTAAAGATTGAAGCTTTAAATGTGTTTTGCCTTCGAATGGGTTTTCTTAAACTTGAAATTTCATAAGTGATTTGAATAAGGTTTCTAAATGTGTACAGACTTGAAATACCTCTATTCTAAGAAGATGACTTGAGAAATGAATTCGGCTATAAGCCATGATTGATGATTTGGCCAATATGCCATGACTTGTATTTGTTTCTGTTTGGGCCTGTATGGGTAAGCTGTGCTAGTCTAGAGGACGATTAGCCGTTATGGATCCTAACGTATCGCTTTGAGCATTGTTGTGTCAATCCAGAGGGTGATTGACCCCCATGGAGTGTAGCTATTGTTGTGTCAGCCTAGAGAACGATTGACCTCTGTGGCGTGTAGCCCGGTGCATCTGCTGCTGTGCTAGTCCAATGGACAATTAGCCTTCCTGGGACAATAGCCCAGGTGAATCGAATGGTTGTTCGCCTGTGAGTTGGCATGTGTTGATCTTTTGGTCGCCTGTGAGTGGCTGTGGTGATCTTCAGTTCGCAAGTGAAAGACTTGATATGATAAGTTGAAATTGATATATTCTTGTGTCTTTGGCGTTTACTGGTGATTTTACTAAGTTTACTGGTTTACTCTATATCTGGGTTTTGGAACTGTTTTCATTGATACTAGTTTATTGATTTTTTTCTATATTATTTTGACATGTTAAATATTGCCCCTTAGACACTCATTGAGTACCCATTACTTAGGCATACCATTGTTATTTTTGATGGTATGTTAGGTAACATTGAGGAGCAAGTTCGTGATACGCGTGCAGACTAGGAGAGGTTGCTACTTCCAGACTTTTGGTGAGCCCACACCTTCGTTCGTGGGGTACCTTCTATTTTACTTATTGCTTTTAGTTTTCGAGCTACGTCCTAAAGTAGACTACTTCTTATTCGTCTTAGAGGCTCTATAGATAGATGTGTTTTGTGGGTATTGGTTGGAGTCGTTGTTCGACTCTCATGGGTATTGCTATGTTTTAACAATCTATTTATTAGAGACATCCGTTGATTTTATTTCTTAAATTATGAGCATGAGTTTGTTTAGTTATTTTGTAACGCCTTTTAATTAGCTAATGAAAGATTATTAAAAAGGGACTTGATGGTATCGATTTATAAGATGCTTCAGGTGTTGTTCGTAGCATCGAATGCCTGTTACGTCCAGGGTCGGGTTTGGGAGCTAAAAAGCTTGGTATCAGAGCTTAGGTTTAGACATGTCCTAGGATTCTTTGTGGAGCCGTGTTTAGTGGAGTCTCCTTTATGCAGACTGACCACCTATATGAAGGTATGTCTACTAAGGCATGTTAAGGGTTTCTTACTCTTCTTGATTCTAGATTGTACTATAGAGCCTGAACTTCTCTTTAGGATCGTTCTGGCATATTTGATAATTCATGCCTCAATAAAATGGCTTTAGCTTATGCTGGGAGATGATAACTAAGGAAGCAATGGTGCTTCTGGTTTGTCATCTGGCGGATGACCCGCTAGGATCACTAACCATACTACTGCTCAGACCAATATTGAGGCTGAGAATGGGAATGGAAACCAAGCACCACTTCCAGCTCATCCTGCTCATGCGGCTCCTGCTGCAGGCATGGCCGAAATTGGGTCAATGCAGACTGCAATTCAGATGGTCACCACCCTTATCACGACCCGTCTAGAGGGCCGCGACGAGCACCCGGTGCTAGCCCACCCGGGCGCCTCTTAACTTACACTTATGCTTACATCTAGGTGAGCCATACAATTAAACATATGAATCTATTCGTTCATCATACTAGTCCCACTGGAC
The DNA here is from genome assembly GCF_019175385.1 of Lycium barbarum. Lineage (NCBI taxonomy): Eukaryota > Viridiplantae > Streptophyta > Magnoliopsida > Solanales > Solanaceae > Lycium > Lycium barbarum. Next base: position 50,001,174 of record NC_083339.1, on the reverse strand, counting down.
GACAATGCCTTTATATAATGATTGGCATCTAGGCCACATCAACGTACATGAGCCGTCAAGGCTATCAAAATGATATACAAAATATAGGCCGACAAGGCCAGACATATCTAACCATATACACGTGACTATGAGCCTCTAAGAAGAGTATAACATATCACATGAGCGGGACAGGACCCCGCTATGCCCCTAATTATGTACACAAAAGAATAAGTACCCAAAAGCTATGGCTCCGAATGAAATGGAGCTCTGCTATGTAATCTCTGAGAAAGCAGCTCCATCAAGCCTGTCTCCCTGGGCACCTGCGGGCATGACGCAGCGTCCACAAACAAAAGGATGTCAGTACGAAGAATGTACTGAGTATGTAAAGCATGATCAATATCAATATAGAAGCATAAATAGCAACATAAAAAATAGCATAGGATGGGAGATGGCAATGTCGTCGTCATATGCACTTACTTGCCTTTCATAGGAACTTCCCATTTCTAATACGTATTTGTGTACATACATCATTATCCGTATTCCATAATAGTACCCGTACCATATTTGTACTCGTATTCGTATACATGCCCTTATTCACATTCATATACATAGTCATATCATATTCGTATTCATATCATATACATAATAATTTACATAACATACCCGACCACGTAGGATCGGTGTTTCATACATACTTGGCCAACCAAGGCTCAAGGTTGCTCATACCTGGCCCTACCAAGGCTTCAGGGTTACATCTACCTGGCCCTACCAAGGCGTCAGGGTTATCCGTACCCTCTGCAGAGGTGTGCGCGCGTTCCGTAATCGTATACATCTTATTTACATATCATACCCGACCTCATAAGCTCGGGGTTCCATAATAGTCATACATAGATACATACACATACTAGCTCATAAGCATCATCACTATTAACATCATTATCATCATCGTCATCATTATCGTCATCGATATCATTATCACTATTATCGTCATTCGTCACATCTATCTTTATAGGCTTACTCGTTGTACGAGGAACTAGTACGATCGTAGCGTATCAAGAATTGTGAGCTTACTAGCTCGGAAGATCAAATCACTTGAAAGACATCATAGACTTATGGAAGATTTAGACGTTTGGCCAAAGAACCATTCCTTATGAAAGAAGGGTTAGCCTTACATACCTTTCCGTTGTACTATTCTACACTGGCGCGTTCTCCTCCAACGCTAGCGTTTCTACCTTCATTAAAGTCATACTATCGTTAGAATCGACAACTAGCACACATGGCTAAAGCTAGAGAAAATCGGACAGCATCTCCTCCATAACGTATCTCAACTCCCAAACGTCAATAATAAATTCACGATGCCATAACAATAGCCACTACTCATTCACATTATCCATATTTCTAGACTTACATTCAATTCATCCATAACCATGGCTATAACACACAACTATGTCCATTCACGTACATTGCTCATCTCATGTTCTCAACATCATTTATAACACATTTACATCACAATACATCAAGACTCATAACTCAATTCAAACTATTACTCCAAATGTCACTATTCATCATTCATGACCCATTTTCCTATACTCATCTAATCTCCAAGCATTTGACTCTCGAATACCTTAAACAACATAAAAATACCATAAATCTTACCTTAGATGTTGTAGGAACGAGCCTTGGTTGATAATACTCCACTTTGAGCAAAACCCTAGTTTATCTCCATTTGGATTTCTTGACCTTGGATGATCTTGATGGTTTTCTTACACTTGATTCCCTTGATTTATGTTGTTGATCACCAAATATCCTTGAACTCTTGTGGAATATATGTAGAGAGATGTTCTAGAGAGAAGGGGTGTGATGTAGAAGTGAAATGAAATAAGCCTTGGTCCCCTTATTTAATGACTTAAAAATCTGATTTGAAGTGCACAGTGGTCGTAAACTTGGTTTACGGTCCGTATTCCAGTTTACGGACCGTCCTTCATGGTCGTATTTAATCATATCAGAACCAGAAACTCAAACTGAGATGTGGTGATTTACGGACACAGTTTACGGGCCGTAAACCACTTTACAGTCAGTATTTTGGGTCGTATTTAACCATTTGCTCATTTGGCAGAAAGTTGAAGTTTTGGAAGCCAAAATACGACATGGCAGTTTACGGACCGTATACCACTTTACGGTTCGTATTTCACTTTACGACCAACTGGCCAAAATGCAAACCTGCAACTTTTCACATTTCCAAAACCTATAATTATTCATTATGGAGCATAACCTATCTCTTATTGCAATTGCCATCGGAATCTTACTTAGTGTCACGACCCAGCCAGGGGCCGCGACGGGTACCCGGAGCAATTACCGAGCACCGCTTACTCTACTGCTGGTCTCGCTCATTTAATACTCTTTTATCAATTTTACATACCAATTGTAGGAAAATCATATTTAATCAAAATATAAATACTCTATATACATTTGCCCCTTGGCCATCAAAATAATATACATACATATGAAAACATCTTGTGAGACCATCTAACCCACACTGCGTATCTACGAGCCTCCACTAACATAATGAATACATATACGGAACAAGACTCCGCCATGCCCAAAATATGCATATATGAATGTACATCAAAAGAATATCCATAAGCACCTCCGAACAATGGAGTGCTATCTATCAGCTGACAGCTACTGAGGACCTGGGCCAAGCTCTCCTCCCTGTCTACCTGTGGGCATGAACACAGCGTCCGAAGAAAGGACGTCAGTACGAATATTGTACCGAGTATGAGAGGTATACATAATGAAAATAAACATCAATAATATGAGGATAACATCAACATGAGACATCTGGATCTGACTGATAATCATAAATGAAGTAATGCATGCTATCTTACTCATACTCATTATCATGACATGTATGCATCATATGCAAGCTGCCCGTCCTTGTCGGAACGGTGTGATAATCAATAATATTAGCCCGCGTCCAGGCCTCCCGCGTCCGGGGTACCATCTCATGCCGCCCATTAGTGGCGTCTGCTCACGCCCGTAGGTCGTGGTGTATCCGTATCGCCGCCCGCCAAAGCGGTGTCTGCCCGACCAACTAGGCCCGGTGTGAAATGCTCATGACATGCTAAATATAAATGCTCATAGTAATATGCTTATCATAAAATACTTATCTTACCATAAGGCGTATATAAGACTCATAATCAACTTTACTCTATCGGGGTGACGTAAGGTCGTGATCCCCCGATTACATTATGGAACCATCATGGACATTCCGCCTCACCTTGAAAGGACTAGTACATAAGGTGAGTGTAGGCAAGGAATAACATCATCACCATTCTAGTGTCATCATATCGCATAACTTATCTCATATAGACATTCGTAGGCATAAGCTTTTAACTTCTTAGAATGTAAGAACTCATGAAAGGAATAGGGACTCAAACTAAAAGATTCATGCCATTAGAAAGAAGGACTAGCCTCACATACCTTGGTCGTTTAGCTAAGATATCTCTCACTTGTTCTCCGTCGATATCACGTCGTTACCTTCATAAGAGAATTCGTATCAACATTAGTAAGCTAACTATAAGAATGCGTCGCTAATTCTAGGAGAAGTCGGACAACACTTCCTTCGCTCATACTACTTTTCTCGCGTTCTATATCAACTCCCAATATTCATAATATTATTCGCGATATCATGATCGACAATCATCATTTACATACATTTGGCAAAATCCACCATTTTCCTCCAATTTTCCCTTATTTCTACTTCTAGCTCATCCTTGCGTTTTCATGCATTTAATGCTTGTTTCATGATATAAACATCATTTATAACGTATTAGTACTCACAACACTTCAATATTCATAGTCCAATTCCACTATCATTCATTTATGTCACTATTCACTCAATAATGACCCATTTCTATGTTCTTCTACATTTCAAGTGTCTAAGCTTTCCAATACTTCAAACAACATGGAATAATCATGAAACTTACCTTGGATGATGGTTGAACAATCCTTAAGTTGAAATACTTCAATTAGCCAAAACCCTAGTTCCACCTTGTTGGGAATTTCTTGACTTAGAAGATCCTTTGATGTGTTCTTACACTTATTTTTATGAATTTGGTTTTGATAATCTTGATATCTCCTTTGATTCTCTTGAATTCTTGTGGAGGAAATATTTGAATGGTTCTAGAAGTCTCTTGAGTTGGTTGAATGAATAATGAGTTGAAATGAGGCTTAGGTCCCCTTTAAAAATCACAAATCTGATCTTTATTGAATTCTTGTCGGGATGAACAGTGGTCGTAAACCACCATATACGGACCGTATTTTGATTTACGGTCTGTCCACTGTGGTTGTTTTTAAGCATTCCAACAACAGAAAGTTTGGCTGGGGATTATGGCGATTTACGACTGAGGTTTACGGGCCGTCCTCCAAGTCGTGTTTAACCATTTCAAAGACAGAAAGTTTTGGCTGATGGACATGGTAGTTTACGACCTGGTTTACGGTCCGTAAACCAGTTTATGGGCCGTAAACTGGGTCGTATTTAACCATATTCAACATTTACAGAAAGTTGAGATTTTGACAAGCTGGAGGACGACTGCACTATACGACCACTGGGCTGAAAAATTTTCCACGACTTTCTTATTTCCAAAAATTCTTAATTAGCCATTCCCGACTTAATAAAACATCATTCACTCAATTTTCATCATTCCACTCATCATACAAGTACGGAGAAATTTCCGAGGTGTAACACTTAGGGTCGTCAAATGTTATCTCTTACTCATGAAAACATCGGATACTCGTACTCCTCGCGGGTGCATTCACTTGGACAACAATGGAGGATTTTTTTCTGAGGTGTAACATTCTCCCCCCCTTAAGAACATTCGTCCTCGAATGTTTAAAGTCTTCGGGGATTCTATAAAAATTTCGCCAGAGTCTCCCCTATAATATGGCACTACCATCCTGTCACAACAACCCAAAATATCATCGCCTCACAGGGCTACGTCACAATATCAACATATCTATGGCCACACACGACCAAAAGCATGAAAAAGGAAATCATACATACCTCATACCGCTGATGTTTCATCTTGAATCTCTCCCAAGGGCTGAAATAAATGAGGGTATCTGGATCGCATACTTTCTTCCGCTTCCCATGTCATTTCTTCTTGTTTACTGCTTCTCCATAAAACCTTAACTGAGGCCACTTCTTTGTTTCTAAGCCTCCGTACTTGCCTATCTAGTATGGCAATGGGCACTTCTTCATAAGTCAACTTTTCCGTCACTTGCACATCATTTATTGGCACAATCTTAGTAGGATCTCCTACACATTTTCGAAGCATCGAGACATGGAAAACTAGATGGACTGACTCCAAATCCAGAGGTAGATCTAATTCATAGGCCACTTTGCCCACCTTGCGCACAATCTCATAAGGTCCAATGTACCGGGGACTAAGCTTCCCCTTTCTGCCAAATCTCATTACACCTTTCATCGGTGACACTTTCAAGAATACCCAATCTTTCACTTGGAACTCTAACTCTCTTCGGTGATTATCCGCATAGGACTTTTGACGGCTTTGGGCTGCTAATAACCGATCTTGTATGAGCTTGACTTTCTCTATGGATTGCTGGACCAAGTCTGGCCCTATCAATCTAGCCTCTCCTGTTTCAAACCACCCAATTGGGGATCCACACTTTCGCCTATATAAAGCTTCATACGGTGCCATTTGAATGCTAGAAAGATAACTGTTATTGTAAAAAGATTCAATGAGTGGAAAATGGTCATCCCAATTTCCTCCAAAATCTATCATAGATGCCCGCAACATATCTTCAAGAGTCTGAATGGTACGCTCGGCTTGTCCATCAGTCTGCGGGTGAAATGTCGTGCTAAGGTGCCCTTGGGTTCCCAAACCCTCTTGGAAAGACTTCCAAAAATTAGCCGTGAACTGAGTTCCTCTGTCCGAGATAATAGATACTGGGACACCATGGAGTCTTACTATCTCTTTAAGATAAAGCTTTGCATAATCTTCTGCCACATACGTCATTCTGACCGGTAAGAAATGAGCTGACTTTGTGAGTCTATCCACAATCACCCATATGGAATCATACTTACGTCGAGAACGGGGTAAGACTGAAATGAAGTCCATGTTAATCACTTCCCAATTCCAAGTTGGGATTTCTATAGCTTGCAACAATCCACCCGGCTTTTGGTGCTCGATTTTCACTTGCTGGCAATTTGGACATTGAGCTATGAATTCCGCTATATCTTTCTTCATTCCATTCCACCAATATATAGACTTAAGGTCATGATACATCTTCGTCGCTCCGGGGTGGATGGAGTAGCGGGAACAATGGGCTTCCCTCATTATTTGGTGGCGTAAGTCTGCCACATCGGGAACACATAACCTGCCTCGACAGCGGAGAACTCCGTCTCCTGAAATGTCAAATGATGACTCCTCTTTCTGGGGGAGTGTATCTCTGTACTGCATTAGCATGAAATCTTCATATTGTCGCTCTTTCACTTCTGCTACTAGCGACGAGACTGCTGAATTCTGAATAGTAGCTCCTCTGCTACCTGAGTCCACTACTCGGACTCCTAGGTTAGCTAACTGCTGGAGTTCACGGGCCATTTCTCTCTTCTCTGGTCGTACATCACATAAACTTCCCATAGATCTGCGGCTAAGAGCATCAGCTACAACATTTTCCTTTCCGGGGTGATACAAAATATCGACATCATAATCTTTCAGCAACTCCAACCATCGTCGTTGCCGTAAATTCAACTCCTTCTGCTTGAAGATATACTGAAGGATCTTATGACTGTATAAATATCCACATGGAAACCATATAAATAATGTCTCCATATCTTTAATGCATGAACCACCGCGGCCAATTCTAGATCATGGGTAGGATAATTCTGCTCATGTTTCCGTAACTGCCTTGAAGCATACGCAATCACCTTACCATGTTGCATCAATACACAGCCTAGCCCAACACCTGAAGCATCACAATAAACAACATATCCTTCCAATCACTCTGGAAGTTTCAAAACTGGGGCAGATGTCAATCTACCCTTTAACTCTTGGAAACTACGTTCACAAGCATCTGTCCATTAAAATTTTACCGATTTCTGGGTCAACTTTGTGAGCGGTTCAGAAATAGAAGAAAAGCCTTCAACAAACCTCATGTAATAACCTGCTAAGCCCAGAAAGCTACGAACCTCCGTAGGAGTTGTGGGCCTTGGCCAAGTCTTCACGGCCTCAATCTTTTGACTATCCACTCGAATGCCATCGGCTGCAACAATATGCCTCAGAAATGCCACTGAGTTCAACCAAAAATCACATTTGGAAAACTTTGCAAACAACTCTCGAGTTCGAAGAACTCCATGGACAGTACGCAAATGATCCGCATGTTCTGCCTCGGATCTAGAATACACCAAGATATCGTCGATAAATACGATCACAAATAAATCCAGGAAGGGCCTGAACACATTATTAATCAAATCCATAAATACCGCCGGCGCATTCGTTAGCCCAAATGACATTACTCGGAACTCAAAATGACCATATCTTGTTCTGAAGGCTGTCTTAGGGATATATTTCTCCCTAACTCTCACTTGATGATACCCGGACCTCAAATCGATCTTTGAAAACCATTTGGCACCTTGCAATTGGTCAAATAAGTCATCGATCCTCGGGAGAGGATATTTGTTCTTAATCATCACCTTATTCAATTGCCGGTAATCAATGCACATTCTCAGGGAGCCATCTTTCTTTCGGACAAACAATATGGGTGTTCCCCACGGAGACGAACTAGGCCTAATAATGCCTTTATCAAGCAAGTCTTTCAATTGCTCGTTCAACTCTTTCAGTTCTGCGGGAGCCATTCTATAAGGAGTTATAGATATAGGCTTAGTGCCTGGCAACACATCAATAGCAAAATCAATCTCCCGCTTGGGAGGAAGGCCTGGAAGCTCTTCCGGGAACACATCTAGAAATTCATTCACTACGGGAACTGACTGAAGAGTCGGCGATTAAGCTTCTACATCTTGAACCCGAACTAGATGATAGATACATCCTTTCGTGATCATTTTCCTTGCCTTTAGATAGAAATAAACCTACCTTTTGGTGACGCCGTATTCCCTTTCCATTCTAAAACTGGTTCTCCCGGAAATTGGAAACGAACCATTTTCATTCGGCAATCAACATTGGCATAACAAGAAGCCAACCAATCCATGCCCATAATAACATCAAAATCCACCATTTCTAGCTCATGCAAATCAATCATGGTACGACGATCACAAATCACAATTACACAATTTCTATATACTCGGCTAGCTGTTACCGATTCACCAACGGGTGTAGATACCTCAAAAGGTTTGATTGACTCCGGTTCGACTCTAAATCGACCCGCAACATACGGAGTAACATATGAAAACGTGGAGCCCAGATCAATCAAAGCATATACATCATGAGACAATACCGATAATATACCTGTGACCACGTCAGGAGAAGACTCAAGATAAGTACCCAAAAGCTATGGCTCCGAATGAAATGGAGCTCTGCTATGTAATCTCTGAGAAAGCAGCTATGGATCAAGCCTGTCTCCCTGGGCACCTGCGGGCATGACGCAGCGTCCACAAATAAAAGGACGTCAGTACGAAGAATGTACTGAGTATGTAAAGCATGATCAATATCAATATAGAAGCATAAATAGCAACATAAGAAATAGCATAGGATGGGAGATGGCAATGTCGTCGTCATATGCACTTACTTGTCTTTCATAGGAACTTCCCATTTCTAATACGTATTTGTGTACATACATCATTATCCATATTCCATAATAGTATCCGTACCATATTTGTGCTCGTATTCGTATACATGCCCTTATTCACATTCATATACATAGTCATATCATATTCGTATTCATATCATATACATAATCATTTACATAGCATACTCGACCACGTAGGATCGGTGTTTCATACATACTTGGCCAACCAAGGCTCAAGGTTGCTCATACCTGGCCCTACCAAGGCTTCAGGGTTATATCTACCTGGCCCTACCAAGGCGTCAGGGTTATCCGTACCCTCTGCAGAGGGCCCGTGACTTCATTAGCTTGAACCCTCCAGAATTATTTGGATCAAAGCCGGATGAGGACCCTCAGAATTTTAATGATGGAATGTTGAGGATGCTTCGCTTGATACATGCTTAGGACACCAAATCAGTGGAATTAGCGTCCTATAGATTGAGGGATGTTGCGGTTCATTGGTACACGGTTTGGATGGCTTCACGGGGAGCCAATGCGCCTCCCCCGGTATGGCAAGAATTTTTTGATGCTTTCCTCCGACATTATTTGCCTCCAGAAGTTCGGCGAGCTAGAGACGATAAATTCTTGAATTTGAGGCAAGGTAGGATGAGTACTTTAGAGTATAGTCTCCTCTTCAATTCTTTGGCTATGTCATGACCCGACTAGGGGCCGTGACGGGTACCCGGGGCTAACCACCGAGCACCGCTCGTTCTTGTATCAAATTCATACTCAAATTATGAGAAAGTCATCTTTCATTTAAAAACATAAATACTTTTATATACATAAACCTTTCGGTCATCAAAATAAAATATATATATATATATATATATATATATACATAGCCGCAATCTTGTGAGACCATATAACCCACACTGCGTATCTATGAGCCTCTACTGGAGTACTAGACATAAGGACGGGACAGGAGCCCGTCGTGCCCAAAACATACATATACATATATACCAAAAGAATAATTAATGGCACCTCTGGAAGATGGAGTGCTCTTTAAATCAGCGAGTAGCTCCTACGAGTCTGGGTCACCTCCCTGTCTACCTGTGGGCATGAACACAGCGTCCAAAGAAAACGGACGTCAGTGCGAATATTGCACTGAGTATGAGAGGCATAAACAATAATGATACATCAATGAGATAAAGGAAGCATCAACAAGGAGAAACTGTAGTTGACTGTAACTTATAGAAGAAATAGCACATGCTGACTTACTCATAATCATCATCATCTCATGTATGCAATAATGTATAAGCTGCCCGTCCATATAGGTACGGTGTGATAATGTCTAAGTTGCCCGTCCATATAGGTACGGTGTGATAATGTATAAGTTTCCCGTCCATATAGGTACGGTGTGATAATAATCAACCTGCGTCCAGGCCTTCCGCATCCGGGGTATAAGCTGCCCACTATAGTGGTGTGTGTCTGCCCGCCTTAGCGGTGTCTGCCCGGCCATATAGGCACGGTGTAATATCATCATCATGTGTATATCATAGGCCTATCATACTATTATCATAATGCATGCATAATAGCTCAAGGATAGCTATACTTTATCGGGGTGACGTAAGGTCGTGATCCCCCGATTTCATTATGGAGCATTCATTGACATTCTGCCTCACCTTGAAGGGACTAGCATATAAGGTGAGTGTATACAATAACAACATCAATGCGTTATAGATAGCATCATTAGCTTTATAGGATCATCATATCACGGATTCTAGATTTCTTTAGACTCACTTATCATCATCGTTATCGTACCCATAGTGTATCTCTTATTTCATATGGCTATTCATGAACAAGGACTCTTAGTTTTCTTGAAGATAGGAAACTCATGAAGAAGAAGGAAATTCATGCCATAAGATTCATGCCTTAGAAGGAAAGGACTAGCCTCACATACCTTTGACGTTTAACTACTCTATTGCTTGTTCGTCCTCCTTTAATGCTCACATCTTTACCTTCAAAAGAATTCGCATTAACATTAGCTAAGCGATTATAAGAACGTGCTTATTGAAGCTAAGGAAAATTGGGCAGCATTTCCTTTGTTTATACAACTTTTACATATTCTATATCAACTCCCAACATTCATAACAACACTCACAATGTAATAGACAACAATCATCATTCATCTACATTATCCGCATTTCACAATTCCCCTTCAATTTCTCCATAATTGTGGTTATAGCTCACTATCGCGTTTTCTCATATCTAATACTTATTCCATGTTCTAAATGTCATTCACAACATAATTACAATCAAACATACCAATATTCATAATTCAATCCAAATCTCTCACCCAACAATGTCACTATTCACACATTCATGACCCATTTTCTATGTCTTTATACAATCCATGTGTTTTTAACTTTCAACACCTTAAACAACCAAGAATGATCATAAAACTCACCTTAGATGATGGATGAACAACACTTGAGTGAAGCTTCTCTTCTTGCACCAAAACCCTAACTCACTTCCCTTGAGTTTTCTTGGTGTGGATGAACTTTGATTAGGTTTCATATGCTTGATTTTGTGGTTTTGATGTAGTTGATCTTGGTTTTCCCTTGATTTATTGTGGATGAATATTAGAGAGTGTTCTAGAGTTTTCTTGAAGTGTAGAGAAGTGAAGTGAAATGAAATAAAATGAAGGAGAGAGGTCCTTATATTAAATTGAAACCTGTCCCGACCCAAATATACAGACCAACATACGGTCCGTACATTTTATACGGGCCGTATGTTTGGTCCAGAATATGATGGTCCTCTTGGCTAATTATACGGCCAGTATAATTTATACGGTCTGTATGTTGGGCCGTATAGTGCCCAGCTGTTCCAATTTCGATCTCGTCGACTCGTTTGATCTCTAATCCTTATGGAACCTTCTTGACACTTGTTTAACACCTCAATACCAATCTAAGGGACGTTATCACTCGTCTCCAAGACATCATTATGCCATCATTAACCCGTCGTCCATAATTCTTACCCGACACATAATATATCCTTTACTTCCTTTGACAAACTTCTTCATTTCCGTTAAATGCCTTTGGATCTCAATTGGAATCATCAAATGCCATCTCTTACTTATAAAATCATTGTATACGTCATGCCCTTCGCTAGCTTATTCACTGTACGTTAGCGGAGAATTTTCCTAAGTGTAACAGGCTAGGTATGCTTTGACCACAGTAGCGGATATGGGTGACCAAGTGCACCGATTTGTGAAAGGAATAGGGAAACATTTGATGGATAGGTGCTTGACTGTGTCCCTTCAGGGCAATATGGATATTTCACGCATTCAAACCCATGCTCAAAATTTAGAAGAAAGCCTACAACAACAAAGAAGTGAGCGTGAGCATGATAGGGGACATAGCAAGAGGGCTAGATCTTCGGGTCCGATGAGTGAGTATAGAGGCGGGCACATATAACAGTTTTCTAGGCATTTAGGCCATTCTATGACTAGTGCGCCTCCACGATTTTCAGGCCAGAGATTCGATAGATCTACTCGTTCCGGGCCGAGTCAGAGTTTTTCGGGATCTCAATTCAGAGGTGATTCGGGTCAGGCGAGGCCACCCGTACCATAATGTTCCCAGTGTGGGAAGTTACATTGGGGTCAGTGCCAATCGGGTTCAGAGGTTTGCTATTCATGTGGTCGGCCCGGCCATATTATGCGTAATTGCCCCTCAGTTGGTGGTAGAGGTAGGATCCAGCCTTCAGGGTCGGTAGCCGGATCATCATCATCTGTATGCCCTATGGGGCCAGGTTCACATGCGCCAGTCAGCCATGGTAGAGGCAGAGGGAGAGTCCCCCCAGCTCTAGCGGTCCTCAGCACCGTATTTATGCTTTGGCTGGACGCCAAGATCTTGAGTCTTCTCCTGATATGGTCACAGGTATATTATCGGTATTTTCTCATGATGTATATGCTTTGATAGATCCGGGATCCACATTTTCATATGTTATTCCGTATATTGCGGGTCGGTTTAGAGTTGAACCATAGTCGATCAAACCTTTTGAGGTGTCCACACCCATTGGTGAATCGGTAATAGTTAGCCGAGTATATAGAAACTGTATAGTTTTGGTTTGTGACCGTCGAACTATGATTGATTTGCATGAGTAAAAAATGGTAGACTTTGATGTTATTATGGGCATGGATTGGTTGGCTTCTTGCTATGCCAATGTCGATTGTAGAATGAAAATGGTTCGTTTTCAATTTCCGGGGAAACCAGTTTTAGAATGGAAAGGGAATACCGCGTCACCAAAAGGTAGGTTTATTTCCTATCTAAAGGCAAGGAAAATGATCACGAAAGGATGCATTTATCATCTAGTTCGGGTTCAAGATGTAGAAGCTGAACCGCCGACTCTTCAGTCAGTTCCTGTAGTAAATGAGTTTCCGGAAGAGCTTCCAGGCCTTCCTCCCGAACAGGAGATTAATTTTGCTATTGATGTGTTTCTAGACACTAAGCATATATATATTCCTCTTTATAGAATGACTCCTGCAGAATTGAAAGAATTGAAGGAGCAATTGAAAGACTTGCTTGAGAAAGGCTTTATTAGGCCTAGTTCATCGCCGTGGGGAGCACCCGTATTGTTTGTTCGAAAGAAAGATGGCTCCTTGAGAATATGCATTGACTATCGGCAATTGAATAAGGTGACGATTAAGAATATCCTCTTCCGAGGATTGATGACTTATTTGACCAATTGCAAGGTGCCAAAAGGTTTTCAAAGATCGATTTGAGGTCCGGGTATCATCAAGTGAGAGTTAGGGAGAAAGATATCCCTAAGACAGCCTTCAGAACAAGATATGGTCATTTTGAGTTCCGAGTAATGTCATTTGGGCTAATGAATGTGCCGGCGGTATTTATGGATTTGATGAATAATGTGTTCAGGCCCTTCCGGGATTTATTTGTGATCGTATTTATCGACGATATCTTGGTGTATTTTAGATCCGAGGCAGAACATGCGGATCATTTGCGTACTGTCCTTGGAGTTTTTCGAACTCGAGAGTTGTTTGCAAAGTTTTCCAAATGTGAGTTTTGGTTGAACTCAGTGGCATTTCTGAGGTATATTGTTGCAGCCGATGACATTCGAGTGGATAGTCAAAAGATTGAGGCCGTGAAGACTTGGCCAAGGCCCACAACTCCTACGGAGGTTCATAGCTTTCTGGGCTTAGCAGGTTATTACAGGAGATTTGTTGAAGGGTTTTCTTCCATTTCTGCACCACTCATAAAGCTGACCCAGAAATTAGCAAAGTTTCAATGGACAGATGCTTGTCAACGTAGTTTCCAAGAGTTAAAAGATAGATTGACTTCTGCCCCAGTTCTGACACTTCCAGAGGGATTGGAAGGATATGTTGTTTATTGCGATGCTTCAGGCATTGGGCTAGGCTGTGTGTTGATGCAACATGGTAAGGTGATTGCGTATGCTTCAAGGCAATTACGGAAACATGAGAAAAATTATCCAACCCATGATCTAGAATTGACTGTAGTGATTCATGCATTAAAGATATGGAGACATTATTTATATGGTTTCCATGTGGATATTTATACAGATCATAAGAGTCTTCAGTATATCTTCAAGCAGAAAGGGTTGAATTTGCGGCAACGACGATGGTTTGAATTGCTAAAAGATTATGATGTTGATATCCTATATCACCCCGGAAAGACAATTGTTGTGGCTAATGCTCTTAGCCGTAGATCTATGGGAAGTTTGTATGATGTACGACTAGAGAAGAGAGAAATGGCTCGTGAGCTCCAGCAGTTAGCTAGCCTAGGAGTTCGAGTAGTGGACTTAGGTAGCAGGGGATCTACCATTCAGAATTCAGCAGTCTCGTCGCTAGTAGCGGAAGTGAAAGAGCGACAATACGAAGATTCCATGCTAATGCATTGCAGAGATACACTCCCTCAGAAGGAGGAGTCATCATTTGAGATTGCAGGAGACGGAGTTCTCCGATGCTGAGGCAGATTATGTGCTCTTGACATGGCAGGTTTACGCCACCAAATATTAAGAGAAGCTCATTGTTCCCGTTATTCTGTCCACCCCAGAGCAACAAAAATGTACCATGATCTTAAGTCTATATATTGGTAGAATGGGATGAAGAAAGATATAGCGAAATTCGTAGCGCAATGCCCCAACTGTCAACAAGTGAAAACCGAGCACCAAAAGCCGGGCGGATTGCTACAAGCTATAGAAATTCCAACTTGGAAGTGGGAATTAATCAACATGGACTTCATTACAGGCTTACCCCATTCTCGACGTAAGTATGATTCTATATGGGTGATTGTGGATAAACTCACGAAATCAGCTCATTTCTTACCTGTCAGAACGACATATGTGGCGGAAGATTATGCAAAGCTTTATGTTAAATAAATAGTGCGAATCCATGGTGTGCCAGCATCTATTATATCTGATAGAGGGACTCCCTTTACAACTAATTTTTGAAAGTCCTTCCAAGAGGGTTTAGGGAATCAAGTGAGCCTTAACACGAAATTTCACCCACAGACTGATGGACAAGCTGAACGTACCATTCAGACTCTTGAGGATATGTTACGGGCATGTATGATAGATTTTGGAGGTAATTGGGATGATCACTTACCCCTTATTGAATTTGCTTATAATAATAGTTATCATTCTAGCATTCAAATGGCACTGGGTATGAGGCTTTATATGGGCGAAAGTGTAGATCCCCAATTGGGTGGTTCGAGGTAGGAGAGACTAAATTGATAGGGCCAGACTTGGTCCAGCAAGCCATAGAGAAAGTCAAGCTCATACAAGATCGGTTATTAGCAGCTCAAAGTCGTCAAAAGTCCTATGCAGATAATCGTCGAAGGGACTTAGAGTTTCGAGTGAAAGATTGGGTATTCTTAGAAGTGTCACCAAAGAAGGGTGTAATGAGATTTGGAAAAAAGGGGGCACTTAGTCCCCGATACATTGGGCCTTATGATATTGTGCGCAAAGTAGGCAAAGTGGCCTATGAGTTAGATCTACCTCCTGATTTAGAGTCAGTTCACCCAGTTTTCCATGTCTCGATGCTTCGTAAATGTGTTGGATATCCTACTAGGATCGTCCCAGTAAATGATGTTCAAGTGACAGAAAAGTTGACTTATGAAAAGGTACCCATTGCCATACTAGATAGGCATGTACGGAGGCTTAGAAACAAAGAGGTGGCCTCAGTTAAGGTTTTATGGAGAAACAATAAACGAGAAGAAATGACATGGGAAGCAGAAGAAATTATGAGATCCAAGTACCCGCATTTATTTCAGCGCCTAGAAGAAATCCAAGACGAGACATCAAGGTCATAAGGTATGTATGTTTTTTCTTTTTATGCTTTTGGGTCGTGTGTGGCCAAACTCTATTGCTATTATGTTGTGGCCCTGTGAGCCATTGTTATTATGGGCTGTTGTGACAGGATAGTAGTGCCGTATTATACGGGAAACTCTGGCGAAATTTTTATAGAATCCCCGAGGACTTAATATTCGAGGACGAATGTTCTTAAGGGGGGAAGAATGTTACACCTCGGAAAATCTTCCGTTGATGCACAATGAATAGATCAATGAAGAGAATGAGTATACGGTATTTCAATAAGTAAGGAATGACATTTGATGACCCTAGTTAAGATGTTAAAGACGTTCGAGATAGGGGAAGAAAGTTTGCCAAGAGAAGGCAAGTCATACGATAGGTATCGAAAAGGAATTACGAGTAACAAGTTAACGAGGATTTAATAATGCTTTGGAGAAGAGTTATAACGCCTCTTAGATTGTTAATGAGGTGATAAACAAGTGCTAAGATGGTTCCATAAGGATTGGAGATCAAACGAGACGACGAGAACGAACTTCGGAAAACTGGGCATTATACGGCCAAACATACTGGGCGTATAAAGCATACGGACCGTATGTTTCACCGTATAATCAGCCCAGAATAGCACCCCTCTCTGGACCCAATATACGGCCAGACATACGGTCAGTATAATTTATACGGACCGTATGTTGGTCCGTAGAAACTGGTCGGGACAGATTTGGTGTATTAATAAGAGATCCAAGTCTTATTTCATTTCATTTCCCTTTCACACCCCTTCTCTATAAAACATTTCTCTACACTTCTCCCATAAGAATTCAAGAGATATTAGTGATCAACAACATCAAACTAAGTGAATCAAGTGTAAGAAACCCATTAAAGTTCATCAAAGGCAAGGAATCCAAGTGAAAGTGAAACTAGGGTTTTGCTCAAGTGAGGTGTTTTCACCCAAGGTTCATCCCTACACCATCCAAGGTAAGATTTATGGTATTTCCATGTTGTTTAAGGTATTTGAAAGTTGAAACACTTGGATTGTAGAAGGATATAGAAAAATGGGTCATGAATGTGGAAATAGTGCCATTTTGAGTAATAGCTTGAATTGAGTCATGATTCTTGATGTGTTGTGATATGGATATGTTATAAATGATGTTAAGAACATGGGATATAGATTGTATATGAATGAATGTAATTGTGTGTTATGACCATGGATATGGATGATTGGAAGTGAATTGAGAAATAATGTGGATGAATAAAGACTATTGTTATGATATTGTGAATGTATTATTGACGTTTGGGAGTTGATTTACGATATGGAGGAAGTCGTATAAATAAAGGATATGCTGTCGAATTTTCTCTAGCTTTAGTCATGTATGCTAGCTATCGGTTTTCTAATGATAGTTTAACTCTAATGAAGGTAGAAACGTGAGCATTGAAGGAGAACGTGCAAGTGATAAAATAGTTGAACGGAAAGGTATGTAAGGCTAACCATTCTTTCATAAGGCATGGTTCTTTGGCCAAATATCTATTCTTCTATGAGCCTATGATGCTCTCCAAATGATTCTATCTTCAAAAACCTACAGAGCTTATAATTCTTGATATGTATTACGATTGTACTAAATTCCTCATATGGCGAATAATCCTATAAGGATAGATGTAATGAACGACGATAATGATGACGACGATAATGGTAATGATGACGACGATAATAGCGATAACGATAATGATGACACTGATAGTAGTGATAATGCTAAAGATGCCTATGAGCTTATATGTATGTGTGTGCCTATCTATGGATATTATGAAACCTCGAGCTTATATGGTCGGGTAGAATATGTAGATGTATATATATATATGACGATGCGCGCGCACCACTGCAGTTGGGTACAGATAACCCTAAAGCCTTGGTAGGGCCAGGTATGTGTAACACTGAGCCTTGGTTGGCTAGGTATGTATGATAACCGAGCCTAACCATGGTCGGGTACGTGAAACACCGAACCTTCGTGGTCGGGTATGCTATGTAAATGATATGTATATGATATGGATATGTATATGATATGGATATGATATAGATATGAGTATGAATACGAACATGAAACGAATACGAATAAGAATATGTATATGAATACGACTATGGATACGAAATGTTAATAAGTACGGATATGAATACGGATACGGATATGGATGTATGTACACAATCACGCATTAGAAATGGAAAGTCCCTATGAAAGGCAAGTAAGTGCTTATGACGATGATACTACTATCTTCCATATTATGCTATCTCTTATGTTGCTTATTATGCTTCTATAATGATATTGATCATGCTTTACATATTCAGTACATTCTTCATACTGACATCCTTTTGTTTGTGGACGCTGCATCGTGCCCGCAGGTGGCCAGGGAGACAGGCTTGATCCATAGCTATATTTCTTAGGGACTGCATAGCGGAGCACCATTTCATTCGGAGCTATAGCTTTTGGTATTGATTCTTTTGTGTACATATTTATGGGCATAGCGGGGTCCTGTCCCGCCTATATGATATGACATACTCTCCTTAGAGGCTCGTAGACATGTGTATATGGTTAGGTGTGTTTGTCCTTGTCGGCCTATATTTTGGATATCAGTTTGTTAGCCTCGTCGGCTTATGTACATTGATATGGGCATAGTTTCTAATGATGATATAAATGTATTGATTGTCCAATGGGATTAGTATGATGATGTATAGAATGTATGATTTAATATGTGGCTCACCTAGATGTAATTTAAAGGTATGTTAAGAGGTGCCCGGGTGGGCTAGCACCGAGTGCCCGTCGCGACCCACCGGTTGGGTCATGACATTAGTAGCGGTTGAGCGCAAATTGAGGTATGTCTATTTTCAAAATCTTCTTTTGAAGTATGTCTACTTTCTTTAGAAAACGTATTTGGATGTATGACCATTTTCATATTTTTTTAGAATCCTCTCTATTTTTTGTACAAGTTGAAACCCTAGTTTGGTGGTAGATCTTTGTTGAACTTATTTTTGAATTAAAGGTGAGATTTGAAAAAGGTCATGTGTGTGTAGGGTCAAGCCTGTATCGAACCTTTTACGAATTATAATATTGTGATGAACGTGCTTTGCCCCATTAGGGGATGATTGAACTTATTTATTAACGATTGAAGCTTTAAACGAGTTTTTCCTTCGAATGGGTTTTCTTGAAATTGAAATTTGATAAGTGATTTGAATAAGGTTTCTAAATGAGTACAGACTTGAAATGCCTCTATTGTGAGAAAATGACTTGAGAAGTGAATTCGGCTATATGCCATGATTGATGATTTGGCCAATATGCCATGACTTGAATTTTGTTTGTGTTTGGGCCTGTATGGGAAAGCTGTGCCATTCCAGAGGACGATTAGACATTATGGATCCTATCGTATCACTTTGAGCATTGTTGTGTCAGTCCAGAGGATAATTGACCTCCGTGGCGTGTAGCCCTGTTTATCTATTGCGGTATCGGTCTAGAGGACGATTGACCTCCGTGGCATGTAGCCCGGTGCATCTGTTGCTATTTTAATCCAGAGCATGATTAGACTCTGTGGGATAATAGCCCAGGTGAATCGAATGGTTATTCGCCTGTGAGTTGGCATGTGTTAATATTTTTGTCGCCAGTAAGTGGCAGTGGTGATCTTCAGTTCGTAAGTGAAAGACTTGATATGGTAAATGGTATGATTAGTCGAAAGTGTGTCTTTGGCTATTTTACTAATTTCATTAGTTTACTCTGTGAGTTTTGCGTTTACTGGTGATTTTACTAAGTTTACTGGTTTATATGTTCCATTCAAAATTACTTTTATCATTATCACCCGAAATTCCCTGAAACCCACTCGTGGGGTGAATGAATATATCATAAATTTTGCGTAATAGCTATGTCGATCATGGAGGTTGTAGTAAACCATAATCTTATGCATTTGAAAGTTTCTCTTGCCTCACTCGAACTTAAAACTGAACATTCCTCTAAGAAAAATGCATCACATATACAATATCCACATTTATTCTCCAAATTAGGTGCAATAACCTATAACTCTTTAAGTAATTATATCATCACACTCGTCCATTGCTAGAGTCATTTCTATTAGTCGGTAACTATTTCCCCCAGAAACCTATGACGTAGTCAAACTTTACCTATTAATTTATGTTCTTTTAGAATTTACTTTAGAAACAAAGTAGTCTCACAAAATCAACAAGCTCATGAGGAGGAGATTGGACCAGCCCAGGCTCTTCCAAAGATTATTGTTACGCTAGTGATTCAGGATGCTATGGTACGCATCTTGAGTCTTCTTGAGTGTTTGAACTTGGTGGGTGTTTCTTCCAGCTACTCCAGATGGGTCACAGACCAGAGTTGGAGGTCAGACTCCTGATCAGTATCGTACTTCGGAGGCACAACCTGCTGCTGCTGTGGCACCCCACATTGATGAGATTCCAACTTCTAACTTTGCTCCTCGACTAGTCCTTGGGCCAGTCATGTCACATAATGAGCAGAAGATGTTTGAGCAGTTCACTAAGATGAGTCCTCCCTGGTTCTGTGGTCCTCCCGAGGAGGATGCGTATGAGTTCATTATCAATTGTTATAAGAGTCTTCACAAGCTAGGCTTAGTGGAGTCACACGAGGTTGATTACATTTTCTTTTTCAAATTCTTGGGGATGCCAAGTAGTGGTGGAGGTCCTACATTGATTGTCGGTTAGCTGCGTCACCTCCTTTGATACAGACTTAGCTTTATCAAGTATTTTTGGAAAAATATGTTCCTCGTAGTTTGAGAGACATGAGGAGGAATGATTTCTCCAACCTAGAGCTGAGAGGCTTGTTTGCCATAGAGTATGAGTCTAGATTTCACGACATAGCTTGTTATGCAGTATCCTTACTCCCCATTGAGGTAGAGAGAGTGAGGCAGTTTGTGAAGGGTTTGACCCTTCTGCTTCGATTGGCGACATTGTAGTTAGTATCTTCTGGGGCCAAATTCTAGGAAATAATGTATCATGTGAAGGATGTTGAGTTTGTGAGAGGGTAGTTCTTTGATAAGGGCGATGACAAAAGGGCTTGCAAATTTGGTAGTTCTTCTTCTAGAGGTTGGGGAAACCATGACAAGATCCATCATCCTCAATCCAGTGTCACTAGGTAGTTCTTCAGGGAACAGTGGGTACAGTGCAGGGCACAATGGTTTTATTTCAGGGCAAGTATCTCGGGGTTCTTATTCTCGACACCCTGACCGTGGAGGGCACACCGGTTGGTCTATGATAGTTCAGTAGCCTATGGCTATTAGGATGTGTTTTGAGTATGGTGAGACAGGGCATCTTAGGAGGGATTATCCAACGTATAGAGAGAGTGGAGCCCAATAGAGCTCTGGGATTCAAGCACCTCGGCGTTCAGCACAGCCAGCTAGAGGAGGTGGATATTCTAGTAGAGGATGTTCGCAGCTTGACATAGGTGGTCTTTGGCCTGATAGAGGTGGTTCTTACTTATTGAGTGGTGGAGCTCAGGTAGGCTGTGGTGGCACACAGTCCGAGGATATACTTGCCCACTTCTATGCCTTTCCTCGTAGACTAGAGGCCAAGGCTTCTTATATGTTTATCACATATATCATTTCGGTCTGCTTCAGTCTTATTTGATCCGGCCTCTACTTTTGTCCTATGTGTCTACTTATTTCTCTTTAGGTCTGGATATGCTGTGTGACCTGCTTGATAAACCTATTCGTGTCTCTACTCCTGTTAGGGATTCTGTAGTAGTGGATCTAGTCTATCATTCTTGTGTGGTTACACTCATGGAATACAACACTTGTGCGGATATAGTTATTCTCGAGATTGTTGATTTTGACATCATCCTTGGTATGGACTGGTTATCTCTCATGCGATTTTAGACTGTCATGCCAAGATAGTCACGTTGACTATGACGAGAATTTCTAGGTTAGAGTGGAAGGGTACTCCTAGCCCTACAACAAATAGGATTATATCGTTCCTTCAGGCGAATAAGTTAGTGGATAAGGGGTGTTAAGCGTATTTGGCTCATATCGGGGATACTAGCTTGGATTCTCCTTTCCTAGAATTAGTACCAGTGGTGAGAGAGTTTCCAAAGGTTTTCCCTATTGACTCGACTGGTATGCTGCCTGATCAAGACAATGACTTTTGTATTGACTTGGAGCTAGGAACTCGACCTATTTCTATTTCTCCCTATTGTATGGCTCCGGCAGAGTTGTCGGAATACTTGCAGGATTTGTTGAGCAAGCGATTTACTAGACCTAGTGTCTCTTTTTAGGGTGCTCCTATGCTTTTCGTGAAGAGAAGAATGGTACTATGTGGATGAGTATCAACTACCATCAATTGAACAAGGTTACAATACGGAATAAATATCTAATATGCCACACACATGACTTATTTCACCAGCTTCAGGGTGCTTCAGTCTTCTCCAAGATTAAATTGAGATCGGGTAATCACCAGTTGAATATTAGAGTGAGAGACCTTCTGAAAATAGCTTTCAGGGCCCGCTATAGTCACTATGAGTTCTTGGTCATGTCCTTTTAGGCTTACTAATACCCCCACAACCTTTATGGATTACTTCATCATTGTCTTCATTGGCGACGTCTTGGTTTATTATGGTAGTATGGAGGATCATAAGACGCATTTGAGGATCGTGCTTGAATAGTTGAAGGAGAAGAAGCTTTATACTAAACTTTCAAAGTGTGAGTTTTGCCTTAGTTCAGTGGCATTTTTGGGGCATGTGGTGTCCAAGGATGGCATGATGGTGGATTCTAAGAAGATTGAGACTGTTAGGGATATGGCCAGACCTACTTTGATGACCTAGGTTCGGAGTTTTGTAGGTCTTGCTAGTTATTATCGACGGTTCGTGAAGGGGTTCTCATCTATTGCTTCCCATTTGACTTGTTTGACTCAGAAGAATATGGCTTTTTAATGGCCTGGTGAGTGTGAGGAAAGCTTTCAAAAGCTCAAGGCTTTATTGACTTTGGCCTCGATCTTGGATCTACCCGTGGAAGGAAAGTACTTTACTTTTTATTGTGATTCTTCTCGAATTGGGTTGGGTTGTGTGTTGATGAAAGAGGGCAAGGTGATAGCATATGCTTCGAGGCAATTGAAGGTGCATGAGAAGAATTACCCCACTCATGACCTAGAGTTGGCGACGGTGGTGTTTTCTTTGAAGATTTGGAGGCATTTTCTTTATGGACTCCATTGTGAGGTGTTTACAGATTATCGTAGTCTTCAACATGTGTTCAATCAGAGGGATCTGCAATATAGGAAGATGGAATTTCTCAAAGATTATGACATTACTATTCTTTATCATCCGGGAAAGGCTAATATGGTAGCAGATGCATTGAGCCGGAAGGCGGTGAGTATAGGTAGTTTGGCATGTTTGATTGTTAAGGAGTGTCCATTGGCTATAGAGGTTCACCCTTTTGGCTAATAGTATGGTGAAACTTGATATTTCAGAACAGGGAAAGGTTTTATATTGTATAGAGGCAATGTCGTCACTTTTGGAGCAAATTAAGGCTCAACAGTGTGAGGATGTGAAATTGTGCAATATTCGAGATAAGGTGTCGTGAGGGTAAAAAAAAGGAAGCAATTCTTGATGGCGAAGGGGTTTTGAGGATTACGGGGCGTGTTTGTTTTCCTTGTGTGGGTGGTTTGACTACGTTGATTATTGAGAAAGGTCACAGTCCAAGGTTTTCCATCCATCTTGGCGCTACAAAGATGAGCTTTGACTTGAAGCAACACTATTGGTGGGGTAGGATGAAGAGAGATATAGTGGAGTTCGTATCTCAATGTTTAAATTGTCATAAGGTCAAGTCTGAACATCAAAAATCGAGTGGTATGACTCAGAGGATGTCCATTCCGGATTCCAAATGGGATAGGATAGTTATGGACTTCGTAGTAGGTCAACCGAAGACTTTGGCCAAGTTTGATGCTATTTGGGTTAGTGTGGATAGGTTGACCAAGTCCGCACACTTCATTCAGGTTAAGACTACCTACAATTTTGAGAAGTTAGTGAAGATCTATGTTAGGGTGATTGTCAGATTGCATGGAGTTCCCATTTCTATCATTTTAGACCCATAATTGGGGACTCAGTTGGATATCAGTATGGCCTTTCACCCGTAGACAGATGGTCAGTTCGAGAGGACTGTTCAGGTTCTAGAGGATATGTTGGAGGCTTGTGTGATTGACCTTGGTGCTCGTTGGGACCAGTTCTTGCCCTTGGCAGTGTTTTCATACAACAATAGTGTTACACCTCAAATTTTTTTCCCGTTAATGCACAGTGAATAGACTAACGAAGGGCACGAAGTATACGATGTTTCGATAAGTGAGAAATAGCATTTGATGATCCTAATTGAGATTTCAAAGACATTCGAGGTAAGAGAAGAAAGTTGTCGAGAAAAGGCAAGGAATACGTTATGTATCGAAAAGGATTTATGAGTACCGAATTAATGATGACTTAACGATGTTTTGGAGAAAAGTTATAACGTCCCTTAGATTGTTAATGAGGTGCTAAACAAGTGTCAAGAAGGTTCCATAAGGATTGGAGATCGAACGAAACGACGGATTCCATTTCAGAGAAATGGAGTTATACGACCACTTATACGGTGGGTATAACTTTATACGGTCCATATAAGGGGTCCGTATAACTCCCAGCAGGGAGATGAGTTTTTGGGTGGTGAACCACGACCACTTATACGGGCCGTACAAAACTATACGGACCGTATAAGTGTCCGTATAGTACCCGACGGGCTGATTTTTAGTTTTTGTATAAATAGATGCCTTGGGTTCTTTTACTTCATTTTTCATCTTCTACAAGTATTGAGAGCTCAAAACCCTTCTCTAAGCACATTCCACTCAAGTTCAAGAGAACACAAAGATCAAAAGACTAGAATCAAGTGTTTATGTGTTAGAAAGCTTCTAAAGGTTAGAGGACTACAAAAGATGCTATTGGAGGTGAACTAGGGTTTTGATTCAAGTGAAGTATTTCCACTCACGGTCCATTCTTACACCGTCTAAGGTAAGTTTTATGGTATTTCCATGTTTTTTAAGGTATTGAGACATTGAAGGACTTAGGTTGTAGAAGAATATAGAAAATGGGTCTTGAATGTGAGAATAGTGATGTTTGTGAGTAGTAGCTTGGGTTGAGTCATGTTTCTTAATATGTTATGATTATAATCATGTTATAAATGACATTAAGAACATGGGATAGACATTTTATATGAGTGAATGTAATAGTGTACCATGACCATGGGTATGGATGACTTGAAGTGAATTGAGGAATATGGATAATGTAGGAGAATGAAGACTATTGTTATGATGTTGTAAATGTTATTATAGATGTTTGGGAGTTGAGGTATGATATGGAGGAAGTTGTATAAACAAAGGGAATGCTGCCCAATTTTCTCTAGCTTTAGTTAGTATGCAAAGCTATCGATTTTCTAATGTTAGTTTATACTCTAATGAAGGTAGAAACGTGAGCATTGAAGGAGAACGTTCAAGCGATAAAATAGTTGAACGAAAATGTATTTAAGGCTAACCCTTCTTTCATAAGGCATGGTTCCTTGGCCAAATATCTAATCTTCTATGAGCCTATGATGTCCTCCAAATGATTTTATCTTTAAGAGCTACTAAGCTATGATTCTTGATATGATACGATTGTACTAAATTCCTCCTATGACGAGTAATCCTCTAAGGATAGATGTAACGAACGACGATACTAATGATGCTAAAGATGCTTATGAGCTTTTATGTATATGTGTCTATGTATGACTATTATGAAACCCCGAGCTTATATGGCCGGGTAGAATATATATTGCGTGCACACCACTGCAGTTGGGTACGAATAACTCTGAGCCTTGGTAGGGCCAGGTATGTGTAACCCTGAGCCTTGGTAGTGCCAGGTATGTATAATCACCGAGCCTAGCCATGGTCGGGTACGCGAAACACCGAACCTTCGTGGTCGGGTATGCTATGTATATGAATATTAATATGTATATGAATATGATTACGAATACGAAATGTAAATGAGTACGGATACGAGTACGGATACAGATATGCATGTATGTACACAATCACACATTAGAAATGGAAAGTCCCTATGAAAAGCAAGTAAGTGTCTATGACGTTGGATCTACTACCTCCCATCTTATGCTATTTCTTATGTTGCTTATTATGCTTCTATAATGATGCTGATCATGCTTTACATACTCAGTACATTCTTCGTATTGACGTCTTTTTGTTTGTGGACGCTGTGTCATGCCCGCAGGTGGCCAGGGAGACAGGCTTGATCCGTAGCTTTATTACTCAGGGACTACATAGCGGAGCTCCATTTCATTCGGAGCTACAGCTTTGGGTATTTATTCTTTTGTGTACATATTTATGGGCATGGTAGGGTACTGCCCGGCCTATATGATATGACATACTCTCTTTAGAGGCTCGTAGACATATGTATATGGTTAGACGTATTTGACCTTGTCGGCCTATATTTTGGATATCATTTTGTTAGCCTCGTCGGCTTATGTACACCTATATGGGCATTGTTATTGATGATGATATATATGTATTGTTTCCAAATGGAATTAGTATGAATAATGGATGGAAAGTATGATTTATCTATGTGGCTCACCTAGATGTAAATGTGAAAGTATGATAAGAGGTGCCCGGGTGGGTTAGCATCGGGTGCCTGTCGCGGCCTTCCGGTTGGGTCGTGACAAATAGTATCACTCGAGTATTGATATGGCACCATTTCAGGCTTTATATTATAAGAGATGTCTCTCTCTAGTGGGTTGGTTCAATGCATTTGAGGTGAGACCATGCGGTACTAATTTTTTGGGAGATTTCTTGGATAAGGTAAAGTTGATTCAGGAGAAGCTCCTAGCGGCTCCGAGTAGACAAAAAGAGTATACGGATCGGAAGGTTTGTGATATGGAGTTCACAGTTGGTGATCAGGTTCTAGTGAAGGTTTCGCCCATGAAAGGTGTGAGGAGATTTGGGAAGAAGGACAAGATAAGCCTGAGGTCATTGGCCCTTTTGAGATTATTCAGCTTGTTGATGATGTAGCCTATGATTTTGAATTTCCACCGGGTTTGGCGGGTATTCACCCTGTATTTCATGTTTCTATGTTGAAGAAGAACCATTTAGATAGGTCGTATATAATCCAATGGGACTCAATGCTTTTTGATCAGAATCTGTCTTTTGAGAATAAGATGGTGGCGATCTTGGATAGGCAAGTTAGGAAGTTGATATAAAAAGAGAAAGCTTCAGTTAAGGTGCAATGGAAGCACCGCCTAGTTGAGGAAGCTACATAGGAGATCGAGGCGGATATGCGGAGTAGATACCCATAACTTTTTATCGATTCTGGTACTTTCCCTTGTTCTTTTTCCCTACGAGGAAGAAATTTTGTTTAGTTGGTATCTGATGTAACTACCCGTTCGATCATTTTAGGATTCTTACCTCTTTCTCCCCAAATTACCTTTTTCATAGTTTCATTTCAGTGTTTATGACTTGCGAGGATGGGTGGCGCGGTTCCCGAGATAATCAGGCGGGTTTTGTTTTGGTTTGGTGATTTTAGAGGTTTCTAAGTTGAAGAAATGAAAAGGATTGACCAATGTCACATGATTCGTGAAATGGGTTTTGACAACTCAAAGTGATTATTTCGTCAATCATTGACTTATACTGGATATTCGTGAGATGTTATCATTTGCTTTGAACTGTTTCTCAATATTATTTTCAACTACACTTATTACTTATATATTTTGCTATTAATTATTGTCTCGTAGACACCCATTGAGTACCTAGTACTCAGACATACCATTGTTGTTTTTTGTGGTATGTTAGGTAACAAAGAAGAGCAGGTTCGTGATACGCGTGCGGAGTAGGAGAACTTGCTGCTTTCAGGATTATTGGTGAGCCCACATGCTTGTTCGTGGGACACCCCTCTATCTTAGTTTATTATTTGTTTTCCGCACTGCGTCCCCAAGTTAGACTATTAATTTATTTATCTTAGAAGCTTCATAGATAGATGTTATTACTGTGGGTAGTTGCTGAAGTCATTGTTTGACTCATTTAGTCCTCAATGACTTGTTTAAGATAAATGCTGAAAGACTAAGTGAGATGGTCAATTATTTCACTTTATTAGGTGTTTTCGATGTGGTTCATAGCATCGGATGCCTGTTGCGCTAGGGTCAGGTTTGGGGTGTGACACGAAGTCCGCCGCGAAATGATCCAGGAGTGCTTAGATACCTTCAATCGCTTATGGAGTCCTTGAAAAGACACTTCTTCAAATCATTCTCAGCAACCAAAGGCATATAAGAAACCACTTATAATGTTGCTATTGTCTACGAGTTTCTGGTTAACATGGGATTACTATTAATGTTGAAGTGAGAAGACAAAAAGCTATAACGTTGTTTTTTAAATTTACTCAACTATCAATTCAGTCTTGAATAAACAAGAATTTAAGTGTTATTATTATTCTCTATGCATCTCTATATAGTTAAAATTGTGTTCATGGAATTTATTTATTCACTATAAGATTGAAAATGATCTTATTTTCCAGAAGGTGCAAGTAACACGCATTAAGAATGTATGGACATACAAAATAAGATAAGGTTAAAAGTAATTACATTCATTTAAGGAATGTCAATTTGTTAGTTTTCAAACAAATCCAACATTCGCCAAGCCTTGCCAGCCGGTAATCGCTGAAAATCTATTTACAGATCTATATTCTACAATGGAACTGGAAGTTCCCGAACAGATGATTGTTATACCACAATAATAAAAGTTCCTTTTATTTTTTACCGGGGAAGTTATGACGTGTCTTTTTGAAGCAAGCAAAAGACGTAAATAGATAAGGTCGTTTGAGATAATTTGAAAATATTTGTCTATGTCGATTTACAGATACACTAGTAAATAGATGTAAAACTATGGTGAGTGAAGGTATTAAAAGAGGACAAGGTGGACCTAAAGTCACATAAAATAAAGTTGCCTCAAAAGATCTTACAATTAGTTGAGGCTGCAATGGTAGAAAAAGATCCATATATGTGATGTCTACAAGTAGGGAGTATAATTTGATTTTGTTAGATAACTCCAATATTATTAATACAGTTATTTATATATATTTGCCTTATTTTTCACTTTTGTTACTATTTAACATGATGATGCATGAATTGAACTTAAACGGAGAAGTGAGGATTTATATAACTAATCTCAACTTATTTGGGATTAAGTAATAGCTGTTGTTGTGATCATGAAATTTGTTATCTACATTTTCTACTCCTTGTATTTCATTTATGTAGTGGCGTGTTTGACTGAAAACATATATTAGAAAGGATTAAAAAGAATATTGACTTAAACTAAATATGAGTATCTGCCAAAAATGAAGTCATAACGTTCAAATATGCAATAGACTGACTAAAGCTAAACCAGAGAAAGAGAGATGACTCTAATTGTAGAGATTACCCAGAGGAAAATACTTGATTACCCGGAAAATGGTTCAGTTGAATTTCTGTATGTGGTCAAGGACACGTGGACCAAAGTGACCAATAAAGACAGTGTAATTGACAATTCAATCGATGTAAACGAAATATAAGCAAAGTAAATAATTAGAATAGCCTGAGCCGTGATACAGCTTCGGACTTACTTCTCCGGTCGTGCTACTGGTTCGCATCTTATTAGACCAAGGAATAATAAAGAATAACAAAGAAACTAAAAAGCGAAAATATGGAATGTATTCTGTGTATATCTCTTGGATTTCGTGTCCTTTACAATGAAATGATAAGTCCTATTTATACTATGAACTTGGGATACACATTCCATGAATTATGCCCCTGCTAATAATACGCATTGATGTCACAATAATGATGTACAATAAAGAGGGCAATAAAACCAATTAATGCCCTGTATAAGGCGGAAAGTCTGCTTGTAACGGTTGAGCATTGCCTTTTGACCGGTCCCACGTTGTTATAGCATGCGACCGATCCCTTTAACTCCTTCGGTGTCATTAGGCCTTTATCAAGGATGATGTGCGCTGATGGGGATCCGAGTCATGCTTATTGACACGTGTCACCAAGGTATTCATCCAGTTGTATTCTACGAATTTAGCCCAATATAGATAGTCCCCTACTTTTCAATAACCCGAACAGGTGTAGGGAAGTAGAAGAGGTTTGAACTCCCTAATTTTACACGGGAAAAGGAGATGATCGGTCACATCAGCCGTCACGTCTACTAATAGAGCCATCACTGCCCACTGAAGGTGGCGACGATTGACGTTTCGTGATAGTAAGTGACTTCTTGTCTCGTGTGAGTCAAAGATATCATTCCCTGTAAACTTGAGATCTTCCCAAATCTTTTTCATTCATGTAACTTATTTCTTTCCTTCTACTTCATACGCTTGCTTCCTTTACAAAAAGTCAAAAATTTCTTCACAAAAAACCGTTATCTGATTTCAACCATGGTACTACCACTGCTTAGCCCCACATACTCGCTTTATTCTTCCTCTCATACCTTTGAGAGTTCTCCTTTCCAAAGGAAAGGGAAAACCCCTGAAACTTCCATTAGTCAAGAAATAAGCCTGGGTCCCCTTGCTACCAAAATTCTGCCTCTTGATTTCGCATACGTGGGAGATTTACAAATTGGCACCCGCTCCCCATCGGTGGGCAAAATTAATTCATTGATAACCAATGATAACCTTCTTAGGATATATGCGTACCAAAACTGGGGCCCTGAACTCGTGGCCTTTCCAGTCGGAGCGGAGGCCATGATGACACACCATGTTGAATGCTATTCCATGTTTCATACGTACCCCTTCACCACAGTCTTACGCTTTCGATCCCTCAGATAGTTTAAAACGTTTGTTGTAGGCACTAGGTCTGTCTTGGCCAACTTTCACCTAATTGTCGAGGACAATTTACTGCATCTAGCACCTAGCCGATCAAGCTCGCGGGAAGGTCAAAGAAAGAACTTGTTCTTCCTACGTTAAGAATTCTTCCAATAATTTCGAGCCCGATCTTTTCAAAAAGTTTTCGGACTAGCCTTCAACATCGACTACTTAATGAAACTTTACTCTTCTCGTTCGTTCCGGGGAGGAATAGTTCATTTGTTCCCCCGGGGCACCCACAGGCTGATAACCAGTGCTGAAGATGACTTTGACTGAGGGTGGTGTGACCACTTTGTTATGATCTAGACCGACTTCCTCCACTATGCTTCTCTGGAACCTTTCTCAAAAACCTGGAACAACACCCATAAGTTCAAACTTTTATTACTCTTTTGTCCGTTCTACACACGTTCATGATTATTAACGCCACCGCTATTTTACAGCTGTCCCCATAGTGCCTAGTTTCCTGAAGGGGATGTTTGATTGGGTGCTGTTTCTATTGCGAGCTTATCCCGAAACCGTTAGGACATGGAAGAACTTGACTTCCGATTGTTGGAAAGGAAAGAGCCATGGTGAGATACTGAACCCTATTCTGCAGACGCTTCGCGTGTTCTTTCATGCTCATAATTTTTTTTTGTTACATGCATCCCCACAAGTCGGTCGTGCACCCAAAAGATTCCTTCAAGCAAATATGCTTTGTCCAATATTATGAATACTGCAACTCGAGCCTCGAGCGGCCAGAAACACAGGGCCGGCTGTCCCTTTGCGCACACGTCGAAACTTCAACCGATGGGATAGGTTCCTGTGTGAGGACCTGCCACCGCCTTATTGAGGCATGGAGGGAGGTGCAGGCCAACTGTGGTATGGTTGATATTGATGATAATTAAGAGAATCCCTAGGTTTCGGAGGATGCAGCGCCCTCGGAGATGGCCAGGGGGTAGAGGCATGGCCCGAGCCCCGCCTTACACCATCTGACTTCATCGAACTAGGAGAAAGTTTTGCTCAGCCTGGCTCTCAAGGACAAAGTTTGAAAGTGTTGCTGTCCCGACTCGCTGACAAGATCCTTAAGAGCCACGCAACCGCAATTGCAACAATAGAGAAGCCCGAGGTGGTGACCCCACCGACAAAGGACTTGCTGAGCCCAGAGAACCGCCTCCTTCATCGAGAAGTAGAGACGCTCCAATTGAGGTGTCAAGAATCTGAGTCTTTAAAGCATTCCCTGCGGCTGAGCTATGACTAGGTAAAATAGAGCCTTGAAGAGAAAGAGGAATCTCTTCAGTCTATGACCTCTGACCATCAGAAACTTCAAGCAAGATTTTGTTGTCTGGAGAGCGAACTGGAGTCTGTTCGGGGACAGAAGAGGTGCTCGAAAGCTTCCAGAGGTCTGCTCCAAACCCGATGGAAAAGGCTGCAACAGTGTCGTATTTCTGAGTAGCATAGGGCGAGCTTAGCTCGTGACCTATCCATTCTGAAGTCACACCGGGACGCCTTCCAGGACACTTTGGATAACAAACTGGATCTTTCAGAGGCCCTGCCAGACGCCGATGTTGACTTTGTTGCCGCCTAATCCGCAATGGCAAACTTTCAGACCTCCGAGAAAAGCAGCTCGGTCAGGAGGGCCTGGGGACCCTTCTTGCTACCAGAGGTGATTCTCCCTCTTCTTGATTTTAAGTTTTACAGTCATTCGGGCCTGCGCGCCCATGCCCTTGTTTTTCATTTTGAGCGACTATTTTGAATATTTTTGTTTTGTTAGGGCCTTAGGGGGCTATGGAATCGAGTGTATCGGTTTGTTTCCTGGGCTCGTGAGATATTACCTCCGGGTCCTTATAAGCCCGGATAATTTCTATAATTGTGACCTATTTTCTTACTTCTAATGACTTGTTCCTTACATTAAATTGCTTCTGCGTGCCTTACTTCTTTTTTTAAGACAGATCACCTTTTGCTTCAAAAGATAAGGAGAAGGAATTTGTGACTCTAAAGCCTCGCAGTTTCGAGCCGCAGGGATTTAATATTAACATGCCAGAAAGCAACTCATTTGGTTTTTGTTTTACCAACTTTAACTCCCTTTAACGGAGCCTGTACAGTCTCTTGCTTAAAACACCCGGTTATCGTACCGGTGAAGATTTGTTCAATCGCTAAGGCAATTGAAATTTAACCTCTTGTTGCAAGATTAAATATAAGAGAGTGCCCTTATTATTATGGTGCTTTTGAAAAGAACATCTCCCATTCATTTTGGTACATGTTTTCGGTATGTCATAAATAGCATCCGTTAATATTTTCTGCTATCGAGTGGCAAGAAATTCGATAATTTTTTCGAAAAGAAAAGTAGTCTTTATTTCTTCCTCAATCTCAAAAGTATAATACAAAAAGCAACTATCCAGCTGCCATCTAGTGTGGTCAGTCCGGTTACATGTACTGAAAGCTCTACTGACCCAGGCAGTCCCCAGTGACAGTATACGACTTTATTTTGACTTTTGGCTCGGAGCTTAGTCTCAGTCTCTGCATGAGTGTATATAGTCCCCCCCAGTGTTTAGGAGTAAAAAGTGAAGTCCTAACCACTGGACAATTGCTTTGAGTAAAGACGTCAACAAAGAACTAGACACCTCATTAAAAACCTTGCCAGAAAAATCCAATTGGGACAAATCGAAGGGAAAAAAAGTGCATTCCTACTGGCTTCGTCATCCCCAGCTAAGCATAATATTTTTTGAGGAAACTGATGTTCCAATTGCTTGGAAGCTTGTGGCCCTTTTCATCCCCCAGCTAATATGATCCTTTGTCTGCTATAGCAGTCACTTTATAAGGACCTTCCCAGTTCGAACCTAGATTTCTTGCATTTACGTCTCTGGTACTGTGTGTTACCTTCTGAAGTACCAAGTCCCCTATTTTAAAATATTGGAGGTTGGTACGACAGTTGTAGTAACGTTTCATCCGCTGCTAGGTTGGTACTTGGCCATTTTCTTATACGCCCTGAGTATCTTGGGCAACTTGGATGGCCAAGACTGTTACACCTCAAAAATTTTCCGTTCATGCATAGTGAATAGACTGACGAAGGGCGCAACGTATGCGATGTTTTGATAAGTAAGAAATATCAATTGATGATTCTAAAGGAGATTTCAAAGACATTCGAAGTAAGAGAAGAAAGTTTGCCAAGAGGAGGCAAGACATACGAGATGTATTGAAAAATATTTACGAGTAACGGGTTAATGATAATTTAGTGATGCTTTGGAGAAGAGTTATAACGACCCTTAGATTGGTATTGAGGTTTTCAACAAGTGTCAAGAAGGTTCCATAAGGATTGGAGATCAAACGAGTCAACGAGAATGACTTTCGAAAAATTGCGGATTGTACGGTCCACTATACGAACCGTACAAAAGATACGGGTCGTAAGTCTGGCTGTATAACCTGTCCAGAGAAGAGCCTCCGCTGTAACCATTATACGGTCACACATACGGACCGTATAAATTGTACGGACCGTATGTGTGTCCGTATAAATGTGTCGGGACAGATTTTGGGTATTTAATAAGGGGCCAAGTTCATTTCATTTCATTTCCCCTTCACTCCCCTTCTCTCTAAATCATCTCTCTACACTTCTCCCACAAGAATTCAAGGGATATTTGTGATCAACTACATCAAACCAAGGAAATCAAGTGTAAGAAACCCATTAAAGTTCATCCAAGGCAAGGAATCCAAGTGAAGGTGAAACTAGGGTTTTGCTCAAGTGAGGAGTTTCCACCCAAGGTTCATTCCTACACCATCTAAGGTAAGATTTATGGTATTTCCATGTTGTTTAAGGTATTTGAAAGTTGAAACACTTAGATTGTAGAATAATATAGAAATGGGTCATAAATGTGGGAATAATGTCATTTTGAGTGATAGCTTGAATTGAGTCATGATTCTTGATGTGTTGTGATATGGTTATGTTACAAATGATAATAAGGACATGGGGTAAGAATTATATGTGAGAAAACGTACTAGTATACTATGACCATGATTATGGATGAATTAAAGTGGAATCGTCAAATGAGGGTAACGTAGATGAATGACGATTATTGGTTATGATATTGTGAACGCTATTATAAATGTTTGGGAGTTGATATACAATATGGGGAAGGTTGTGTAAACAAAGGAAATGTTGCCCAATTTTCTCTAGCTTTAGTAAGCACGTTCATATAATCGATTAGCTAATGTGAATGCGAATTCTCTTGAAGGTAGAAATGTGAGCGTTGAAGGAGAACAATTAAGCGATGGAAATTGTTAAACGAAAGAGGTATGTAAGGCTAGTCCCTTCTTTCTAAGGCATGACTCTTATGGTATGCATCCTCCTATCTCTCCATGATTTTCCTACATATTGGGAACTATGAATCTACGAGTATAAAGAACTTCATACGAGATAAAGAAAGAAGATACGTTACGAGCATGACAATACTGATGATGAATTTGAGTCTAAAAGTCCTAAAGCTCATGATACGACATTTCTACGAAACTAATGATCCTTATATATGATTCCTACGATATTATTTTCCCTACTTCTCCAT
The DNA here is from genome assembly GCF_019175385.1 of Lycium barbarum. Taxonomy (NCBI): domain Eukaryota; kingdom Viridiplantae; phylum Streptophyta; class Magnoliopsida; order Solanales; family Solanaceae; genus Lycium; species Lycium barbarum. Next base: position 49,965,701 of record NC_083339.1, on the reverse strand, counting down.
GACTTTCTTACATTCCGGGAACTATGAGACAATATCGATAAAGAGCTTCTTATGAGATAAAGATGAGAAACATGTCATGAATATGAAAACTATGATGGTAAGTTTAAGCCTAGAGATTCTAAAGTAAGACATGATGTCTATGAAGTTAAAGATCCTACTTACGATCCCTTGATGTTATTCATAGTGTACACTCACCTTAAAATGTTAGTTCCTTCAAGGTGAGATATGATGAATATGGTCACTTCATAATGTAATCGGGGGTTCTCGACCTTATGTCACCCCGATATAGTTATAGATTGTCTATAAGCTCTAATGCATGTCCTATGACCAATGTTCCGAAAAATTACGAGTCTATGTTCATAGAGGATTTCATATGAGCTAAAGGTAAGAGATATGCTATAGAAACGATAATGGTAATGGTGAGCCTAAGTCTAGAGATTAAAAAGTCTATCATACGATATTTATATGAAGTTCATGCTACGAATATGAGATGATTTTCATAGATTGTCTTTAAATTCAAATGTATGCTCTATGAAAAGTTATGATAAGTTTATGAGATATATGTGATGATAATAATGACGATGTTGATAGTGATGATGATAATAATGACGATGTTGATAGTGATGATGCTAATGATGACGATGATAATAGTGATGACGCTAAAGATATTTATGGGCTTTTATGTATATATGTGCCTATGTATGGCTATTATGAAACCTCGAGCTTATATGGCCGGGTAGAATATATGTATATATATATATGATGATGATGATGCACGCGCACCACTGCAGTTGGGTACGGAGAATACTGAGCCTTGGTAGGGCCAGGCACAGATATCACTGAGCCTTGGTAGGGCCAGGCACGGACAACACTGAGCCTTGGTAGGGCCAGGCACGTATAACACCAAGCTTTATTATAGCTGGGCACGTAAGATACCGAACCTATATAGTCGGGTATGATATTACTATGTATTTACATATATTGAAAGCCCGAAAGACATGTATGTGATATTGTCGAGCCACTACGTGGCCGAATACGGATAATGTTTAATGTGTATGCGCAAATACGGTACTATGATATACATATGGCATGACGACGTATACGCTATGATGATACATGTATTGTGTTTATATATGAGATAGGCATGAAAGGTATCCCCCCTTAAAAGTTACGCAGGTTATATCTTCATCTTGTGCCTTATGATTTCTCTAATATGTTCATTTCATTCATGCCTTACATACTCAGTACAATATTCGTACTGATGTCCGTTTTCTCTGGACGCTGTGTTCATACCCACAGGTAGACAGGGAGGCGATCCAGATTTATAGAAGCCAATAAGCAGACTTTTGAAAGCACTCCATTATTCCGGAGGTGCCATTGATTTACTATTTTATGTACATGTATGTTTTGGGCACGACGGGGTACTGTCCCGTCCATATGTCTAGTACTTTAGTAGAGGCTCGTAGATACGTATGTGTGGGTAGTATGGTCTCACAGTTTCTCCTCGTATGTATACGCATTATTTTGATTTTGATAGCCGAGGAGCTTATGGATATAAAGTAAATATGTTTCCAATAAAAATGGTTTTCCTACAATTATGAGCATAAGAAATACGATTATACGCAGAATGAGTAATAGAACGAGTGGTGCTCGGTGGTTAGCCCCGGGTACCCGTCACGGCCCTAGCCGGGTCGTGACAAAGACCCTTTTGCCTCTTCCAATTTCTTCTTCAGATTTTGAATCACCATTTTGTTGGTTGACTCCGCCTGTCCATTCGCACTTGGGTGATAAGGAGAGGAGGTAATGTGTTTGATTAGATCCTCGAGGAATTTGGTGATTTTGGATCCAACGAACTGAGGCCCGTTATCACAAGCTATTTCCTTTGGGATCCCTAAGCGACATATTATATGTTGCCATATAAAATCTATCACCTTCTTCTCACGGATCTTCTTGTAATCTCCTGCTTCTACCTATTTATAGAAGTAATCCGTCATTAGTAGCCCAAACTATATTTGTCCCGTACCAGCAGACAAAGGCCCATCTATGTCTATCCCCCATTTTATGAATGGCCAAGGGGACACGAACGGGTGAAATTCTTTGCCCTACTGGTGCAGCAATTTCACATGCCACTGGAACTTATCACATCTTCAAACGAATGCCTTCGTACCTTCTTCCATTCTGGGCAATAACACCCAGCCCTGATAAATTTCCTCTTTAGCGACTCTGCACCCGAATGGTTACCTCATATTTTTTCATGGGCCTCTCTTATTACGTAGTAAGCTTCCTCGGGCCCTACACTTCATGCCATCGGGTCATAATAACATCACCGGTATAGCAGGCCATCAATGATGCATTACCGGGCTACTTTGGTTCGCAGGGCCCTCGACGCCTTTAGATCGTCTGATAACTTTTCATGCTTTAGGTAATCCAAGAGTTCATTTCACCAGTCCCAGACCAGGCTAGTAGAATTTACCTTCTCATACCCTGCAGAATCCAGTGCCAAATGGAGTAACTGGACTATTGACTCTGAGTTTGGTCCTATTGACTCTGTGGAAGGGCCTAGGTTGGCAAGGGCATCCGCTTCTACATTTTCTTCCCTGGGTATGTTTACCACCGTCCATTTTTGGAATTCGGAAAGCAATTTGAGCACCCTTTCGAGGTACCGCAACATGCGCCCCTCCTTTGCTTCGAACACGATGTGGACTTGGTTCACTACTAACAGGGAGTCACATTTTTCCTCGATGACTTCAAAACATAGTCCTTGAGCTAACTCGAGACCTACAATCAAAGCCTCATACTCTGCTTCGTTGTTAGTTAAAGATACGTTATTTATTACCAGCCTCAATATCTCCGGTAGGGGTATGTAGGAATACCCCTAGACCGATTCCTTTTACATTAGATGTTCCATCGGTATATAGCATCCAAACCCCAGGTGTAGCCCCTAATACCAAGGAATCTTCCTTTTAAGCTTGGGGAGTTACACTCGGACTGAAGTCGGCGACAAAATCTGTAAAAACCTGAGACTTAATTGCAGTCCGTGGCTTGTACTCAACATCAAACTCACTTAACTCTACCGCCCATTTCACCAATCATTGTGAAAGTTTGGGTTTATGGTGCACGTTTTGTAACGAGAATATGGTCACAACGGTAATAGGGTGACATTGGAAATATGACCAGAGCTTTTGTGATGCCATCACTAAAGCGAAGGCCAATATTTCTAGAAGCGGGTACCGTGTTTCGGCCCCGGACATGACTTTAATCACATAATATACTGGACACTACGTACCCTTCCCTTTCCCATACTAAAACAACGCTTACTAAAACCTCTGAGATGGCCAAATATACTAACAGTTGTTCACCGTCCCTTGGTTTTGATATGAGCGGAGGAGATGACAGGTATGCTTTCAGATCACGAAGCGCACGAAGCGCCTGCTGACATTTCAGTGTCCATTCAATGTCGTTCTTTTTTTCAACAACAAGAAGAACTTGTGGAATTTCTCCGATGACTGGGATATGAATCTGTTGAGTGCCTCAATCTGGGTGGTTAACTATTGTATTTCCTTCACATCCTCTAGAGTGTCCGAAATGTCCTCGATTGCCTTGATCTTGTTTGGATTTATTTCTACCCCCTTGAGAGACAAGGAAACTTTCCAGACCCTACCCTGAAAGCACACTTTTCTGGGTTGAGCTTCATGTTGAATTGCTACAGGATCCCAAACTTTTCCGGTAAGTGACTCAAATGATCTCCTATACGGAGAGTGTTAACTATCATGTCATCAATGTAAACTTCCATTCTATTACCTATTTGTCGTTCGAACATTTTATTGACAAGCCTGTGATAAGTGACTCTGACATTTTTTTTTAACACGAAGGGCATTATGTTATAACAATAGGTTTTGAAATTTGTGATGAATAATGTTTTCTCTTGATCCTCTAGGTGTATCCTGATTTAGTTATGACCGGAGTAAGCATTGAGAAAACTCATTACCTCGTGACCGGCCGTAGCATCGGTCATTTGATCTATACTTAAAAGCAAAAATGAGTCATTCAGACATGCTTTATTAAGATCTTTAAAATCGATACACATCCTAAATTTATTTCCTTTCTTAGGTACCACGACTTTTGCCAACTAATCCGGGCATTTGACTTCCCGAATAGACTCTATATTTAATAAATGGGATACCTCTTCCTTGACAAAATTGTTGCAGACGTCGGCAATGGGTTGTTTCTTTTGGAGCAGAGGCAGGAAACTGATGTCCAGCTCAAGTTCGTGGGTCGCCATATCCGAGGGTATCCCTATCATGTCTTTATGGGACTAAGCAAAATAATCATTGTTGTCTTTTAAATAATTGAAAAACAATTCCCTGAGCTCCGGGATTAGCCTCGTACCTACGTATACCTTTATTTTGGGTAGATTTGTATGCAAGGCGACCTGCTCGAGCTCTTCGGCCGTGGATTTGGTGTCTGCAGAGTCATCAGGCAGTTGGAAATATCTCAAAACTCTATAGTAGTGTTCGAGTTCATCCTCTGAACCCACCTCATGTTTATCTCATGGGGGAATTTGCTGAATTGCTTCTAAGATGGGTCCCAAATCTTGTGATTGCTATGGATTGACTGCGACTGCTTTGCTTGCTTCTAGCTCTTCAACTTTGAGCATATCCTTTGATCCCGGAAGCTGCCCCAGGATCTGCCTGATCCCTTCTGGAGCAGGGACCTTTAGTAGCAAGTGTCGAGTTGAGGGTACCGCCTTCATTTCATGAAGCCAAAGTCTTTCGAAGATCGTGTTATAATGCATATCACCGTTAATCACATAGAACTTGGTTTCTTTGATAAATCCTCCGGCTTTCACGGGTAAGTCGATCTCTCGCTTAGTAGTTTCACTGAACATGTTCAAACTAATAGGGGCCCTTGTAGCCGGTATGATTTTTTCAACAGGCCCATCTCTTTCACCAACTTTCAGTGGATGATATCGGTAGAACTCCCCCAATCGACCTTCAAGTGTTTTACTTAGAAGTAGTCAATCAACACGGTGATCACTAAGGCGCCGTTGTGTGGTAAAGTGATGCCTGCAACATCCTCGTCAGAGAAGGTAATCAAGTCTTCATCCGGGAGTTCCTGAGTCATTTTTTCTCGTGTTACCGAGATCGTCATATCTTTGGAAGCGGTGAAACTAGTTCTGGCGATCATGGATCCGCAAAAAATCATGTTGATAACCTATGGAGGGGCATCGGGAGTGTTCTTCTTTTTCGTAGGTCCAGCTCCCCCGTAGTTTTTTCTCGCCCTTTCACTTAGGTATTCCTAGAGATGCCCTTTGTTGAGAATGTTGGCCACCTCTTCCCGGAGATGCCTGCATTTCGTTATTTTGTGCCCAAGGCTTCCGTAGAACTCGCACAGTACCGTCTGATCCCTGGTATTAGAATCGGATCGCAGAGGCTTAGGGGGCGTGATGCTAGATAGGTCCTTAGCACGGCCACTATCTGTGTTGCACTGATGATAAAGTTCTAATCTGAAAGTTTTTGATATTCCGTTCTCTTCAAAGAGGATCCAAAAGATTTTCCCGTGTTCTGATTCTATAACCCACAACTATTCTTTTCGTGGTTCTCTTTCTTTCTTGCATTTGATTTTTCCAATGATCGATAGCCTGGACCTCCACCAGTCGCTTTTGGGGGTAGACAAGGCTAGGACTGATTCTTCAAGGAACCCGAATTTTGACCAATCTTTTGTCCGTTCTTTCGAGGAGGTCTCCCGTGGGAGTCCCCAGCTGGTCATCTTCCACCCGGATCTTTAACTCAAATCTATTATAAATATCTTCCCAAGTAGTTGACTGAAACTCCAGAAGATTTTCTTTGAGTTTTTGGGAGGCATCCGAACTTAAAAAATTCAACCCCTTGGTGAAAGCCTCGGAATCCCACTCATCCGACACCACAAGCAGGAGCATTTGTTCTTTTGGGACTAAGTGACAAAGTCCCGAAGACATTCTGATTCTCCCTGCGCGACGCGGAAGATAGTCTCCTTTTTTGTTTTTACTTTTCTTGCCCCTGCGTGGGCCTTGTTGAATGTGTCTGCCAGCATGGCAAAGGAGGTAATCGAATGTT